>NW_027507788.1:219019427-219556927 GCF_037356315.1 Lithobates pipiens
CGCATGTGCGCCTATACAAGTATTTCATTCATTCATTCAGAGAGGACCGAGGAGAGCGGACTGGGGACTGAGGAGAAAGTACTGAGGACCGGGGACTGAGGAGAGAGGACTGAAGAGAGAGGAGCGAGGACTGACAAGAGAGGACCGGGGACTGAGGAGAGAGAGGAGAAATGACCGAGGAGAGAGGACTGGGGACTGAGGAGAGAGCACTGAGGAGAGAGGACCGAGGAGAGAGGACCGAGGAGAGAGGACCGAGGACAGAGGAGAGAGGACCAAGGAGAGAAGACCAAGGAGAGAGGACCGAGGACTGAGGAGAGAGGACCGGGGACTGAGGAGAGAGGACCGAGGAGAGACTACTGGGGACTGAGGAGAGAGTACCGAGGACTGAGGAGAGAGGACTGAGGAGAGAGGACTGAGGAGAGGGAACTGAGGAGAGAGTACCGAGGACTGAGGACCGGGGACTGAGGAGAGAGGACCGGGGACTGAGGAGAGAGGACTGAGGAGGGAGGACTGAGGAGAGAGGACTGAGGAGAGGACTGAGGAGAGAGGGCCGAGGAGAGAGGACTGAGGGGAGAGGACCGGGGACTGAGGAGAGAGGACCGAGGAGAGAGGACTGAGGAGAGAGGACTGGGGACTGAGGAGAGAGGACCAAGGACAGAGGACCGAGTACTGGGGACTATGGAGAGAGAACTGAGGAGAGAGGACTGAGGAGAGAGACCAAGGACTGAGGAGAGAGGACTGAGGTGAGAGGACCGAGGAGAGAGGGCTGAGGACTGAGAGAGGACCGAGGACTGAGGAGAGAGGACCGAGGACTGGCCAGGAATTTGGATGCCAGGCCCGGGCCCATTTCACTCTCCAGACCTCCATGTACTGCCATAGTCAGCCTAGGCACAGCCTCAGGTCCAGCCTCCAACTTCAGGTCCAGAGCCTGGGCATAACCTCAGGTCCAGCCTCCAACCTCAGATCCATAGCATAGGCACAGCCTCAGGTGCAGAGCCTAGGCACAGCCTCAGGTCCAGCCTCTAACCTCAGGTCTAGAACCTAGGCACTGCCTCTAAACTCAGGTCCAAAGCCTAGGCACAGCTTCAGGTCCAGCCTCTAACCTCAGGTCCAAAGCCTAGGCACAGCTTCAGGTCCAGCCTCTAACCTCAGGTCCAAAGCCTAGGCACAGCCTCAAGTCCAGCATCCAACCTCAGGTACAGAGCCTAGGCACAGCCTCAGGTCCAGCCGCCAACCTCAGGTCCAGAGCCTGGGTACAGCCTCAGGTCCAGCTTCTAATGTCAGATCCAGAGCCTAGGCTCAGCCTTAGGTTCAGCCTCCAACCTCAGGTCCAGAGCCTAGGCACAGGTTTAGGTCAAGCTGCCAACCTCAGGTCTAGAGCATAGGCACAGCCTCAAGTCCAGCCTCTAACCTCAGGTCCAGAGCCTTGGCACAACCTCAGGTCCAGCCTCCAATCTTAGGTCCAGAGTATAGGCACAGTTTTCAGTCCAGCCTCTAACTCAGGTCCAGAGCCTAGGCACAGCCACGGTCCAGCTACTAACCTCAGGTCCAGCCTCCAATCTCAGGTACAGAGCCTAGGCACAGCCTCAGGTCCAGCCTCTGATCTCAGGTCCAGAGCCTTGGCACAGCCTCAGGTCCAGCCTCTAATGTTAGGTCCAGAGCATAGGCACAGTTTTCAGTCCAGCCTCTAATGTTAGGTCCAGAGCATAGGCACAGTTTTCAGTCCAGCCTCTAACCTCAGGTCCAGAGCCTAGGCACAGCCTTGGGTCCAGCCACTAACCTCAGGTGACATCCAGCCTCCAATCTCAGGTCTAGAGCTTAGGCACAGCCTCAGGTCCAGCCTCCGATCTCAGGTCCAGAGCCAAGGCACATCCTCAGTCTAGCCTCTATAAAGACTTCAAGTTGGTCCTTGCAAATGCTGATTCCAACAGCTGCCTTAACAGGAGCCAAAGCACCATTATTGATGGTGGCCAGGACAGGTCCACCAAAGTGGCAATCACCCCGACCTTAAAACAGGGCGCTCGTTGTATGTCGCTTAATACGTCGCTCAGCACTTGGAACAGGTTGCCAAGACCAGTCACCCATACCAGGACAGGCCGACCAAGCGTGCCAAGTACCAATTTCAGCTCCTCAACAAGGAACTGAAACTCCCATTTCTGCACCAAAACACAGGGCCCCCGTTGTACGTAGCACAGGCAGTCCCCCAGTTACATACATGTGACTCATGTGTACAGGCAGTCCCCCAGTTACATACATGTGACTCATGTGTACAGGCAGTCCCCCAGTTACATACATGTGACTCATGTGTACAGGCAGTCCCCCAGTTACATACATGTGACTCATGTGTACAGGCAGTGCCCCAGTTACATACATGGTGACTCATGTGTACAGGCAGTGCCCAGTTACATACATGTGACTCATGTGTACAGGCAGTCCCCCAGTTACATACATGTGACTCATCATGTGTACAGGCAGTCCCCAGTTACATACATGTGACTCATGTGTACAGGCAGTGCCCCAGTTACATACATGTGACTCATGTGTACAGGCAGTCCCCCAGTTACATACATGTGACTCATCATGTGTACAGGCAGTCCCCCAGTTACATACATGTGACTCATCATGTTACAGGCAGTCCCCCAGTTACATACATGTGACTCATCATGTGTACAGGCAGTCCCCAGTTACATACATGTGACTCATGTGTATAGGCAGTGCCCCAGTTACATACATGTGACTCATGTGTACAGGCAGTCCCCCAGTTACATACATGTGACTCATGTGTACAGGCAGTCCCCCAGTTACATACATGTGACTCATCATGTGTACAGGGCAGTCCCCCAGTTACATACATGTGACTCATCATGTGTACAGGCAGTCTCCCAGTTACATAACATGTGACTCACACTTACAAAGGGAGGGAGACAACAGGAATAGATAATCTACACCTAGAAAAGGAACAACTCACTCCTGTAAGAGTTATCATGGGAAAAGATGTCTCCACCGAGGCTTTATTACCAATCCTTGTTTCCACGACAACCCAAAATTTTCAAAACCAAAGTCAAAGGGACAGAAAGTGAGATTAAATTTTCTGAACAGGGAACAGACAGAAAAACAAACGTTACAGGGGTGTTAACCCTTCCCTATGCTATCCAAAAAATGGAAAGATGAATTTTTTGAATGGAATTACACTTAAAAAAAGTACCTGTTCCAACTTACATACAAATTTACTTTAAAGCGGAGTTCCCCCCAAAAGTGGAACTTCAGCTTTAAGCACTCCTCGCCCCCTTACATGCCACATGCCACATTTGGCATGTCATTTTTATGGGGGGGAGGGGAGTGGGTGACTAATTTTGAGTGGAACTTCCTGTCCCACTTCCTACTTCCGACTACAGGCCCCCCTAGGCGACTCCTCCTCTCCCCCTAGGTGGCCCCTCCCTTTCGGCAATCTTCTGGGACACGTCACAGGTCCCATAAGATTGCCTGTCCACTTAGAGAGCGCAGCGTGACTCGCACATGCGCAGTGCGTGCCCGGTCGTGAAGCTGCAAGCTATCACGGCCAGGCGCCCACCGTTTCAATGGAGGTGCCGCGGAGAGGAGGGGGAGAGGAGCGAGGCTCCATGCAGCCGCATCGCTGGACCATGGGACACATGAGTGTCTGTTTATTAAAAGTCAGCAGCTACTGCCTGTACATTTATGCTTCCAGATCAGCCCCCCGGTCTCTCCTTAATACCTCTTCCCACACTTGGAATTGCATAGCTCCTAACTGCCCCTGATTTGGGGGACCGTCCCTGATTTGGAAGGACTGTCTCGGATCTCAGGGGACTGTCCCGGATTTGGAGGGAATGTTCTGGATTTGAAGAGACAGTTCCGGATTTGGAGGGACTGTCCTGGATTTGAAGGGACAGTTCCGGATTTGGAGGGACTGTCCAGGATTTGGAGGGACTGTCCTGGAATTGGAGGGAATGTCCTGGATTTGAAGGGACAGTTCCGGATTTGGAGGGACTGTCCCGGATTTGGAGGGACTGTCCCGGATTTGGAACAAAGTCCCTCTGTCCCTCTTTCCTCCTCATTTGTCCCTCATGTTGGTCTGTTCTATATAGTTGTATATAAAATGCACTTTTTACCTTTTAAAAAAGTGTTTCCCAGCGCTGATCCTTTCATCCGATTTCTAAATCGTTGTATTTGTAAATTTCCAAAAGCCAATATAAAGGAATAGTAGTTCTTAAAAAGCACTTGTGGGTTTAACTAATCATTTTTTGTATACTTCTCCTTTGAAGGGGCGTGGCAGGGGGGTATGTTCCTCTGCCTACATACTTTTTTTAATAGGTGTCTCTCGTTCCCATCGTTAAAGGTTGGGTGGTTATGGAATTGGTTTCCAAGGCCAGTCATCCATGCTAGAACATGCTGTACCAATTTCAGCAACAAGGAACTGCACCCAAAACAGGACCCCCCTATTTTACATAGCATGTCTGTGCCCCCAGATCAGGGCTCCCGACCTCTCCATACCTCTTACAGTCCTTTAGGACAGGTTGCCAAGGCCATTTGCCCATGCCAGGACATGCCGACCCAGCATGTAATGTACTACACCTTCTCAGTTACATAAAACGGGTCTACACCCGACAGCTGAGTGCTCTCAACGGTGCGGTAACGCTGCCGATTTTCTACATTGCTTTTGGTTCTCACCAATAATTCCATCTTTCTGGTCAGAAGTTGATACCCTCATTTCCTCAGCTTTACGCACCCCTAATATATTGCCCCCTGAGAACTGCTTATTAGATGTGCTTGGTGATTTGACTATATCTAAATCCAGGTTTTCTATGCATTCTGTATTGGTCTGTTAAGAAAACCATTCTACTCTCCTGAAAAGGGGCAACTGAAACAAAGCTTAAAGCGGCAGTCCGCCGGGACTCCGCGTTTATTTATTTTTTTAAAAGCCAGCAGCTACAAATACTGCAGCTGCTGACTTTTAAAATAGTGACACTTACCTGTCCAGCGCGCCCGCAATGTCGGCACCCGAAGCCGATCTCTAGATCGTCTCTCGGGTGCTGCCGCCGCCATCTCGGGTATGGGAATCAGGAAATGGAGCCCTTCGGCTTCATTTCCCGGTTCCCTGCTGCGTATGTGCGAGCCGCGCAATAAGGACGGTCCCCGCTGCCTCTGGGATCTGTGTGTTTCCCAGCAGGCAGCGGGGCACTTGCGGAAAGGGGCGTAATCTACGCCCCTTTCCGCAGAGAGCTATCCCGGAAGTGGGTGCAGATACCTGTACTGTACAGGTATCTGCACCCCCCTCCCCCCTGAAAGGTGCCAATTGTGGCGCCGGAGGGGGGGAGGGTTCCGATGAGCGGAAGGTCCACTTTAGGGTGGACCTCTGCTTTAACATCTGCGCAGGGGTGGACTGACAACTCATGGGGCCCCTGGGTCAATAGGAGAATATGGGGCCCCCAGGCAATCAGAGATTATGGGGCCACACAGTATACACACACACAGTATACAATCACACAGTATACACACACACAGTATACAATCACACAGTATACACACACACAGTATACAATCACACAGTATACACAGATATGTTTCAATTGGCTGAGAAGGTACTGGAGAGGTGGGGCAGCTATAGTCTCTGGATTTTTAAGGGTAAGGGACATTTCAGAGACAGAGGTAAAAAAAACACAGATTTTTACATAGTGTTCCTGGTTTTACTGAGGCTGGCAACCCTGATGGGGCAACCCAGGGGTTACTTGAGTGCGCGCCGGTGTGCCGGGCCACGAATGCCTGTGCACCGGAGCGCCGCTCCACCGCGCATGGGCGCAGGGACACGGCGGATGCAGATGGAAGGATTATTCCTCTGATATGTGCTCAGGTTCTTCGGCTGGAGAGCGAGGTCCCGGAGGGAGGGGGCAGCTGCCCCTCCACTGTGCAGGCTTCCGTCCTGAGGGCCGGAACTGCGGGAGCTGCAACCCAAATGTCCTGTAGCGCTGACTAGGAGGGAGACGCATCTAGAAGGATCTGTTCCTTACCTGCGTGTAGGGGCCTGTTCTGTTAGGGCCATCCCTGAAGTCAGTGGATGGGTGTCAGCTAAAGGGGATACTAGTGAGTGTCCTAAAGAAAAGTGGTGTCTGCTGCCAAAGCGAGGAAAGGACTTAACTTCCCACACAGCCAAAGTGTAGTCCAGCACGGCTATCTGGATCAATTTAATGGGGTGAAGTAGGAGTTGTCCTCATCTGTGCGTAGTCCAAGTTGGAGTATCCCACTAATCCCTTCTCCTATCCAAGTTCTACCAATAAATATAAAAAAAAAAAAAAATACCGTAGGTCTAGACTGACCATTGGATAACGAGCAGAAGAATGTCCAGTGATAGTGTGAAAACACCCAAGTTTCTGGCTGCAGGATAATAAGAGGGAAGCCCAGGAAAGACTATACCCAGCAACCCAGTGCTACACTAGGAAATGAAACTCCTATTACTGCACCCAAAACAGGGCCCCTGTTGTACATAGCACCTCCGCGTTCCCAGATCAGGGCCCCTGGCTCTCCTCCTCCCTAAGGGTTTCCTTAATACGTCTCTCAGCACTTGGAGACAGTTGATTGTCCATGCTAGACCACCAACCATGCAATGTACCAATTTCAGCACCCAACACAAGGAAATAAAACTCCCATTCCTGCACACAAAACAGCGCCCCTGTTATCCAAAGCACTTCTATGCATTCAGATAAGAGCCCCTAGCCTCTTCTTAATACTTATACCTCTCTCACACATTGGAACAGGTTGCCAAGGCCAGTCATCCATGCTAGGACACACCACCAAGCGTGCAATGTACTAATTTCAGCACCCAACCCAAGGAACTGAAACACACATTCCTTTATCCAAAACCATACCCCCTTCCAGGGTCCTTCCCATGATTAATGGCTCCTCTGGGAGCTGGAAACAAGGGGTTAAAGTGGACAGCCACCTGTGTGGAAAGAGATTGGAGGATAAAGGGAACATCCAGAACTGGCTCATCTGTCTGAGGGATCAGTGAGAATAGTTGGTGAGAACTTTGTATATAGGCTATTCTAGCTCAGGTTTGGCTTTCAAACTACAATGGCTTTACCGAAAGTAATGCAAAAACAGGCATAACTTTTTTTTGTTAACTTACATAGGTCATTCAAATGTCACATATTGATGGAGTAACTCTTCTTCTTTCTCGTTGCGGGAAAATAATGGATTCCAAGCTGAAGCAATGTGCCATCACTGAGTTCTTGATGAAGGAGACATGCAGGCTCTCCGACATCCACAGTGAGCAGTGCCGACAGCTTTATACGAGCCTCAATTTAAGCCTCGCCCAATTTTCTGAATATATCAAGAATTTCAGCCTTGAGGAAGGGGGAAACAATTCCCCTGAAACGTGTTGGCTAAACCTGTTATTTTCAATAAGTTTCTTGAATAAATCCTTGAGTGAGACGATCTTTTGTTACTCTTCTATAACCAACCCAATGTCTCCTGCTGAGACGCCCTTTCTTTCCTATCAAAGAGGCAGCAGCCCAAGACCATGACAGAGTCTACTGGCATTGTCCCTCTATTGGGTCTTCATCCCCCCAGAAGGAAATGGTTCTCTACAAATATATCCATCAATCAGACATGGGCAAATGAAGAAGAAACCGAAAAAACACTGGATAGGCGCACTCCGGATCAGGTAAAATAGGTTGTGGAAACAATAAAGGCACAACCTATTTTACCTGATCCGGAGTGCGGCTATCCAGAGTTTTTTTCGGTTTCTTCATTTGGCTAGTGCAATTAATCTGCACCTGGGACCCCTACTTAGTTGGAGTGGCCAGTTTCTTGGTGGATCAGCCTGGATCGGTGGATTTTTCTTTTTGTAATCAGACATGGGCGCCGTCAATAAATTCGTTTCGTTCTGTTCCGTTACGGTTCGTATTAAAATTAATTCGTACTTCGTATTTCGTGTCCGAAATTCAGTTTCAATTCGTACGAAATACGAATTGCCGTTAGGTTCGTTAACTTGTACGAACATTCGTTACGATGAATTTAACGGCAAAAATATACCTCAATATGGCAGTCGATGCTGATGGAAGTTTGGTTTCTATCCGAAATACGAAATTCCGTTGAAGAATTTCCTATCCGAAATACGAATTTTCGTTAGATGAGGGGGCCCCCACCATCCCTGTGCTGTGCTGACTTCCTCCTTCGCATTCGTAAGCAAAAGTTCGTATTTCGTACAGAATTTCGGACGCATGGCAATTCGTATTTCGGATCCTCCCGAACGTACGAATTTAGGAAAATTCGTACGAATTTGAGATTCGTACGAAACGAATCGCACATGTCTACCATCAATACAAAACGTTGAATCCATCAGCCCTGCACTGTCATCCACACACACTCCAGACACCTCGTATGGGAAGAGTACATCACTTTAATGGGCCAACCTCACGAGGATCTGAAGCTTCCATCCGGATTTATTGAGCATAAATGTAAACGAAATACATTGCAGCTTTACATTGGCTTCCCTGAATTGTGATGGATATCTTCTGTCTTTAGGTAAAATGGGCCTGTTTTTCAAGAACGGCGCACTTCTTATTACCACGACGATGTTCCTCCAGGAATTAGTCACGTTCCAAGTAGCTGAACATTTATTTTATGATGTCGGGTTCAATGTGCATGAACTGGCCTTCTCCGCCATAAACGCTAAACACATAATCAATATTTATATGAGCGTTTCGGTGATGTCACGTTGTAGCTGCTTCACGTTTTATTGGAAATTTCTTCCTATCCATTTATTTTCCAGGAATATACTCAGGCGGCACTCCAGGCAGATGTAGAAGACCCCCAACTACAGTCCATGTAAACCCCTAAAAATGAACGTCTGTGATTTTCTCCCTTTCAGTCTGTAAAAGGTGAACTGCAGGAATTAGATAAATTGCACCCCTGCAGTGGGGTTACCCTGAAAATGCAAGATTTAAATCAGCCTTTCTCAACCTTTTTAACACAGAGGAACCCTTGAAATAGTTCTCCGGTCTCGGGGGAACCCCCTGCTAAAAATTAGAAATCTACAACTCATGATACAATAGTGTGATGGTCAGTGGGAAGAATGGTCCTCACACGTGTGGTCATTGGGAAGAATGGTCCTTACACTTGTGGTCATTGGGAAGAATTTTCTCACACTTGTGGTCATTGGGAAGAATGGTCCTTACACTTGTCATTGGGAAGAATGGTCCTTACACTTGTGGTCATTGGGAAGAATGGTCCTTACACTTGTGGTCATTGGGAAGAATGGTCCTCACACTTGTGGTCATTGGGAAGAATTTTCTCACACTTGTGGTCATTGGGAAGAATGGTCCTCACACTTGTGGTCATTGGGAAGAATGGTCCTCACACTTGTGGTCAGTGGGAAGAATGATCCTTACACTTGTGGTCAGTGGGAAGAATGGTCCTCACACTTGTGGTCAGTGGGAAGAATGGTCCTTACACTTGTGGTCATTGGGAAGAAGGGTCCTCACACTTGTGGTCATTGGGAAGAATGGTCCTCACACTTGTGGTCATTGGGAAGAATGGTCCTCACACTTGTGGTCAGTGGGAAGAATGATCCTTACACTTGTGGTCAGTGGGAAGAATGGTCCTCACACTTGTGGTCAGTGGGAAGAATGGTCCTTACACTTGTGGTCATTGGGAAGAAGGGTCCTCACACTTGTGGTCATTGGGAAGAATGGTCCTCACACTTGTGGTCATTGGGAAGAATGGTCCTCACACTTGTGGTCAGTGGGAAGAATGATCCTTACACTTGTGGTCAGTGGGAAGAATGGTCCTCACACTTGTGGTCAGTGGGAAGAATGGTCCTTACACTTGTGGTCATTGGGAAGAAGGGTCCTCACACTTGTGGTCATTGGGAAGAATGGACCTTACACTTGTGGTCATTGGGAAGAATGGTCCTTACACTTGTGGTCATTGGGAAGAATGGTCCTCACACTTGTGGTCATTGGGAAGAATGGTCCTTATGCCGAGTACACACGACCGGACTTTTCGAGGGACTAGGTCCGACGGTCTTTCCGACGGACTTACGGCGGAGTTCCGACGGACTTTCCGAATGAACAGACTTGGCCACACACAATCACACCAAAGTCCGATGGATTTGAACGTGATGACGTACGACCGGACTAGAATAAGAAAGTTCATAGCCAGTAGCCAATAGCTGCCCTAGCGTAGTTTTTTGTCCATCAGACTAGCATACACATAAACGGATTTCTCAGACCGGCAGAGTTCCAGCGGGAAAATTTAAAACATATTCTATTTCTAAAGCCCGCCGGATTTTTGGCAAGCAAAGGTCCGATGGAGCCCACGCACCATCGAATTGTCCGACGGACTCATTCCTTTGGACCTTTGCTGTCAAAAAGTCCGGTCGTGTGTAGTGTACGCGGCATTACGCTTGTGGTCATTGGGAAGAATTACCTCCTAAGCCCTTGTACACACGGTCGGAGATTCCGACAACCAAATCCGTCGGAGTAATTCCGACGGATTAATTCCGGAAGAGGTCCGGAAGTGATGTTGCATACACACGGTCGGACAAAGTTGTCAGAAAATCAGATTGTACATAACGTGATGACGTTATTTCGTTACGACTGGACTACGTTCAGGCTAGTAGCCAATAGCTTTGGTCTAGGAATTTGTTCTGAGCATGCGTGGCACTTTGTCCGTCGTAGTAGGCTACACATGATCGGAGTATGTCCGATAGGAGCATTTTGACGGAAAATTTTACCGGCGCGACTCAGAAAAAGGTTCCTGCGCTACTTTGGGGGTGACTTCATCATGACTTGCATTGACTTCTGTTAACCACTTACGAACCGCCCCGCCATCATTATACGGTGGCTGTTTGACATTGAATACCGTCGCTGCCATAACCCCGGTATATTTTTAACCGCTTCAAGACCAGCCACTTATACCCCCTTCCTGCCCAGACCAATTTTCAGCTTTCAGCGCTGTCGCACTTTGAATGACAATTGCGCCGTCATACAACGCTGTATCAAAATGACATTTTTATCATTTTGTTCCCACAAATTGAGCTTTCTTTTGGTGGTATTTGATCACCTAGATCGGAGTTGCGGTGTGTCAGACTGACACACTGCAACAACGATCGCTGTGATTGTTATCCTGAAAGATGTCATAGGCAGACCACACACAGTAGGAATATCCGACAAAACGGTCCGATAGGAAACATTCCGTCGGAATCTCCGACCGTGTGTACAAGGGATTACAGATAGCTAAAAAGATCAAAGGTGTCGGTGGGAACTTATCTGAGAGGCAGAAATTGCCCAATGCTGAAGGAACCCCTAGCAACCTTTGGAGGAACCCTGGTTGAGAATCCCTGGTTTAAATGCTCATTTTAGCCTTGGGGTGCAGAGATAAAGTGTATTACTTACCCTACCCCTCAATCTGGAAGGCTCCAGCAGGGCCGGGACAAGGAGAAGTGGCTGCCCTGGGCACTGTGCTATCATGTGAGGTGGGGGGAGGGGGCACCACAAGGAGGTTGGGGGAGAGGGGATTTGTGTTGGGAGGGGGAATTTGGGGGATGGCAGGGGATAAGAATTTTCAGAAACAGGGAGTAATCAGCGCAAACACAATATAAGAAAAACAAATGCAAGCTGAACGCTATAGGTAATCACATACACCTAAAAATGATCAATAAAACAGTAGTAAGTGCAGCGCAAAAATAATAAAAAAAAAATGGGAAGAAAGTCCAATCCAGATGAATGGCTCCAGTAACCGGACAGATGGAATAATAGGATCCCTCGTGAAAAAAGATGGAAAATCCTTCCAATATTAAGTGACAGTTCCGCCACCACATAAACCAAAATACGCTTACCAGAAATGGTGGACCTCCTTATCACAGAAGGTCAAAAGCGCGTTAATCCCCGCAGGCCAAAGCAAGCCACGGAATGTTTCGGGGGGTGGGGGGGGGGGGGGGGCGCTAACAAGAGTTGCTAACAAGCAATCAGAGTGGCTAACAAGAGAGCCGGCCGCTGAGTGATGCCTACAGATGCATATCGTCCCGCTACAAGCACTTGAAGTCCAGCGATGTACCGATACGTGATTTGCCGGCAAGCGGTACTCTGTCCCTTCTGTCATAAAAGACTCTCCCTGCCTCTGCAGCTCAGATCACTTTTATAGCACCCGCTCTGGGCCGTGACTTCTGTGTACATGCAGGGGAGTGATGTCATTGTGGCAGTAGCGGTGTGTCCATAAGGGGCGCATGGGCGCCGCCCCCTCTCTCCTGCCACCCCTTCTATCACCAATAGATAGATTCATGCGTTGCATGAATCTATCTATGGCCGCCGCTGCCACCCCCTATTCAGGTGCCCAGCCAAGGAGCATCGAGGAGCTGTCTCACCGAGATAGGGTAAGCACAGACAGCGGACGGGGGGCACAGTGGGATCATTTTATATGGCACAGTGGGAGCATTTGATGGGCACAGTGGCTGCGTTTGCTAAGCACAGTGGCTGCGTTTGATAAGCACAGTGGCTGCGTTTGATGGGCACAGTGGCTGCATTTGATAGGCATAGTGGCTGTGTTTGATTGCACAGTGGCGGCAGTTGATGGGCACAGTGGCTGTGTTTGATGGTACAGTGGCTGCGTTTGATGGGCATAGTGGCTGCATTTGATGGGCACAGTGGCGGCAGTTGATGGGCACAGTGGCTGCATTTGATGGGCACAGTGGCGGCAGTTGATGGACATAGTGGCTGCATTTGATGGGCACAGTGGCGGCAGTTGATGGGCACAGTGGCTGCGTTTGATGACACAGTAGCTGCGTTTGATGGAGCACTGTGGCTGTGTTCGATGGTGCAGTGGCGGCAGTTGATGGGCACAGTGGCAGCGTTTGATGGGGCACAGTGGCTGTGTTTGATGGTACAGTGGCGGCAATTGATGAGCACAGTGGCTGCGTTTGATGGGCACGGTGGCTGTGTTTGATGGTACAGTGGCTGCGTTTGATGGGCACAGTGGCTGTGTTTGATGGGGCACAGTGGCTGAATTTGATGGGGCACAGTGGCTGCATTTGATGGGGCACAGTGGCTGTGTGTGATGGTACAGTGGCGGCAGTTGATAGGCACAGTGGCTGCATTTGATGGGCACATTGGCTGCGTTTGATGGGGCACAGTGGCTGTGTTTGATGGGCACAGTGGCTGCGTTTGATGGGCACAGTGGCTGCGTTTGATGGGGCACAGTGGCTGCGTTTGATGGGGCACAGTGGCTGCGTTTGATGGGCACAGTGGCTGTGTTTGATGGGGCACAGTGGCTGCGCTTGATGGGGCACAGTGGCTGCGTTTGATGAGGCACAGTGGCTGCGTTTGATGGGGCACAGTGGCTGTGTTTGATGAGGCACAGTGGCTGCGTTTGATGGGGCACAGTGGCTGCGTTTGATGGGGCACAGTGGCTGTGTTTGATGGGGCACAGTGGCTGTGTTTGATGGGCACAGTGAGGCTGCAATTGATGTTTTTTTTTTTTCAGAATTTTTCAGTTTGTTTGCACCCCCTCAAAAATTTTGGGCACCCACTGCCACTGCCCAAGTGGCCAGAGAGAGCAAACCTGGGTGGAAGATTGGGCAAAGATGGGCACATCCAGAATTTGCTGTAGCAGTGACGGCGCAGCACTGGAGGGCTTCTTTAGCAGGTAATTCTCTCATAAAGTGCTAATACACTATATTGCCAAATATATTGGGACACCCCTCCAAATCCTTGGGTTCAGGTGTTCCAAACACCTCCATGCCCACAGGTGTATAGAATGGAGCACCTTGGCATGGAGACGGCTTCTACAAACATTCGGGAAGGAATGGGTCCCCCTTAGCAGCCCAGTGAATTCAGGCGTGGTACTGTGATAGGTGGCCACCTGTGCAATAAATCCGTCCGTGAAATTTTCTTTGCTGCTAAATATTCCGCGGTCACCTGTTAGGGGTATTATAACAAAGTGGAAGCAACTGAGCACAACAGCAACTCAGCCGAGAAGTGGTAGGCCACGTAAAAAAATTGAGGATTATGGTGTGGGGGTTGTTTTTCAGGGAACTCTTAAGGTATCAGCATACCCATACATTTCGGACAATTTCATGCTCCCAACTTTGTGGGAACAGTTTGGGGACGGCCCCTTCCTGTTCCAACATGACTGCGCACCAGAGCACAAAGCAAGGTCCATAAAGACATGGATGAGCGAGTTTGTGGTGCAGGAACCTGACTGGACTGCACAGAGTCCTGACCTCAACCCGATAGAACAGCTTTGGGATGAATTAAAGCTAAGACTGAGACCCAGGCCTTCTCATCCAACATCAGTGCCTGACCTCACAAATGCCCTTCTGGAAGAATGGTCAAACATCCCCATAGACACACTCCTAAACCTTGTGGACGGCCTTCCCAGAAGAGTTGAAGCTGTTATAGCTGCAAAGGGCGGGGCCAACCCAATATTGAACCCTACGGACTAAGACTGGGATGCCATTAAAGTTCATGTGCGTGTAAAGGCAGGCGCCCAGGGGCAGACTGCCCATTCAGCCACTCGGGCACTGGGCCACTAGGGGGCCCCCATCAGGGTTGCCAGCCTCAGTAAAACCAGGGAGAGTATGTAAAAATCCTCTCCGGTACCTTCTCAGCCAATAGAAACATGTCTGTGTATACTATGTGCACATGTATGTGTATACTGTGCGATTGTATACTGTGTGTATGTGTGTGTTTTTGTATACTGTGTGGCCCCATAATCTCCGATTGCCCGGGGGCCCCATAATCTCCTATTGCCCAGGTGCCCCATAATCTCCTATTGCCCGGGGGGGTCCATAATGTCCTATTGCCCAGGGGCCCCATAATCTCCTATTGCCCAGGGGGCCCCATAATGTCCTATTGCCCGGGGGCCCCATAATGTCCTATTGCCCGGGGGGCCCCATAATCTCCTATTGCCCGGGGGGCCCATAATGTCCTATTGCCCGGAGGGCCCCATAATCTCCTATTGCCCAGGTGCCCCATAATCTCCTATTGCCCGGGGGGGGTCCATAATCTCCTATTGCCCAGGGGCCCCATAATGTCCTATTGCCCGGGGGGCCCCATAATCTCCTATTGCCCAGGGGCCCCATAATGTCCTATTGCCCGGGGGGCCCCATAATCTCCTATTGCCCAGGGGCCCCATAATCTCCTATTGCCCAGGGGGCCCCATAATGTCCTATTGCCCGGGGGCCCCATAATGTCCTATTGCCCGGGGGGCCCCATAATGTCCTATTGCCCGGGGGGCCCCATAATGTCCTATTGCCCGGGGGGCCCATAATGTCATATTGCCCGGGGGGCCCCATAATTTCCTATTGCCCAGGTGCCCCATAATCTCCTATTGCCCAGGGGGGGGGGGTCCATAATCTCCTATTGCCCAGGGGCCCCATAATGTCCTATTGCCCGGGGGGCCCCATAATCTTCTATTGCCCAGGGGGCCCCATAATCTCCTATTGCCCAGGGGGCCCCATAATGTCCTATTGCCCGGGGGCCCCATAATGTCCTATTGCCCGGGGGGGCCCCATAATCTCCTATTGCCCAGGGGCCCCATGAGTTGTCAGTCCGCCCCCTGCAGGTGTCCCAATACTTTTGGTAATATAGTGTATATATGATGTATACTAGCACATTACCACCCAGGGGCCCATAGAAAAAAAAATAAAAAATTTGGGCGAAGTTTAATACCGCTTTAAAAAATAATAAAAAAAATTCGGATCCAGCCAACATCGGGAGCGCGGTGGAATTTGTTTAGACGCCACTCGACAATACAGACAATTATTTCCGCGATTTTCCTACACGAGGCCGGAGACCTTCCGAGGAAATAAAATAACTCCGTAGATTTGGAGACAATTTTTTTTTTTTTTCCGAATCCTCCATAATTCTCCACATAGATCCGCGCCTGACACAGAATAGCGGAGATTTCCCTCGGGGATCTGATCTCGGTGATTGAAAATGTCATCGCAAAATTAAATTGATCTATCAAGTCATAATAGTAACAGTTTTTTTTTACAACTGCGGGCGAGCGCGAGAACGGCGGAGAGAGGGAAGGAAGAACGCCCATAGACTTCAATGGGAGGACGTCGTGTGATATTAGAGGAAGACGATGGCGGAATGGATCAGGCGCTCGCACGTCACACAACCAATAGAAGACGAATAAGAAAATATCCGCTTTTGTTTTCTTCAGACAACAGAAGATACAATCCGGAGTGTTTTAGTGATCGATGGACAAAACTTTATTTTTCCCCCGTTTTGGGTGGAGTGAGGGAGGTTTGAAAACCCCGATGGCTCATTCACACTATACAGGTGCGTCTGGGCGAGCGGGTTTTTTTTTGGGCTGTCCTGCGCAACGTGTTTTTGGCAGCTCATTCATTTCAATGAGCTGGCGAACGCGTGGGAACACGCAAAAAAAAAGTACAGCAGGTACGACGATTTAAAATCATGTCACACCAAACTGCATGGGAGATATAGACTGGAGGTAGAGAGGTACAAAGTAACATCGTTTATAAACATTGATCAGACAGGAGATAGAGAGATACAAAGTAACATTGTTTATAAACATTGATCAGGCAATAGATAGAGAGATACAAAGTAGCATTGTTTATAAACATTGATCGGACAATAGATAGAGCAATACAAAGTTGCATTGTTTATAAACATTGATCAGGCAATAGATAGAGAGATACAAAGTAGCATTGTTTATAAACATTGATCAGACAATAGATAGAGAGATACAAAGTAGCATTGTTTATAAACATTGATCAGACAATAGATAGAGAGATACAAAGTAGCATTGTTTATAAACATTGATCGGACAATAGATAGAGCAATACAAAGTTGCATTGTTTATAAACATTGATCAGGCAATAGATAGAGAGATACAAAGTAGCATTGTTTATAAACATTGATCAGACAATAGATAGAGAGATACAAAGTAGCATTGTTTATAAACATTGATCAGACAATAGATAGAGAGATACAAAGTAGCATTGTTTATAAACATTGAGCGGGGGAAATAGAGAGATAGAAAGTAACATTGTTTATAATCATTGATCACATAGGAGATAGAGAGATACAAAGTAACATTGTTTATAAACATTGATCACACAGGAGATAGAGAGATACAAAGTAACATTGTTTATAAACATTGATCAGACGGGAGATAGAGAGATACAAAGTAACATTGTTTATAAACATTGATCAGGCAATAGATAGAGAGATACAAAGTAGCATTGTTTATAAACATTGATCGGACAATAGATAGAGCAATACAAAGTTGCATTGTTTATAAACATTGATCAGGCAATAGATAGAGAGATACAAAGTAGCATTGTTTATAAACATTGATCAGACAATAGATAGAGAGATACAAAGTAGCATTGTTTATAAACATTGAGCGGGGGAAATAGAGAGATAGAAAGTAACATTGTTTATAATCATTGATCAGATAGGAGATAGAGAGATACAAAGTAACATTGTTTATAAACATTGATTACACAGGAGATAGAGAGATACAAAGTAACATTGTTTATAAACATTGATCAGACGGGAGATAGAGAGATACAAAGTAGCATTGTTTATAAACATTGATCAGGTGGGAGATAGAGAGATACAAAGTAACATTGTTTATAAACATTGATCAGGTGGGAGATAGAGGGATACAAAGTAAAATTGTTTATAAACATTGATCAGATGGGAGATAGAGAGATACAAAGTAACATTGTTTATAAACATTGATCAGACAGGAGATAGAGAGATACAAAGTAACGTTGTTTATAAACATTGATCAGATAGGAGATAGAGAGATACAAAGTAGCATTGTTTATAAACATTGATCTGACAATAGATAAAGAGATACAAAGTAACATTGTTTATAAACATTGATCAGATGAGAGATAGACAGATAAAAAGTAACATTGTTTATAAACATTGCTCAGACGGGAGATAGAGAGATACAAAGTAACATTGTTTATAAACATTGATCAGACGGGAGATAGAGAGATACAAAGTAACATTGTTTATAAACATTGATCAGATGGGAGATAGAGAGATACAAAGTAACATTATCTATAAATATTGATCAGATGGGAGATAGAGAGATACAAAGTAACATTATCTATAAACATTGATCAGACTGGAGATAGAGAGATACAAAGTAACATTGTTTATAAACATTGATCAGACGGGAGATAGAGAGATACAAAGTAACATTGTTTATAAACATTGATCAGATGGGAGATAGAGAGATACAAAGTAACATTATCTATAAACATTGATCAGATGGGAGATAGAGAGATACAAAGTAACATTATCTATAAACATTGATCAGACTGGAGATAGAGAGATACAAAGTAACATTGTTTATAAACATTGATCAGACGGGAGATAGCGAGATACAAAGTAGCATTGTTTATAAACATTGATCAGATTCTCCCCTTGTTTGGGCGGGTGTAACAAATAAGAGAAGGTTGTTGTTCGGGTTACAGACACTTTAGTCTGTATGTATAAAATCTTCACTGTGTGGATATGACAAACATTTGCACAATCAAAATGAAAATTTCCATGTTTTCTCTAATATATGTAGTTCTGACATCATCAGCGCTACCTAGTGGCCATAATGTGTTTTTTTTTCTTCCCCCAAAATACCTCAATCAGAAAGAAACAATCATATTGCGGCCACTAGATGGTGCTGATGATATAGGAATTACACATAGCAGAGGAAGAATGGCGACACATGCGTCCGGATCGCACAGACGTTTGTCCGCCATCACCACAAACATTTTATAAAGAGACTCCTTTAAGACAATCCAAGTTCAACAAACTCTTATTTTTTTCTTACAGGAAGCTGGAGGCTTATATACTATGAAAGGATCCCTCCATCTGTAGAATCTTTTTTTCTGAATTCCCAAACAAGGAGAAAGAAGATGAAGACGAGCGTTGCGAAGGCTCTGGGGGTCCTATGCGGCGCGCAGCGAAGCCTCAAGCGCCGTTTTTCTCACGAGCGTCCTACCAATTACTCTCCTGCGTATCAGCCTCATAATCAGGACCGGCTTTGTCTCTAAAGAAATTACCGCCATCCGGTTCATTAATCAGGGAAAGCATTGTCTTTCGGTAAATGACTCCGATCCATTTTGTTTCTTCCCGCGGCGTCCGGGAGAATAGCGCAGACATGTCACTGCGAGAAAGTGACAAGATTGCTTCACATCTAATAGAATTCCACGTTTACTGACTTCTTCTCATTGTTATTGTGGGGGGGGGGGGGGGGGGGGGTGGGAGGGATGAAGAAAATATCGCATTACTGCGTCCTCTCTACTTATTACCAATGTAGAGGCAACTGACTCCAGGGACGCTCCCGGGGATTAGAAATCCATCCCTGGAATTGGGAATAACGCGCCCAGCTTTATGTTTGACGTTTAATTCCTTCCAATCTATTTACATTGGATGTTAACCCCTTACTCTCTCACAGCTGTCCCCCCCCCCCCCCCCGGAGCAGAGAAGCCTCCACATTTCTGCTATGGACCTGTTTCTTCGGCAGTTATGCAACACTGATCAGACGGGAGATAGAGAGATACAAAGTAACATTGTTTATAAACATTGATCAGACGGGAGATACAAAGTAACATTGTTTATAAACATTGATCAGATAGGAGATAGAGAGATACAAAGTAACATTGTTTCTAAACCTTGATCAGCTAGGAGATACAGGGATACAAAGTAACATTGTTTATAAACATTGATCAGATAGCAGATAGAGGGATACAAAGTAACATTGTTTATAAACATTGATCAGATAGGAGATAGAGGGATACAAAGTAACATTGTTTATAAACATTGATCAGACAGGAGATAGAGGGATACAAAGTAACATTGTTTCTAAACATTGATCAGATAGGAGATAGAGAGATACAAAGTAACATTGTTTCTAAACCTTGATCAGCTAGGAGATACAGGGATACAAAGTAACATTGTTTATAAACATTGATCAGATAGGAGATAGATACAAATTAACATTGTTTATAAACATTGATCAGATAGGAGATAGAGAGATACAAAGTAATATTGTTTCTAAACATTGATCAGATTCTCCCCTTGTTTGGGCGGGTGTAACAAATAAGAGAAGATTGTTGTTCAGGTTTATAAACATTGATCAGATAGGAGATAGAGGGATACAAAGTAACATTGTTTATAAACATTGATCAGACAGGAGATAGAGGGATACAAAGTAACATTGTTTCTAAACATTGAACAGATAGGAGATAGAGAGATACAAAGTAACATTGTTTATAAACATTGATCAGCTAGGAGATAGAGGGATACAAAGTAACATTGTTTATAAACATTGATCAGATAGGAGATAGATACAAATTAACATTGTTTATAAACATTGATCAGATAGGAGATAGAGAGATACAAAGTAATATTGTTTCTAAACATTTATCAGATAGGAGATAGAGGGATACATAGTAATATTGTTTCTAAACATTGATCAGATAGGAGATAGAGAGATACAAAGTAACATTGTTTCTAAACATTGATCAGATTCTCCCCTTGTTTGGGCGGGTGTAACAAATAAGAGAAGATTGTTGTTCAGGTTTATAAACATTGATCACATAGGAGATAGAGATATACAAAGTAATATTATTTCTAAACATTGATCAGACGGGAGATAGAGTGATACAAAGTAACATTGTTTATAAACATTGATCAGATTCTCCTCTTGTTTGGGCAGTGTAGCAAATAAGAGAAGGTTGTTGTTCAGGTTTATAAACATTGATCAGATAGGAGATAGAGGGATACAAAGTAACATTGTTTATAAACATTGATCAGATTCTCCCCTTGTTTGGGCGGATGTAACAAATAGGAGAAGGTTGTTGTTCGGGTTACAGACACTTTAGTCTGTATGTATAAAATCTTCACTGTGTGGATATGACAAACATTTGCACAATCAAAATGAAAATTTCCATGTTTTACTAATATATGTAGTTTTCGATATCATCAGCGCTACCTAGTGGCCATAATGTGTTTTTTTTTCTCTTTGGGGTGTGCTTGGGCACACCCTAATTACCCTGTGTGGTGCAGATTCCCCTTGCTGCCCAGGCCCCCCCTTAGTACCGATTGCTCACTGTCTCCATTCATAAGTGAAGCATAGTAAATTGCTATACTTCAGTATGTGAATGAACAGGAAGCCTTTAGATTTTCTTATAAGCACCGCCCCCTCCCTCCCAATAATGTCAAGGAGAGGCAGACGTTCCCTTGGCACTGTAAGGGGGCCGGCAACAAATGTGTCCACAGGGAAAGGTGGACGCGGTGGTCAGTCCTCGGGCAGGGCATCATTTCCTCTGTTTAGTGAGTTTGCCCGTGCTACCCAGCCACAGCATGCAGAGGAGATGGTGGACTGGCTTACTAAACCTTCCTCGTCCTCCTCCTCCTCTGTCACACAAGCAGAGACAAGTGCGCAGTCCCCTGCAGTTGCCAGAGTGGATAAACCTGCCTCCTTGTCCACATCTATTCCTGCCATAGACTCAACATCAGCCATTGAGGAGTCGGCTGAGTTATTTGACCACAGCGTCAGCCACTTGCTCCTTGATGATGCCCGACCGTTACTGGATTCAGATCATGATTCTGGGGTTGAGGGTGAAAGGAACGCAAGCCAAGAGAGAGGGAGGGACACTGGTAGACACATTGGCATTCATGTTCCCCAAGCCGCAGGGTATTGCCAAGTTGTCTCCAGTGGTAATTATGAAGATGGAGATGATGATGATGAGGTCATCCAGGTACTGGATTCAGATCATGATTCTGAGGTTGAGGATGACAGGAACAAAAGCCTAGAGAGAGGGAGGAACACTGGTAGACACATTGGCATTCATGTTCCCCAAGCCGCAGGGTACTGCCAAGTTGTCTCCAGTGGTAATGATGAAGATGGAGGAGATGATGATGATGGAGGTCATCCAGGTACTGGATTCAGATCATGATTCTGAGGTTGAGGATGACAGGAACACGAGCCTTGAGAGAGGGAAGAACATTGGTAGACACATTGGCATTCATGTTCCCCAAGCCGCAGGGTATTGCCAAGTTGTCTCCAGTGGTAATGATGAAGATGGAGGAGATGGAGATGATGATGATGAGGTCATCCAGGTACTGGATTGAGATGTTCGTTCTGGGGTTGAGGATGGCAGGAACACAAGCCTAGAGAGAGGGAGGAACACTGGTAGACACATTGGCATTCATGTTTCCCAAGCCGCAGCGTATTGCCAAGTTGTCTCCAGTGGTAATGATGAAGATGGAGGAGATGATGATGATGATGATGAGGTCATCCAGGTACTGGATTCAGATCATGGCTCTGGGGTTGAGCATAGCAGGAACACGAGCCTAGAGAGAGGGAGGAACACTGGTAGACAAATGGGCATTCATGTTCCCCAAGCCGCAGCGTATTGCCAAGTTGTCTCCAGTGGTAATGATGAAGATGGAGGAGATGGAAATGATGATGATGATGATGATGAGGTCACTGATGCGACTTGAGTGCCGGATAGAGCAGAGGAGGAAACAGAAGGTGAGGTGGCACAACCCCAAAGAGGCCGGCATCAAGAAAGAGTAGAGAGCAGCCACCCTACTCCATCACATTCTGGAGCTGTTATCTCCCGGCGCACCCCCCACAGCTCTGCTGTCTGGGCCTTTTTCTGCACATCTGCAGCAGATCGCACTGTCGCTATCTGCAAACTGTGCTTCAGGCACATCAAACGTGGCAAAAACACCAACCATTTGGCTACCACACGCTTAACCTCTTCAGCCCCCGGAAGATTTGGCTACTCAATGACCAGAGAATTTTTTGCAAAACGGCACTGCCGTCGCCTTAACTGAAAATTGCGCTGTCGTGCGACGCTGTACCTAAACAAAAAAACAGCCAAAATTTTGAAAAAAAGCACGATATTTTGTACTTTTTGCTATAATAAATATCCACAATTTTTTTTTTTTTTTTAAAAAGCTAATTTTTTTCTGAGTTTAGGCGGATATGTATTCTTAATATTTTTGGTACTAAAAACTGCAATAAGCGTATATTGATTGGTTTGCACAAAAGTTATAGCGTCTAATAAATAGGAGATAGATTTATGGCATTTTTATTAGTATTATTTTTTTTTTTACTATTATAGGTGGCGAGCTGCGTTTTTGTTGCATTGCTGCGACATTATGGTGGACACATCGGACACTTTTGAGCCATTTTTGGGACGCTTGGCAATTATACAGCGATCAGTACAATAAAAATGCACTGATTACTGTATAAATGTCACTGGCAGGGAAGGGGTTAACACTAGGGGGTGATCAAGTGGTTAACTGTGTTCCTTGACTCTGTGTTCTAACTGTAGGGGGAGGGGACTGACTAGAGGGGATGACAGATCGTGGTTCCTAGCTATTAGGAACACACAATCTGTCTCTTCTCACAGAACAGGGATTTGTGTGTTTACACTCACATCCCTGTTCTGCCTCTCGTGCCCATGATCACTCGTAGCCGGTGGTCATCGCGACCATTGGCCATGAGCATCAGCACCCCTGCAGTGTAGCGGGCGCGTGCGCACGCCTGCTATCTCGCTTAAGGGAGCCGGCATATAGATACGACAGCTCACGGGAACGCGCTGACCTGCCGCAGTATAATGACGGCGGCTGGTCGGCAAGCGGTTAACAAGGCATTTAATGTCCAACCACTCAGCCCGTTGGCAAGAGCAACTAAAAGCCACACAAAAGGGGCACAAATCTGTCCCTCCTCCTCTTTACCCACTTCAGTTTGCCCCTGCGATAACGAGTCATTACCTCTCAGAAGCCTCCACTGACAGGGATGATGGTATAGCACAGGGTGTCCCAGGTCCTAGCAGCATATCTGCCAGCAGCACACCACCAACTATAGACTGTAGCCGGCAAATTTCTCCGCCCCATCTGCTGCAGCGGAAAAAAAATACAGTTCCTGCCACCCACATGCCCAGCATCTAAATGCAAGCTTGTCAAAGCTGTTGGCTCTCCAACTTCTGCCTTTCAACCTGGTGGATTCTGCCCCCTTCCGTGAATTTGCACAATGTGCTGTACCACAATGGCAGGTTCCCAGTCGCTACTACTTCTACCTTACTGCTGACACGTAGTCCAGCAAGCATGGACAGGGACCTGTCTCTGTCTCACTGCCTGCCCCCAGTACCCTGTCTGTCTCACTGTCTCCCCCAATACCCTGTCTGTCTCACTGTCTGCCCCTAGTACCCTGTCTGTCTCTCACTGTCTGCCCCTAGTACCCTGTCTGTCTCTCACTGTCTGCCCCCAGTACCCTGTCTGTCTCTCACTGTCTGCCCCCAGTACCCTGTCTGTCTCTCACTGTCTGTCCCCAGTACCCTGTCTGTCTCACTGTCTGCCCCTAGTACCCTGTCTGTCTCACTGTCTGCCCCTAATACCCTGTCTGTCTCTCACTGTCTGCCCCCAGTACCCTGTCTGTCTCTCACTGTCTGCCCCCAGTACCCTGTCTGTCTCTCACTGTCTGCCCCCAGTACCCTGTCTGTCTCTCACTGTCTGCCCCCAGTACCCTGTCTGTCTCTCACTGTCTGCCCCCAGTACCCTGTCTGTCTCTCACTGTCTGCCTCCAGTACCCTGTCTGTCTCTCACTGTCTGCCCCCAGTACCCTGTCTGTCTCTCACTGTCTTCCCCCAGTACCCAATCTGTCTCATGTACTGTCCCCAGTACCCTGTCTGTCTCACGGTCTGTCCCCAGTACCCTGTCTGTCTCACGGTCTGTCCCCAGTACCCTGTCTGTCTCTCACTGTCTGCCCCCAGTACCCTGTCTGTCTCTCACTGTCTGCCCCCAGTACCCTGTCTGTCTCACTGTCTGTCCCCAGTACCCTGTCTGTCTCTCACTGTCTGCCCCCAGTACCCTGTCTGTCTCTCACTGTCTGCCCCCAGTACCCTGTCTGTCTCTCACTGTCTGCCCCCAGTACCCTGTCTGTCTCTCACTGTCTGCCCCCAGTACCCTGTCTGTCTCTCACTGTCTGCCCCCAGTACCCTGTCTGTCTCTCACTGTCTGCCCCCAGTACCCTGTCTGTCTCTCACTGTCTTCCCCCAGTACCCTGTCTGTCTCTCACTGTCTGCCCCCAGTACCCTGTCTGTCTCTCACTGTCTGTCCCCAGTACCCTGTCTGTCTCATTGTCTGCCCCTAGTACCCTGTCTGTCTCACTGTCTGCCCCTAGTACCCTGTCTGTCTCTCACTGTCTGCCCCCAGTACCCTGTCTGTCTCTCACTGTCTGCCCCCAGTACCCTGTCTGTCTCTCACTGTCTGCCCCCAGTACCCTGTCTGTCTCTCACTGTCTGCCCCCAGTACCCTGTCTGTCTCTCACTGTCTGCCCCCAGTACCCTGTCTGTCTCTCACTGTCTGCCCCCAGTACCCTGTCTGTCTCTCACTGTCTTCCCCCAGTACCCTGTCTGTCTCTCACTGTCTGCCCCCAGTATCCTGTCTGTCTCTCACTGTCTGTCCCCAGTACCCTGTCTGTCTCATTGTCTGCCCCTAGTACCCTGTCTGTCTCACTGTCTGCCCCTAGTACCCTGTCTGACTCTCACTGTCTGCCCCCAGTACCCTGTCTGTCTCTCACTGTCTGCCCCCAGTACCCTGTCTGTCTCTCACTGTCTGCCCCCAGTACCCTGTCTGTCTCCCTGTCTGCCCCCAGTACCCTGTCTGTCTCTCACTGTCTGCCCCCAGTACCCTGTCTGTCTCTCACTGTCTGCCTCCAGTACCCTGTCTGTCTCTCACTGTCTGCCCCCAGTACCCAATCTGTCTCATGTACTGTCCCCAGTACCCTGTCTGTCTCACGGTCTGTCCCCAGTACCCTGTCTGTCTCTCACTGTCTGCCCCCAGTACCCTGTCTGTCTCTCACTGTCTGCCCCCAGTACCCTGTCTGTCTCACTGTCTGCCCCCAGTACCCTGTCTGTCTCTCACTGTCTGCCCCCAGTACCCTGTCTGTCTCTCACTGTCTGCCCCCAGTACCCTGTCTGTCTCTCACTGTCTGCCCCCAGTACCCTGTCTGTCTCTCACTGTCTGCCCCCAGTACCCTGTCTGTCTCTCACTGTCTGCCCCCAGTACCCTGTCTGTCTCTCACTGTCTTCCCCCAGTACCCTGTCTGTCTCTCACTGTCTGCCCCCAGTACCCTGTCTGTCTCTCACTGTCTGCCCCCAGTACCCAATCTGTCTCATGTACTGTCCCCAGTACCCTGTCTGTCTCTCACTGTCTTCCCCCAGTACCCAATCTGTCTCATGTACTGTCCCCAGTACCCTGTCTGTCTCACGGTCTGTCCCCAGTACCCTGTCTGTCTCACGGTCTGTCCCCAGTACCCTGTCTGTCTCTCACCGTCTGTCCCCGGTACCCTGTCTGTCTCTCACGGTCTGTCCCCGGTACCCTGTCTGTCTCTCACGGTCTGTCCCCAGTACCCTGTCTGTCTCTCACGGTCTGTCCCCGGTACCCTGTCTGTCTCTCACGGTCTGTCCCTGGTACCCTGTCTGTCTCTCATGGTCTGTCCCCGGTACCCTGTCTGTCTCTTGCGGTCTGTCCCCGGTACCCTGTCTGTCTCTCACGGTCTGTCCCCGGTACCCTGTCTGTCTCTCGCGGTCTGTCCCCGGTACCCTGTCTGTCTCTCACTGTCTGCCTCCAGTACCCTGTCTGTCTCTCACTGTCTGCCCCCAGTACCCTGTCTGTCTCTCACTGTCTGCCCCCAGTACCCTGTCTGTCTCTCACTGTCTGCCCCCAGTACCCTGTCTGTCTCTCACTGTCTGCCCCCAGTACCCTGTCTGTCTCTCACTGTCTGCCCCCAGTACCCTGTCTGTCTCTCACTGTCTGCCCCCAGTACCCTGTCTGTCTCTCACTGTCTGCCTCCAGTACCCTGTCTGTCTCTCACTGTCTGCCCCCAGTACCCAATCTGTCTCATGTACTGTCCCCAGTACCCTGTCTGTCTCACGGTCTGTCCCCAGTACCCTGTCTGTCTGTCACTGTCTGCCCCCAGTACCCTGTCTGTCTCTCACTGTCTGCCCCCAGTACCCTGTCTGTCTCACTGTCTGCCCCCAGTACCCTGTCTGTCTCTCACTGTCTGCCCCCAGTACCCTGTCTGTCTCTCACTGCCTGCCCCCAGTACCCTGTCTGTCTCACTGTCTCCCCCAATACCCTGTCTGTCTCACTGTCTGCCCCTAGTACCCTGTCTGTCTCTCACTGTCTGCCCCTAGTACCCTGTCTGTCTCTCACTGTCTGCCCCCAGTACCCTGTCTGTCTCTCACTGTCTGCCCCCAGTACCCTGTCTGTCTCTCACTGTCTGTCCCCAGTACCCTATCTGTCTCACTGTCTGCCCCTAGTACCCTGTCTGTCTCACTGTCTGCCCCTAGTACCCTGTCTGTCTCTCACTGTCTGCCCCCAGTACCCTGTCTGTCTCTCACTGTCTGCCCCCAGTACCCTGTCTGTCTCTCACTGTCTGCCCCCAGTACCCTGTCTGTCTCTCACTGTCTGCCCCCAGTACCCTGTCTGTCTCTCACTGTCTGCCCCCAGTACCCTGTCTGTCTCTCACTGTCTGCCTCCAGTACCCTGTCTGTCTCTCACTGTCTGCCCCCAGTACCCTGTCTGTCTCTCACTGTCTTCCCCCAGTACCCAATCTGTCTCATGTACTGTCCCCAGTACCCTGTCTGTCTCACGGTCTGTCCCCAGTACCCTGTCTGTCTCACGGTCTGTCCCCAGTACCCTGTCTGTCTCTCACTGTCTGCCCCCAGTACCCTGTCTGTCTCTCACTGTCTGCCCCCAGTACCCTGTCTGTCTCACTGTCTGTCCCCAGTACCCTGTCTGTCTCTCACTGTCTGCCCCCAGTACCCTGTCTGTCTCTCACTGTCTGCCCCCAGTACCCTGTCTGTCTCTCACTGTCTGCCCCCAGTACCCTGTCTGTCTCTCACTGTCTGCCCCCAGTACCCTGTCTGTCTCTCACTGTCTGCCCCCAGTACCCTGTCTGTCTCTCACTGTCTGCCCCCAGTACCCTGTCTGTCTCTCACTGTCTTCCCCCAGTACCCTGTCTGTCTCTCACTGTCTGCCCCCAGTACCCTGTCTGTCTCTCACTGTCTGTCCCCAGTACCCTGTCTGTCTCATTGTCTGCCCCTAGTACCCTGTCTGTCTCACTGTCTGCCCCTAGTACCCTGTCTGTCTCTCACTGTCTGCCCCCAGTACCCTGTCTGTCTCTCACTGTCTGCCCCCAGTACCCTGTCTGTCTCTCACTGTCTGCCCCCAGTACCCTGTCTGTCTCTCACTGTCTGCCCCCAGTACCCTGTCTGTCTCTCACTGTCTGCCCCCAGTACCCTGTCTGT
Source organism: Lithobates pipiens (assembly GCF_037356315.1). NCBI lineage: Eukaryota > Metazoa > Chordata > Amphibia > Anura > Ranidae > Lithobates > Lithobates pipiens. The sequence continues at coordinate 219,047,767 of NW_027507788.1, forward strand.
CTCTCACTGTCTGCCCCCAGTACCCTGTCTGTCTCTCACTGTCTTCCCCCAGTACCCTGTCTGTCTCTCACTGTCTGCCCCCAGTATCCTGTCTGTCTCTCACTGTCTGTCCCCAGTACCCTGTCTGTCTCATTGTCTGCCCCTAGTACCCTGTCTGTCTCACTGTCTGCCCCTAGTACCCTGTCTGACTCTCACTGTCTGCCCCCAGTACCCTGTCTGTCTCTCACTGTCTGCCCCCAGTACCCTGTCTGTCTCTCACTGTCTGCCCCCAGTACCCTGTCTGTCTCCCTGTCTGCCCCCAGTACCCTGTCTGTCTCTCACTGTCTGCCCCCAGTACCCTGTCTGTCTCTCACTGTCTGCCTCCAGTACCCTGTCTGTCTCTCACTGTCTGCCCCCAGTACCCAATCTGTCTCATGTACTGTCCCCAGTACCCTGTCTGTCTCACGGTCTGTCCCCAGTACCCTGTCTGTCTGTCACTGTCTGCCCCCAGTACCCTGTCTGTCTCTCACTGTCTGCCCCCAGTACCCTGTCTGTCTCACTGTCTGCCCCCAGTACCCTGTCTGTCTCTCACTGTCTGCCCCCAGTACCCTGTCTGTCTCTCACTGTCTGCCCCCAGTACCCTGTCTGTCTCTCACTGTCTGCCCCCAGTACCCTGTCTGTCTCTCACTGTCTGCCCCCAGTACCCTGTCTGTCTCTCACTGTCTGCCCCCAGTACCCTGTCTGTCTCTCACTGTCTTCCCCCAGTACCCTGTCTGTCTCTCACTGTCTGCCCCCAGTACCCTGTCTGTCTCTCACTGTCTGCCCCCAGTACCCAATCTGTCTCATGTACTGTCCCCAGTACCCTGTCTGTCTCTCACTGTCTTCCCCCAGTACCCAATCTGTCTCATGTACTGTCCCCAGTACCCTGTCTGTCTCACGGTCTGTCCCCAGTACCCTGTCTGTCTCACGGTCTGTCCCCAGTACCCTGTCTGTCTCTCACCGTCTGTCCCCGGTACCCTGTCTGTCTCTCACGGTCTGTCCCCGGTACCCTGTCTGTCTCTCACGGTCTGTCCCCAGTACCCTGTCTGTCTCTCACGGTCTGTCCCCGGTACCCTGTCTGTCTCTCACGGTCTGTCCCTGGTACCCTGTCTGTCTCTCATGGTCTGTCCCCGGTACCCTGTCTGTCTCTTGCGGTCTGTCCCCGGTACCCTGTCTGTCTCTCACGGTCTGTCCCCGGTACCCTGTCTGTCTCTCGCGGCCTGTCCCCGGTACCCTGTCTGTCTCTCACTGTCTGCCTCCAGTACCCTGTCTGTCTCTCACTGTCTGCCCCCAGTACCCTGTCTGTCTCTCACTGTCTGCCCCCAGTACCCTGTCTGTCTCTCACTGTCTGCCCCCAGTACCCTGTCTGTCTCTCACTGTCTGCCCCCAGTACCCTGTCTGTCTCTCACTGTCTGCCCCCAGTACCCTGTCTGTCTCTCACTGTCTGCCCCCAGTACCCTGTCTGTCTCTCACTGTCTGCCCCCAGTACCCTGTCTGTCTCTCACTGTCTGCCCCCAGTACCCTGTCTGTCTCTCACTGTCTTCCCCCAGTACCCAATCTGTCTCATGTACTGTCCCCAGTACCCTGTCTGTCTCACGGTCTGTCCCCAGTACCCTGTCTGTCTCTCACGGTCTGTCCCCGGTACCCTGTCTGTCTCTCACGGTCTGTCCCCGGTACCCTGTCTGTCTCTCACGGTCTGTCCCCAGTACCCTGTCTGTCTCTCACGGTCTGTCCCCGGTACCCTGTCTGTCTCTCACGGTCTGTCCCTGGTACCCTGTCTGTCTCTCATGGTCTGTCCCCGGTACCCTGTCTGTCTCTTGCGGTCTGTCCCCGGTACCCTGTCTGTCTCTCACGGTCTGTCCCCGGTACCCTGTCTGTCTCTCGCGGTCTGTCCCCGGTACCCTGTCTGTCTCTCACGGTCTGTCCCCGGTACCCTGTCTGTCTCTCACGGTCTGTCCCCGGTACCCTGTCTGTCTCTCACGGTCTGTCCCCGGTACCCTGTCTGTCTCTCACGGTCTGTCCCCGGTACCCTGTCTGTCTCTCACGGTCTGTCCCCGGTACCCTGTCTGTCTCTCACGGTCTGTCCCCGGTACCCTGTCTGTCTCTCACGGTCTGTCACCGGTACCCTGTCTGTCTCTCACGGTCTGTCCCCGGTACCCTGTCTGTCTCTCACGGTCTGTCCCCGGTACCCTGTCTGTCTCTCACGGTCTGTCCCCGGTACCCTGTCTGTCTCTCATGGTCTGTCCCCGGTACCCTGTCTGTCTCTCACGGTCTGTCCCTGGTACCCTGTCTGTCTCTCATGGTCTGTCCCCGGTACCCTGTCTGTCTCTCGCGGTCTGTCCCCGGTACCCTGTCTGTCTCTCACGGTCTGTCACCGGTACCCTGTCTGTCTCTCACGGTCTGTCCCCGGTACCCTGTCTGTCTCTCACGGTCTGTCCCCGGTACCCTGTCTGTCTCTCACGGTCTGTCCCCGGTACCCTGTCTGTCTCTCATGGTCTGTCCCCGGTACCCTGTCTGTCTCTCGCGGTCTGTCCCTGGTACCCTGTCTGTCTCTCATGGTCTGTCCCCGGTACCCTGTCTGTCTCTCGCGGTCTGTCCCCGGTACCCTGTCTGTCTCTCACGGTCTGTCCCCGGTACCCTGTCTGTCTCTCGCGGTCTGTCCCCGGTACCCTGTCTGTCTCTCACGGTCTGTCCCCGGTACCCTGTCTGTCTCTCACGGTCTGTCCCCGGTACCCTGTCTGTCTCTCACGGTCTGTCCCCGGTACCCTGTCTGTCTCTCACGGTCTGTCCCCGGTACCCTGTCTGTCTCTCACGGTCTGTCCCCGGTACCCTGTCTGTCTCTCACGGTCTGCCCCCGGTACCCTGTCTGTCTCTCACGGTCTGTCCCCGGTACCCTGTCTGTCTCTCACGGTCTGTCACCGGTACCCTGTCTGTCTCTCACGGCCTGTCCCCGGTACCCTGTCTGTCTCTCACGGTCTGTCCCCGGTACCCTGTCTGTCTCTCACGGTCTGTCCCCGGTACCCTGTCTGTCTCTCATGGTCTGTCCCCGGTACCCTGTCTGTCTCTCACGGTCTGTCCCCGGTACCCTGTCTGTCTCTCACGGTCTGTCCCCAGTACCCTGTCTGTCTCATTGTCTGCCCCTAGTACCCTGTCTGTCTCACTGTCTGCCCCTAGTACCCTGTCTGTCTCTCACTGTCTGCCCCCAGTACCCTGTCTGTCTCTCACTGTCTGCCCCCAGTACCCTGTCTGTCTCTCACTGTCTGCCCCCAGTACCCTGTCTGTCTCTCACTGTCTGCCCCCAGTACCCTGTCTGTCTCTCACTGTCTGCCCCCAGTACCCTGTCTGTCTCTCACTGTCTGCCCCCAGTACCCTGTCTGTCTCTCACTGTCTTCCCCCAGTACCCTGTCTGTCTCTCACTGTCTGCCCCCAGTATCCTGTCTGTCTCTCACTGTCTGTCCCCAGTACCCTGTCTGTCTCATTGTCTGCCCCTAGTACCCTGTCTGTCTCACTGTCTGCCCCTAGTACCCTGTCTGACTCTCACTGTCTGCCCCCAGTACCCTGTCTGTCTCTCACTGTCTGCCCCCAGTACCCTGTCTGTCTCTCACTGTCTGCCCCCAGTACCCTGTCTGTCTCCCTGTCTGCCCCCAGTACCCTGTCTGTCTCTCACTGTCTGCCCCCAGTACCCTGTCTGTCTCTCACTGTCTGCCTCCAGTACCCTGTCTGTCTCTCACTGTCTGCCCCCAGTACCCAATCTGTCTCATGTACTGTCCCCAGTACCCTGTCTGTCTCACGGTCTGTCCCCAGTACCCTGTCTGTCTCTCACTGTCTGCCCCCAGTACCCTGTCTGTCTCTCACTGTCTGCCCCCAGTACCCTGTCTGTCTCACTGTCTGCCCCCAGTACCCTGTCTGTCTCTCACTGTCTGCCCCCAGTACCCTGTCTGTCTCTCACTGTCTGCCCCCAGTACCCTGTCTGTCTCTCACTGTCTGCCCCCAGTACCCTGTCTGTCTCTCACTGTCTGCCCCCAGTACCCTGTCTGTCTCTCACTGTCTGCCCCCAGTACCCTGTCTGTCTCTCACTGTCTTCCCCCAGTACCCTGTCTGTCTCTCACTGTCTGCCCCCAGTACCCTGTCTGTCTCTCACTGTCTGCCCCCAGTACCCAATCTGTCTCATGTACTGTCCCCAGTACCCTGTCTGTCTCTCACTGTCTTCCCCCAGTACCCAATCTGTCTCATGTACTGTCCCCAGTACCCTGTCTGTCTCACGGTCTGTCCCCAGTACCCTGTCTGTCTCACGGTCTGTCCCCAGTACCCTGTCTGTCTCTCACCGTCTGTCCCCGGTACCCTGTCTGTCTCTCACGGTCTGTCCCCGGTACCCTGTCTGTCTCTCACGGTCTGTCCCCAGTACCCTGTCTGTCTCTCACGGTCTGTCCCCGGTACCCTGTCTGTCTCTCACGGTCTGTCCCTGGTACCCTGTCTGTCTCTCATGGTCTGTCCCCGGTACCCTGTCTGTCTCTCACGGTCTGTCCCCGGTACCCTGTCTGTCTCTCGCGGTCTGTCCCCGGTACCCTGTCTGTCTCTCACTGTCTGCCTCCAGTACCCTGTCTGTCTCTCACTGTCTGCCCCCAGTACCCTGTCTGTCTCTCACTGTCTGCCCCCAGTACCCTGTCTGTCTCTCACTGTCTGCCCCCAGTACCCTGTCTGTCTCTCACTGTCTGCCCCCAGTACCCTGTCTGTCTCTCACTGTCTGCCCCCAGTACCCTGTCTGTCTCTCACTGTCTGCCTCCAGTACCCTGTCTGTCTCTCACTGTCTGCCCCCAGTACCCAATCTGTCTCATGTACTGTCCCCAGTACCCTGTCTGTCTCACGGTCTGTCCCCAGTACCCTGTCTGTCTGTCACTGTCTGCCCCCAGTACCCTGTCTGTCTCTCACTGTCTGCCCCCAGTACCCTGTCTGTCTCACTGTCTGCCCCCAGTACCCTGTCTGTCTCTCACTGTCTGCCCCCAGTACCCTGTCTGTCTCTCACTGTCTGCCCCCAGTACCCTGTCTGTCTCTCACTGCCTGCCCCCAGTACCCTGTCTGTCTCACTGTCTCCCCCAATACCCTGTCTGTCTCACTGTCTGCCCCTAGTACCCTGTCTGTCTCTCACTGTCTGCCCCTAGTACCCTGTCTGTCTCTCACTGTCTGCCCCCAGTACCCTGTCTGTCTCTCACTGTCTGCCCCCAGTACCCTGTCTGTCTCTCACTGTCTGTCCCCAGTACCCTATCTGTCTCACTGTCTGCCCCTAGTACCCTGTCTGTCTCACTGTCTGCCCCTAGTACCCTGTCTGTCTCTCACTGTCTGCCCCCAGTACCCTGTCTGTCTCTCACTGTCTGCCCCCAGTACCCTGTCTGTCTCTCACTGTCTGCCCCCAGTACCCTGTCTGTCTCTCACTGTCTGCCCCCAGTACCCTGTCTGTCTCTCACTGTCTGCCCCCAGTACCCTGTCTGTCTCTCACTGTCTGCCTCCAGTACCCTGTCTGTCTCTCACTGTCTGCCCCCAGTACCCTGTCTGTCTCTCACTGTCTTCCCCCAGTACCCAATCTGTCTCATGTACTGTCCCCAGTACCCTGTCTGTCTCACGGTCTGTCCCCAGTACCCTGTCTGTCTCACGGTCTGTCCCCAGTACCCTGTCTGTCTCTCACTGTCTGCCCCCAGTACCCTGTCTGTCTCTCACTGTCTGCCCCCAGTACCCTGTCTGTCTCACTGTCTGTCCCCAGTACCCTGTCTGTCTCTCACTGTCTGCCCCCAGTACCCTGTCTGTCTCTCACTGTCTGCCCCCAGTACCCTGTCTGTCTCTCACTGTCTGCCCCCAGTACCCTGTCTGTCTCTCACTGTCTGCCCCCAGTACCCTGTCTGTCTCTCACTGTCTGCCCCCAGTACCCTGTCTGTCTCTCACTGTCTGCCCCCAGTACCCTGTCTGTCTCTCACTGTCTTCCCCCAGTACCCTGTCTGTCTCTCACTGTCTGCCCCCAGTACCCTGTCTGTCTCTCACTGTCTGTCCCCAGTACCCTGTCTGTCTCATTGTCTGCCCCTAGTACCCTGTCTGTCTCACTGTCTGCCCCTAGTACCCTGTCTGTCTCTCACTGTCTGCCCCCAGTACCCTGTCTGTCTCTCACTGTCTGCCCCCAGTACCCTGTCTGTCTCTCACTGTCTGCCCCCAGTACCCTGTCTGTCTCTCACTGTCTGCCCCCAGTACCCTGTCTGTCTCTCACTGTCTTCCCCCAGTACCCTGTCTGTCTCTCACTGTCTGCCCCCAGTATCCTGTCTGTCTCTCACTGTCTGTCCCCAGTACCCTGTCTGTCTCATTGTCTGCCCCTAGTACCCTGTCTGTCTCACTGTCTGCCCCTAGTACCCTGTCTGACTCTCACTGTCTGCCCCCAGTACCCTGTCTGTCTCTCACTGTCTGCCCCCAGTACCCTGTCTGTCTCTCACTGTCTGCCCCCAGTACCCTGTCTGTCTCCCTGTCTGCCCCCAGTACCCTGTCTGTCTCTCACTGTCTGCCCCCAGTACCCTGTCTGTCTCTCACTGTCTGCCTCCAGTACCCTGTCTGTCTCTCACTGTCTGCCCCCAGTACCCAATCTGTCTCATGTACTGTCCCCAGTACCCTGTCTGTCTCACGGTCTGTCCCCAGTACCCTGTCTGTCTGTCACTGTCTGCCCCCAGTACCCTGTCTGTCTCTCACTGTCTGCCCCCAGTACCCTGTCTGTCTCACTGTCTGCCCCCAGTACCCTGTCTGTCTCTCACTGTCTGCCCCCAGTACCCTGTCTGTCTCTCACTGTCTGCCCCCAGTACCCTGTCTGTCTCTCACTGTCTGCCCCCAGTACCCTGTCTGTCTCTCACTGTCTGCCCCCAGTACCCTGTCTGTCTCTCACTGTCTTCCCCCAGTACCCTGTCTGTCTCTCACTGTCTGCCCCCAGTACCCTGTCTGTCTCTCACTGTCTGCCCCCAGTACCCAATCTGTCTCATGTACTGTCCCCAGTACCCTGTCTGTCTCTCACTGTCTTCCCCCAGTACCCAATCTGTCTCATGTACTGTCCCCAGTACCCTGTCTGTCTCACGGTCTGTCCCCAGTACCCTGTCTGTCTCACGGTCTGTCCCCAGTACCCTGTCTGTCTCTCACCGTCTGTCCCCGGTACCCTGTCTGTCTCTCACGGTCTGTCCCCGGTACCCTGTCTGTCTCTCACGGTCTGTCCCCAGTACCCTGTCTGTCTCTCACGGTCTGTCCCCGGTACCCTGTCTGTCTCTCACGGTCTGTCCCTGGTACCCTGTCTGTCTCTCATGGTCTGTCCCCGGTACCCTGTCTGTCTCTTGCGGTCTGTCCCCGGTACCCTGTCTGTCTCTCACGGTCTGTCCCCGGTACCCTGTCTGTCTCTCGCGGCCTGTCCCCGGTACCCTGTCTGTCTCTCACTGTCTGCCTCCAGTACCCTGTCTGTCTCTCACTGTCTGCCCCCAGTACCCTGTCTGTCTCTCACTGTCTGCCCCCAGTACCCTGTCTGTCTCTCACTGTCTGCCCCCAGTACCCTGTCTGTCTCTCACTGTCTGCCCCCAGTACCCTGTCTGTCTCTCACTGTCTGCCCCCAGTACCCTGTCTGTCTCTCACTGTCTGCCCCCAGTACCCAATCTGTCTCATGTACTGTCCCCAGTACCCTGTCTGTCTCTCACTGTCTTCCCCCAGTACCCAATCTGTCTCATGTACTGTCCCCAGTACCCTGTCTGTCTCACGGTCTGTCCCCAGTACCCTGTCTGTCTCTCACGGTCTGTCCCCGGTACCCTGTCTGTCTCTCACGGTCTGTCCCCGGTACCCTGTCTGTCTCTCACGGTCTGTCCCCAGTACCCTGTCTGTCTCTCACGGTCTGTCCCCGGTACCCTGTCTGTCTCTCACGGTCTGTCCCTGGTACCCTGTCTGTCTCTCATGGTCTGTCCCCGGTACCCTGTCTGTCTCTTGCGGTCTGTCCCCGGTACCCTGTCTGTCTCTCACGGTCTGTCCCCGGTACCCTGTCTGTCTCTCGCGGTCTGTCCCCGGTACCCTGTCTGTCTCTCACGGTCTGTCCCCGGTACCCTGTCTGTCTCTCACGGTCTGTCCCCGGTACCCTGTCTGTCTCTCACGGTCTGCCCCCGGTACCCTGTCTGTCTCTCACGGTCTGTCCCCGGTACCCTGTCTGTCTCTCACGGTCTGTCACCGGTACCCTGTCTGTCTCTCACGGCCTGTCCCCGGTACCCTGTCTGTCTCTCACGGTCTGTCCCCGGTACCCTGTCTGTCTCTCACGGTCTGTCCCCGGTACCCTGTCTGTCTCTCATGGTCTGTCCCCGGTACCCTGTCTGTCTCTCACGGTCTGTCCCCGGTACCCTGTCTGTCTCTCACGGTCTGTCCCCAGTACCCTGTCTGTCTCTCACGGTCTGTCCCCAGTACCCTGTCTGTCTCTCACGGTCTGTCACCGGTACCCTGTCTGTCTCACGGTCTCATGGTCTGTACCTTGTCTCAGTGCTGTGTCTTGGCCTAGGCCGACAAGGTCCAGACCTAGGGCAGCACTTGGCAGGGGCACCAAAATAGCCGCCCCACACAGTGGCAATATTTGATGGGGCACAGTGGCGGCTGCATTTGATGGGGCACAGTGGCGGCTGCATTTGATGGGGCACAGTTGCGGCTGCATTTGATGGGGCACAGTGAGGCTGCATTTGATGGGCACAGTGGCTGCATTTATGGTACAGTGAGGCTGCAATTTGTTTTTGTTTTTTCATTTTTTTTCAAAAATTTTGAGCACCAGCTGCTACTGGGTGGGATCATCATTGTGCCGCTTCTCCTTACTCACACAGTCTCTGACCATTGCCTTTATCATTGTCTGCACAGTCTCTGACCGTCTCCTGTATCATTGTCTGCACAGTCTCTGACCGTCTCCTGTATCATTGTCTGCACAGTCTCTGACCGTCTCCTGTATCATTGTCTGCACAGTCTGACCGTCTCCTGTATCATTGTCTGCACAGTCTGACCGTCTCCTGTATCATTGTCTGCACAGTGTCTGACCGTCTCCTGTATCATTGTCTGCACAGTCTCTGACCGTCTCCTGTATCATTGTCTGCACAGTGTCTGACCGTCTCCTGTATCATTGTCTGCACAGTCTCTGACCGTCTCCTGTATCATTGTCTGCACAGTCTCTGACCGTCTCCTGTATCATTGTCTGCACAGTCTCTGACCGTCTCCTGTATCATTGTCTGCACAGTCTCTGACCGTCTCCTGTATCATTGTCTGCACAGTGTCTGACCGTCTCCTGTATCATTGTCTGCACAGTCTCTGACCGTCTCCTGTATCATTGTCTGCACAGTGTCTGACCGTCTCCTGTATCATTGTCTGCACAGTCTCTGACCGTCTCCTGTATCATTGTCTGCACAGTCTCTGACCGTCTCCTGTATCATTGTCTGCACAGTCTCTGACCGTCTCCTGTATCATTGTCTGCACAGTGTCTGACCGTCTCCTGTATCATTGTCTGCACAGTCTCTGACCGTCTCCTGTATCATTGTCTGCACAGTGTCTGACCGTCTCCTGTGCACAGTCTCTGACCGTCTCCTGTGCACAGTCTCTGACCGTCTCCTGTGCACAGTCTCTGACCGTCTCCTGTGCACAGTCTCTGACCGTCTCCTGTATCATTGTCTGCACAGTGTCTGACCATCTCCTGTGCACAGTCTCTGACCGTCTCCTGTGCACAGTCTCTGACCGTCTCCTGTGCACAGTCTCTGACCGTCTCCTGTGCACAGTCTCTGACCGTCTCCTGTATCATTGTCTGCACAGTGTCTGACCGTCTCCTGTGCACAGTCTCTGACCGTCTCCTGTATCATTGTCTGCACAGTCTCTGACCGTCTCCTGTATCATTGTCTGCACAGCCTCTGACCGTCTCCTGTATCATTGTCTGCACAGTGTCTGACCGTCTCCTGTATCATTGTCTGCACAGTCTCTGACCGTCTCCTGTATCATTGTCTGCACAGTCTCTGACCGTCTCCTGTATCATTGTCTGCACAGTCTCTGACCATCACCTGCATCTTTGTGGTGTGATTGTCTGTCAGCACCCTGTCTGTGGCTCCAACATTTGTTACTGTGTTAGCCAGGTAAGAGTTTGCTTGTCATTACCATAATAAAACCATCTCCTGTATCATTGTCTGCACAGTGTCTGACCGTCTCCTGTATCATTGTCTGCACAGTCTGACCGTCTCCTGTATCATTGTCTGCACAGTCTCTGACCGTCTCCTGTATCATTGTCTGCACAGTCTCTGACCGTCTCCTGTATCATTGTCTGCACAGTCTCTGACCGTCTCCTGTATCATTGTCTGCACAGTCTCTGACCGTCTCCTGTATCATTGTCTGCACAGTCTCTGACCGTCTCCTGTATCATTGTCTGCACAGTCTCTGACCATCACCTGCATCTTTGTGGTGTGATTGTCTGTCAGCACCCTGTCTGTGGCTCCAACATTTGTTACTGTGTTAGCCAGGTAAGAGTTTGCTTGTCATTACCATAATAAAACCATCTCCTGTATCATTGTCCGCACAGTGTCTGACCATCTCCTGTATCATTGTCTTCAAAGTCTCTGACCTTAAAAAAGTTTACTACTGTTATAACCTCCCAGGAGGTTTGTGTATGAGCCTCAACTATAGTTAGCACATATATTGTGGTATTGTATTAATATTATTGTATTTTAAACAAAGTGTTTTTTTTTTTTTGTTTTAGTTGGCTTTCAGTAAGTGCCTGAGAAAGGACCCTGGCGTAAGTCTTTTCTAATAGGACACCCTTACACCAGGCTGTTTTCCTGCAGGCACCTTAAATAGACACCTGTTCAGAATTGACAGGTATTTGTTGGAGCAGCACCATGGTATTTGTAGATCAAACAGAAGCATCTTCCTTGGCTGTAAAGGATAGGAGAGTTTAATTCCACTTTAAGGCTGTCAGCAGATTGGCCTCTACAAACTGTAGAGTGAATGGGGCCTCATACCTAAGTTTTGCCTAAGGCCTCACAAAGTCTAGAGCCGCCTCTGGTGAGAGTGCTAACCACTACATCACTGTGCTGTTTGGTGTATTGTAAGCGGATACTTTGTGGCATTTGCGTAGTAATGGCTTTCTTCTGGCGACTCGACTATGCAGCCCATCTTTGTTCAAGTGCCTCCTTATTGTTCATCTTGAAACAACCACACCACATGTTTTCAGAGAGTCCTGTATTTCACCTGAAGTTATTTGTGGGTGTTTCTTTGCATCCCGAACAATTTTCCTGGCAGTTGTGGCTGAAATTTTAGTTGGTCTACCTGACCGTGGTTTGGTTTCAACAGCGGCACTAAGCATGCCGCTGCAAACGGCAATCATGCCGTTAGTGGAGGCTCTCCGCGCGCATGCGCTGTGACTGGCCGGAAGTCACTCTGGGTATCATGGCGGCGTCGGAGGAGGACGATGAGGGTCGCTTCAGGGGCTTCCATCTCAGGTAAGTTATTCATAATGAGCTAGTACGCTATGCATACTAGCTTATTATGCCTTTGCCTTGCAGGGTCTATTTTTACTTTTATTTTTATTAAGGCTTTACTTCCTCTTTAATACATTATCACTAAAAAAATAAATAAATAAAAATACATTTTAATAATAATGCGAAAATAAGAAAATATATAAATATAAAAAACAAAAACAAAAAAAATAAACAATGAAGAGCCCAAACAAAGTCTTAAAGAGGAGGGCCGGTTTAAAAAAAAAAAAAATGTAAAACTCAGCAGCTGCAAACACTAGCTGCTGACTGTTAATAAGCAGACTTACCTGTCCAGGGCACCCGCGATGTTGGTCACCTGAGGCTGACCCGTCCCTCGGCTCTCGGGTCCCGGCGCCGCCATTTTGGCTAAGGGAAACAGGCAGTGGAGCCTTGCGGCTTCACTACCCGTATCTTACTGCGCATGCGCGAGTCGCGCAGCGCTTTGTGAATGGGGCGCGCTGTGTTCTGGGACACACAGTTCCCAGAACACAGAGCGCCCCATTACCCAGAAGACGCCGTACGGAGGAGAGAAGAAAGAAGATCTCCGCGGAGGAGGAAGAGGCAGATTAGGACGATGTGCCTAGCAACAGGCATTTCTGGTAAGTTAAAAAAAATAAAAAAATTCATTTTTTTTTTCTAATTTTTAATGTATTTTTTTTTTTTCAGGGTGGCCCTTCACTTTAAGCAAATTTCACTAATCATGGATTTTTACATAATTGACATAATAATTGGCATAGCCAGATGGCACAGTTCCTTTGAAGTTTGCTGCTAGTATATGAAGTTTGCGTCTTTGGGAAGATATTAGTATCAGTCCATGAATTCGTCAACCTTTCATTATAACAGGGAAGGTTTTAATTCAATCGATCTAAGCTGCAAACGATTAACTCAGGTGATACCAGGATTTGTGGATCTCAACTGTATGATTTTTGGTCTAGGTGTCACTACAGGGTTATTATTCCCCCTTCACTTTTGGCATACAGACACCTCATTGGAACTGTTGGTGGGCCCCGAGGACACCTTGGAACCATGATTTTTTTTAAAGGGGTAAGAGCTCTTCCATCAGACGATCTATATCTTATGTCAATTATGTAAATCCATGATTAGTGAAATCTGATTAAGACTTCGTTTGGGGTCTTCATTGTTTATTATTCTCCTTTTTTTAAAATTTATTTATATATTTTCTTATTTTCATATTATTATTAAAATGTATTTTAACCACTTACCGGCCGCCCGCCGCAGTTTTACATCGGCTGTTTGAAGGAGGATATCATTGTTATGGCAGCAGCTAGCTACCATAATCCCGGTATCCTCGTCTTCAGCGAGCGGTCCGCTACAAGATAAAAGTGGTCTCTGCGGCGGATTCAGTGCGAGATCAATTTTATTGGTGGCGGGAGCGGGCCCCCCCCCCCTCTCCCACCGCGATCGGTGCCGTCGCCAGCGGCGGAGGTGATTGCGTCCTGTGAATGAATGAATGAACGAAATACTTGTATAGCGCACAATGTGAACTGAATCGCCTCAAGGCGCTGTGACGAGCTTTGATCATCAGCTAGAAAAGGAAGGTCTTGAGTTTTTTCCTAAAAGCCAATTGATTTTCTTCCAGGCGGATGTTGATTGGTAGAGCATTCCATAGCCGGGGACCTTGGACAGCGAATCTCCGATCCCCCTTGGATTTATACCGGGCTTTCCTGTCTCCCGTCAGGGTATGGAAGCGAGTGAGGGGTCAATGCCCCCCCCCACCTGTCTCCATACAATTGCTGGGCGGAAGCGACGTCAAAATGTAACAGCTCTTAAAGGGCCATTATATTTAAATAATTTTTTTAAATTACAAAATTTTTTTTTTTTTTTTTATTGCATTTTAGCATAAATAGGAGATCTGAGGACTTTCTGACCCCCCCAGATCTCATATTTAAGAGGACCTGTCATGCTTTTTTCTATTACAAGGGATGTTTACATTCCTCGTAATAGGAATAAAAGCGACAACTTTTTTTTTTAAAACAGTGTAAAAAATAAAAAATAAAAGGTAAAATAAATGATAATTAAAAAAATAATTTTTTTAAACGCGCCCCATCCCGGCGAGCTCGCGTACAGAAGCAAACACATACGTGAGTAGCGCCCGCCTATGAAAACGGTGTTCAAACCACACATGTGAGGTATTGCCGCGATCGGTAGAGCGAGAATGATAATTCTAGCCCTAGACCTCCTCTGTAACTTAAAACATGTAGAATTTTTTAAACGTCGCCTATGGAGATTTGTAAGGGTAAAAGTTTGTCACCATTCCACGAGCGGGCGCAATTTTGAAGCGCGACATGCTGGGTATCAATTTACTCGGCGTAACATTATCTTTCACAATGTAAAAAAAAAAAAAAAAAAATTGGCCTAATTTTACTGATGCCTTATTTTTTTTTTTCAAAAAAGTGAATTTTTTCCCAAAAAAGTGCGCAAATACGCTGTGAAAAAAAGTATTGCAATGACCGCAATTTTATTCTCTAGTGTGTTCGAAAAAAAAAAAAAAACGATATATAATGTTTGGGGGTTCTAAGTAATTTTCTAGCAAAAGAAAACTGCTTTTAAACATGTAAAAACCAAAATCTCAAAACAAAGCTGGTCCTTAAGAGGTTAATTTGTTTTGTTTTTAGTGATAATGTATTAAGGTCCTACAAAAGCTCCAGAAGAAGCCACGATAGTGGTGAAACATGTAGAGGCAACCATTCTTTTGTATTGTGACCACTGAGCTGTAGTATGCTCTTTTTTTATATATATACAACATTGTTTTTCTTAAATATGTTTGCTTAAAGTGGGGTGTCCCCTAAAAAAAAAAAAAATTAAAAGTCAGCAGCTATAAATACTGCAGCTGCTGACTTTTAATAATCGTACACTTACCTGTCGCAGGGTCCAGCGATGTGGGGGAACGAAGCCCCCCCTCGTTTCCCGCTCCGCTCGTGGCGCCGGCATTCTTACTGTGGGCACCCGGCTGTGGCTTCACAGCCGGGCACCCCCTACGCATGTGAGAGCAGGACCACGCGCCGTGATACGTCGCACGGTCATCTGGGACACGTGACAGGTCCCAGATGACTGTGTGGTGCCGACGGGAAGTGATGTCAGTGCCCGGGCACTGAAGGAGGCAGACTACGAGGGATCCCCTAGCAACAGGCATTTAGAGGTGAGTAAAAATATTTTTTTTTTCATTTTTTTTTCATTTTTTTTTTCATTTTTTTTCATTTTTTTTTTCATTTTAAGCAATTTTTTTTGGTGGCAATACCACTTTAATAAAATGTATCTATTTTTGTAATATAAATTTTTATTGATTATTTGCACCTTTAAACTCTCCAATTCTGTTTTGGTAATTTTTTGAATCTGGTTAAAGAAGAGTCCCAGATATGGATATCATGATGAAGTTACATTGTCCCAGCCGGTGCCATGGTGGGGTGGTCTCTGTGAAAGCTGCAGATCATTGGTTTAGATCTCCACCAGTGCTGAGATGAGGTGCCCCGGGAGTTTTGGTAAGGAACGGACTCAACAAACTTCTAAGATCTTCAGATGCTAAACCCGAACCGCATTGAAATCAATAGGATCCAAATCTCTCATAAATAAATTAAAAATGCCCATGAGCGGTCAGTGGGTCTCCCCAGTGATAAAGAAATCCGGTAATTGGAGCTGTCAAAAAAAAAAAAAAAAAGCAACTGGCAATGTTTATTAACAACATTGCTCAGCTCTGAAACACTAAAATAAAAAGAAACATTGTTTCTTTTTGTATGTTTCTGTTTCTTCATCTGCAGATCAAAGGGATGAACAAAATGTTCCTCTGTTTAACCTCTTAATAACCCTTAATTTATTCTAATCAGCCTTAATCAACTCCCTATCCTCCTCCATTTAATTATTATTTTCCTGCTTTTTTTCTTTTGTTCGTGTCCATTTTATAAATGATAAACAACTTTTTTTTGTTTGCGAATATTTTTACACACACACACACACACACACACACACACACACACACATATATATATATATATATATATATATATATATATATATATTAACATATATTTATATATTTACATATTTCACATAAAAAAAGTGCTAAATTAAAATAAAAACAAATTGATTTCATTTGTAAATAACTTTTCAATGCTTTGTACCATTGCTAACAGCTGAAGTTAAAACAAAACAGTTGGTATCTGTAATTGGTATTGGCGGGTACAAAAAAAAAAAAAAAGTATCGGTACTCGGGCTTGTTGTAAAAAAAAAATGGTATCGGCACATCCCTACTAAAAACATAACTTACATACATTTGCTGTTTTTTTTTTTTTCTCCTAAATTTCCTCCTTGGCGTGTCTCTGATTACAAAAGCATATGTATTTCCTAAGCTCCTCGGCTCCATCTAGTGGCCATAACAGGGGTATTTTACTACTGCCCAGAAGAAAAGAAGAAAATAGCCTGAAGTACATTCATTTTCTTTGGCCAATCGGCACAGAAGAAATGCACACGCAGATTCAGCGGCTGATTGGCTAGGCACATTTTTTTTACAAATAGACCCGATAATGTCTTTTTTATGAGTCGGGATCAGAAACACTTTAACAAAAATTTTTATTTTTTTTTATTCCTTTTGCCTCTATTTGTGTGTCAGGAACGGAGCTCATGTGATATTTATCTCACAGGTATAATGAATAAAATATTCGCTGACATCCCCTCCGAGCCATTCCTTGTGTCAGGAACAAATCGTTTGTCATCAGTGCAAAGTAATGTGAGATGGAGAGATATTCATACGATCAGAGCAATCCGCCGAGAGTCAATGTAACGCAGGAAAGGCCCCAAATATCTGCGTATGATGACTATGAGCCATGGTCAGGTTTAGGGTGGTCAGCTTCCCAGGTGGTTCCGTTCTCCCCACCCTTGGGCGCCATCATTATGGCACGTGTGCAGATGTGTCTGTGGGCTCCGCCCAACATTCGGGTCCCGGAAGAATCGGCAAAGGTGCGCATGTGCAGGTAATTTACTGCACATGAGTAAAGACAGGGAAGGTTGCGGGCAGTGCCAAGACAAGGTCATTAAGCGCCCAGGGTGAAGATGCCAAATAGCGCCCCCGCCCCGTAATATGTATGAGCATTATGTACTAGAAAAAATCGCCTCCCTCCTCCCCCCCAAAAAAATGAGCAGTAATCTTCACACTTACCCCAGAAACTCCCTTTGCAAGCCAAAAATTCTCCCCAAACAAAACTTTCCTCCTCTGTCTTGCAGCTAAAATTCTCTCCCTCCCCAAATTTGCCCCTCCTAGCACAAATCCTTTACCCCTCAAATTTACCCTCTGAGCATAAATCCTCTGCCCCCCCCCCTTCCAAATTCCCCACTCCCAGCACAAACTCCCCCCCCCCCCAATCCCTTCTCCAAGCACAAATCCTCTCCCTCCCCAAATTCCCCCCTCCTAGCACAAATCCTCTACCCCTCAAATTTACTCTCTGAGCATAAACCCTCTGCCCCCCCCCCTGCAAATTCCCCACTCCCAGCACAACCCCCCCCCCCTCCAAAATCCTTTTTCCTAGCACTAATCCCCCCCAAATTTTCCCTCCTAGCACAAATATCCCCAATCATCCCAACTAGCACAACTCCCCCCCTCCCATGCCCCCTCCTAGAAGAAATACTCTACTCCAGTCAGACGGATTACCAGCCCTGGCAATTACCCCATGATGGCAAGGACAGCGCTTCCCTCCGGGTGACAGGCGGCAGCATCTCCTGCATCACGGCGGCCGTGCGTCTCCTCCCTCCTCCTCAGCCAAAAGATTGCTTCTCCTTTTCGGCCAATCAGGAAACGGGTCTCAAGATCCGCTTCCTGATTGGCCGGGAGGAGAATCGGTGTGAAAATAGCAAATATTAATTCACTGTTGTCACACAACTGTGTGAAGCCAATTAGACTCCCTGTCTCTAATCGTGCTTAAAAAATGAAAAACAATTGGAATCCATGTGTCCGGCGCCCTGCATGTAGATTAGGGGGCCGGACACATGGATAGGGGGGCCGGGCCCCTGTGCCTTGCATTATGGGCCGCCACTGCCATGCTCCCAATACAAATCCCCCTCCCCCAAATCATTTCTCCCTGCACTAAGCACCCCCAAATATCCCCCCAATCATCCCAACTAGCACAAATCCCCCTCCTCCAAATCCACTCTCCTAGCACTAATCCTCCCCCCAATATCCCCTCCTTGCACAAATCCCTCCGATCATTCCAACTAGCACAAATCCGCCTCCCCCAAATTCCTTCTCTTAGCACCCCAACTAGCACAACTCTCCCCCCCAAATCCCCCACTTCCAGCACAAATCTCCCCCAATGCCTTCTCCTAGCACTATTTCACCCCCCCCAAATTTCCCCTCCTAGCACAAATCCCCCCAATCATGCCAACTAGAACAACTCCCCCTTAAATCCCCCTTCCTAACAGAAATCCACCCTCCTAGTACAAATCCTCCCCCTCAAATCACACCTTATAGCATAGAACCCCAAAATACCAACTGTGCCCAGGGCAGCTGTCCCTCCTGCCCACCCCTTGTCCTGGCCATGCACCCTGGTAGCAGTCTTTAATGCGTGTTTGAGAAACCCCTGTTTTGCTTTGCGTCTTTTAAGGTTCATTGTGGTAAAAGCAGGGAAGAAATAAAACCTCTGTATTATATTAAAGTGCTTTACTAATGAAAAATGCTGTACAGAAACTATTATAATTATAGAAACGCAATACAAGACTGACAGATATACATAAAACACATGCACATGCTGGACTTACCTAAACTTCCTAGCGAATGAGCCTGATCAATGGTCTGTGTACAATAGGAATACAGTAAAGTTACTAAGCCTAGGTTGTACTGGCTTCACTATCTCTATAAACAATAAGGACCTCGGGCTCTACTCTGTGAGCGATTGCAGGAAATCCGGCGATAGTGTCACCCTTGGGTGAAGTTTCATCTGGCACAGACTTTCCTTGTTGTTATGTGACCACGGAGTCCTCCTGTCAGCTTTTGCGGCTAGCCTTTTATTTGGAAAGTTTAGGTAGACAATCCTACATGGGTGTATCATTTCTAACTACTTCTTTTACATTGGTCTTCTATTTGTGAAACATTTCCCAAGTCAACATCTAGATGGCACTATTGTATCATATATGCTATGGGTCATGTACAGTATGTCAAAAGGTCAATCTATTGTTGACCTTGTATAAGATCAAAGAAGCACCGCACTCCTGTCCAGCCAACCTCGTGTAGACTTGAAAAGGGCCTTGGCCCATAAGTCTGTGCTAAAGCCACGCCCCCAACATTTTTCACTGGAGCTTAATCATAGGGCCCTATGGTTGAGCTCCAGTGGGCAGAGTGTAACACGTAAGGGGGCGTGGCTTTAGCAAAGACTTATTGGTCAAAACCCTTTTCAAGTCAACACTAGGACTACACTTGGATGAGCACCTGTGGCAACCTGTACCTTTCTCCCGGTGACTGCGGGAGTTTG
Organism: Lithobates pipiens; assembly: GCF_037356315.1. Classification (NCBI taxonomy): domain Eukaryota; kingdom Metazoa; phylum Chordata; class Amphibia; order Anura; family Ranidae; genus Lithobates; species Lithobates pipiens. The sequence goes on from NW_027507788.1 coordinate 219,066,788, forward strand.
GCCTTCCCAGCTTGGGCGGAGCTCATAACCTACCACCAAGGTCATATTGTTGACCTTGGATACCTGGATTCATCGTTTACCCAATATTCCTCTAAAGACAATGGGAACAGCCAGTGGCGGCCGGTCCATGAGGGGTGCAGGGGCGCCGCCCCTCTAATCTCTATACACCGGCCCCTTATCTTCATGTGGGACACCGGACACATAGAGTTCTACAAGTTTTTTTTTTAAGCACATGATAATTATTGTAGATTGATAGATAAGTATGTAGCACCGTGGTCCTGAGAGATATGACATTTCGTTCTACTATATGTCCTCACATGTAGGAGAATGACAATAGTCCCATGTCCCTGTCCCCTACCCACCTCCAAGAACAGTCCCTTGTCTCCGTCCCCTACCCACCTCTGAGCACAGTTCCTTGTCTCCGCCCCCTACCCACCTCCGAGCACAGTCCCTTGGCTCTGTCCCCTACCCACCTCCGAGTGCAGTCCCTTGTCTTCGTCCCCTACCCACCTCCAAACACAGTCCCTTGTCTTTCTCCCCTACCCACCTCCGAGCACAGTCTCATGTCTCCATCCCCTACCCACTTCTGAGCACAGTCCCTTGTCTCCACCCCCTACCCACCCCCGCACACAGTCCCTTGTCCCCACCCCCTACCCACCTCCGAGCACAGTCTCATGTGTCCATCCCCTACCCACTTCTGAGCACAGTCCCTTGTCTCCACCCCCTACCCACCCCCGCACACAGTCCCTTGTCCCCACCCCCTACCCACCTCCAAGCACAGTCCCTTGTCTCCGTCCCCTACCCACCTCCGAGCACAGTCCCATGTCTCTGTCTCCTACCCACCTCCCAGCACAGTCCATTGTCTCTGTCCCCTACCCACCTCTGCGCACAGTCCCTTGTCTCCATCCCCTGCCCACCTTCTAGCACAGTCCCTTGTCTCTGTCCCCTACCGACCTCCAAGCTCAGTCCCTTGTCTCTGTCCCTTACCCACCTCTGAGCACAGTCCCATGTCCCTGTCCCCTACCCACCTCCAAGCACAGTCCCTTGTCTCCGTCCCCTACCCACCTCTGAGCACAGTCCCATGTCTCTGTCCCCTACCCACCTCTGAGCACAGTCCCTTGTCTCCGCCCCTACCCACCTCTGAGCACAGTTCCTTGTCTCCGCCCCCTACCCACCTCCGAGCACAGTCCCTTGGCTCTGTCCCCTACCCACCTCCGAGTGCAGTCCCTTGTCTCTGTCCCCTACCAACCTCCAAGCTCAGTCCCTTGTCTCTGTCCCTTACCCACCTCTGAGCACAGTCCCATGTCCCTGTCCCCTACCCACCTCCAAGCACAGTCCCTTGTCTCCGTCCCCTACCCACCTCTGAGCACAGTCCCATGTCTCTGTCCCCTACCCACCTCTGAGCACAGTCCCTTGTCTCCGCCCCTACCCACCTCTGAGCACAGTTCCTTGTCTCCGCCCCCTACCCACCTCCGAGCACAGTCCCTTGGCTCTGTCCCCTACCCACCTCCGAGTGCAGTCCCTTGTCTTCGTCCCCTACCCACCTCCAAACACAGTCCCTTGTCTTTCTCCCCTACCCACCCCCGAGCACAGTCTCATGTCTCCATCCCCTACCCACTTCTGAGCACAGTCCCTTGTCTCCACCCCCTACCCACCCCCGCACACAGTCCCTTGTCCCCACCCCCTACCCACCTCCGAGCACAGTCTCATGTGTCCATCCCCTACCCACTTCTGAGCACAGTCCCTTGTCTCCACCCCCTACCCACCCCCGCACACAGTCCCTTGTCCCCACCCCCTACCCACCTCCAAGCACAGTCCCTTGTCTCCGTCCCCTACCCACCTCCGAGCACAGTCCCATGTCTCTGTCCCCTACCCACCTCTAAGCACAATCCCTTGTCTCTGTCCCCTGCCCACCTCCGAGCACAGTCCCTTGTCTCTGTCCCCTACCGACCTCCAAGCTCAGTCCCTTGTCTCTGTCCCCTACCCACCTCTGAGCACAGTCCCATGTCTCTGTCCCCTACCCACCTCCAAGCACAGTCCCTTGTCTCCGTCCCCTACCCACCTCTGAGCACAGTCCCATGTCTCTGTCCCCTACCCACCTCTGAGAACAGTCCCTTGTCTCCGCCCCTACCTACCTCTGAGCACAGTTCCTTGTCTCCGCCCCCTACCCACCTCCGAGCACAGTCCCTTGGCTCTGTCCCCTACCCACCTCCGAGTGCAGTCCCTTGTCTTCGTCCCCTACCCACTTCTGAGCACAGTCCCTTGTCTCCACCCCCTACCCACCCCCGCACACAGTCCCTTGTCCCCACCCCCTACCCACCTCCGAGTACAGTCCCTTGTCCCCACCCCCTACCCACCTGCGAGCACAGTCCCTTGTCTCTGTCCCCTATCCACTTCTGAGCACAGACCCTTGTCTCCATCCCCTATCCACCTCCGAGCACAGTCCCTTGTCCCCGCCCCTACCCACCTCCCAGCACAGTCCCATGTCTCCATCCCCTATCCACCTCCGAGCACAGTCCCTTGTCCCCGCCCCTACCCACCTCCGAGCACAGTCCCTTGTCTCTGTCCCCTGCCCACTTCCGAGCACAGACCCTTGTCTCCATCCCCTACCCACCTCCGAGCACAGTCCCTTGTCTCCATCCCCTACCCACCTCCGAGCACAGTCCCTTGTCCCCGCCCCCTACCCACCTCCCAGCACAGTCCCTTGTCTCCATCCCCTACCCACCTCCGAGCACAGTCCCTTGTCTCCATCCCCTACCCACCTCCGAGCACAGTCCCTTGTCCCCGCCCCCTACCCACCTCCCAGCACAGTCCCTTGTCTCCATCCCCTACCCACCTCCGAGCACAGTCCCTTGTCTCCATCCCCTACCCACCTGCGAGCACAGTCCCTTGTCTCTGTCCCCTATCCACTTCTGAGCACAGACCCTTGTCTCCATCCCCTATCCATCTCCGAGCACAGTCCCTTGTCCCCGCCCCTACCCACCTCCCAGCACAGTCCCATGTCTCCATCCCCTATCCACCTCCGAGCACAGTCCCTTGTCCCCGCCCCTACCCACCTCCGAGCACAGTCCCTTGTCTCTGTCCCCTGCCCACTTCCGAGCACAGACCCTTGTCTCCATCCCCTACCCACCTCCGAGCACAGTCCCTTGTCTCCATCCCCTACCCACCTCCGAGCACAGTCCCTTGTCCCCGCCCCCTACCCACCTCCCAGCACAGTCCCTTGTCTCCATCCCCTACCCACCTCCGAGCACAGTCCCTTGTCTCCATCCCCTACCCACCTCCGAGCACAGTCCCTTGTCCCCGCCCCCTACCCACCTCCCAGCACAGTCCCTTGTCTCCATCCCCTACCCACCTCCGAGCACAGTCCCTTGTCTCCATCCCCTACCCACCTCCGAGCACAGTCCCTTGTCCCCGCCCCCTACCCACCTCCCAGCACAGTCCCTTGTCTCCATCCTCTACCCACCTCCGAGCACAGTCCCTTGTCTCCATCCCCTACCCACCTCCGAGCACAGTCCCTTGTCCCCGCCCCCTACCCACCTCCCAGCACAGTCCCTTGTCTCCATCCCCTACCCACCTCCGAGCACAGTCCCTTGTCCCCGCCCCCTACCCACCTCCGAGCACAGTCCCTTGTCCCCGCCCCCTACCCACCTCCCAGCACAGTCCCTTGTCTCCATCCCCTACCCACCTCCGAGCACAGTCCCTTGTCCCCGCCCCCTACCCACCTCCCAGCACAGTCCCTTGTCTCCATCCCCTACCCACCTCTGAGCACAGTCCCTTGTCTCCGTCCCCTACCGACCTCCATGCACAGTCCCTTATCAGCAGCACTGCTTAGCGCTAAACCTCTAGGCTTTCAAAATGAAATGACTGTTAAATTAAAGACGTAGCTGGGTGTACTAAGATGTCCGCTGTCTTCTTCTGACTGCAGACGTCTGGCAGATTAGGCAACCTGGTAACGGGTGTATGCAGGCGCACGTGACAGAATGGCTTTTTGTTTTTGTTTTACAGCTCTGAGCAGAGAATGGCTCTGCACTTGTTACAATGAATTGTGGAAATGCCAGATTAAGATAGGGGGGGGGGGTGGTTGAATCTTTAGCACTGACCCCCGAAGGAGCTGCTGGTTTTGTTGGACGTTACCTTCTTGACCTCGTGTGCGTCTAGGGGTTTCCCGAGGTAGATGGCCCAAAGAATTGTAGAAACTGACGCTGGATCCACTTTTTGGGATATTTATTTGAAAAGGTAGACAAAAACAATCTCTTAACCACTTCAATGCCGGGCACTTAAACACCTTCCTGCCCAGACCAATTTTGAGCTTTCAGCGCTGTCGCACTTTGAATGACAATTGCGCGGTCATGCTACACTGTACCCAAATTCAATTTTTATCATTTTTTTCCCACAAATAGAGCTTTCTTTTGGTGGTATTTGATCACCTCTACGGTTTTTATTTTTTGCTAAACAAATAAAAAAATACCGAAAATGTTGAAAAAAAAATGTTTTTTTTGTTTCAGTTTCAAAACTTTGTAAATAAGTACGTTTTCTCCTTCACTGATGGGCACTGATGGGGCTACACTGATGGGCACTATAAGGCGGCACTGATGGGCACCAATGAGGTGGCACCAATGAAGTGGCACTGATGAGGTGGCATTGCTGGACACTGATAGATGGCACTGATGGGTGGCACTGATGGGCGACATCGATGGGCACTGATAGGTGGCACAAATTGGCACTGATAGCTGGCATGGATGGGCAGCATGGATGGGTATGGATAGGCGGCACAGATGGGCATTGATAGGCGGCACAGATGGGCATGGATAGGCGGCACAGATGGGCATGGATGGGTACTGATAGGCGGCACGGATGGGCACTGATAGGCGGCACAGGTGAGCACTGATAGGCGGCACAGGTGGGCACTGATAGGCGGCATTGTATCATATTATACTGTACTAATGGATGCCAATCAGTGCCAAACAATAATGCATGCCAATCAGTGATGCCCATTGTGGGCACTGATTGGCATTTCTTAAGGGCACTGATTGGCATCCATTGTGGGCACTGACTGGCATCCCTGGTGGTCTAGGGAGAATTACCTTGTGCTGGGCATCCCTGGTGGTCTGGTGGCATCCCTGGTGGTCCAGTGTGGGCATCCTCGGGGGGGGGGGGCTGTGCTGATAATCGATCAGCACAGACCCCCCTGTCAGAGGAGCAGCCGATCGGCTCTCCTCTACTCGCGTCTGACAGACGCGAGTGAGGAAAAGCCGATCACCGGCTCTTCCTATTTACACTGTGATCAGCTGTGATTGGACACGGCTGATCACGTGGTAAAGAGTCTCCGTCAGAGACTCTTTACCGTGATCATAGTTGTGGGGTGTCAGACTGACACACCGCAACAACGATCGCCACGATGCGCACCCCCGGGGGCACGCAGCGGCTCATAATCCTGATCACGTCATATGATGTCCGGTCAGGATTTTGAAACCACTTTGCCGCCGTGTTTCTGCTGTAGGGCGGGCGGCAAGTGGTTAATGAAGAGTAGAGGGTTGGGTAGGAAGTTCAGGTACTTTTGGAACTGCAAAAGATAGGAAGACTCTCACTATAGAAATCCAGAGAATTACCGTATCACAACTGGATTCTCACAGCTTTTGGATAGACCTCCTCTCACTAGGCCTAACAGCCGATAGAGTGTTTAAGTAAAGCAAAGTCTCTGCCACAGACTTGGATGTAACTGAGAGATGTAGGTAAATTTAGAGATCTCTTATGCGGTACCGGTATCTCGCAGCCGGTCCGGTGATACCGTATGAGTGTAGATCCACCAGCCTTCAGCGTGGCCTTCTCCCGAAGAGTCCTCCCCTGGGTGCTTCTCCAGTTTCTGGGCCTCTGCACAGATGAGACGGCACCGGACCACCTTTGAATCCTTCTCTCAGTTACTTTGCCTTGGGCTGTCCAGCCCCGAGACTCGGAATTTGGTGGATCCGCACCCCATGCCACGAGGGCCATGGGGGCTGGTCAGGAGGACCAGGACCAAACAGACAGAAAAGATCTTCTGGACCACAACCCAGAATTACGTGATGTCAGTACCTTAAATACCCTTTCCCAGAATGCACAGCAGGATGACACTCCCACTGGGTTGATTCCGAGAAAGGATGACACTCAATACGCCTAGCAAGACTGCTTTCTCACAGCGACACCTGTGGCCAAGAAGAACCCAGTGCAATCCAGCTAGACTGGTACTGAAATCATAATTTGGTATAATTAACCCTAAAACCCAACTGTGATTTTAGGAATATTAAATAGAAAAAAAAACACATAGCGCATGCTCATCAGGAGCTGGCGCTACAAATCGAAAACTCAATTTTTTATTTTATTTTATTTTTATTGATTAATTGTACAGCTCTACATTAGTGTAGTTTTTTTTTCCCCAAAAAAATTGCACTAGTTATGACATAAAAAATACCGTCATTTTATTCCCCAGGATCTCTGCTTTTAACCCCTTCCTGCCGAGCGTACGCAGATCTGCGTACTCGGCTTCCGGGGGGTATACCAGGATGATGCCCGCACCTGCAGGCATCATCCCGGTACCGTTTTTTACAGCGGGCGATTGGCTATCCAGCCATAACAACCGAAGTGGCTAAAAGCCGCTTGGCTGTTATGCCGGAGGAGCGGGAGGGGCCTCTCGCCGCTGTTACCGGTGCTCCCGCTCGATCAGAGGCACCGATTCACGATCGGATGTCTCCGGCTGCTGGGGAGGAACTGGAACAAAGCCGTAATTGGCTTCGTTCCAGTGTCCTAATAGTAAACACGGAAGCGACGTAATGACGTCACTTCCCGTTTACTCGGCTGCCAATGGCGCCGGTTTAAAAAAAATATACAGTATTCAGAATCGCCGTTTTCAGCGATCTGAATACATTGAAGTGTAAAGGAGTGAAAAAGAGTACCTGTCACCACCTATTACTGTCACAAGGGATGTTTACAGCAATAAAAGTGATCAAATTTATTTTTATTTTTTTTAAAAACAATTTATTAATTTTAAAATAAATAAAATAAATAATAAAAAAATGTTTTTAATGTGCCCGCCGTCCCCGCGAGCTCGCGAAGCAAAGAAAACGCATACGGAAGTCGCGCCCGCATATGTAAACGGTGTTCAAATCACACATGTGAGGTATCGCCGCGATCGTCAGAGCGAGAGCAATAATTCTAGCACTAGACCTCCTCTGTAACGCTAACCTGGTAACCATAAAAAAAAATTAAAGCGTCGCCTATTGAGATTTTCTAGGTACCGTACTTTGTCGTCAATCCACGAGTGCGTGCAATTATAAAGCGTGACATGTTTGGTATCTATTTACTCGGCGTAACATTATCTTTCACATTATGCAAAAACATTGGGCTAATTTTACTGTTTCGTTTTTTTTTATTCTATTTTTTTATTTTTTTATTTTATTCATGAAAGTGTCCCTTTTCCCAAAAAGTTGCGTTTAAAACACCGCTGCGCAAATACCGTGTGACATAAAATATTGCAACAATCGCCGTTTTATTCTCTAGAGTCTCTGCTAAAAAAAAAAAAAAAAAAATATATATATATATATATATATATATATATATATATATATATAATGTTTGGGGGTTCCAAGTAATTTTCTAGCAAAAAATATGGATTTTAACTTGTAAACACCAAATGCCAAAAATAGGCTTAGTCATGAAAGGGTTAAGAAAATATACAGTATAATATTTTATTTTATTTTTTTAAACTAATCTTCCAGCCTAAAGGATTCATTTAACATGTGTGCAAAAGAGTGCAAGAATGCGGCAGCAAAATTGTGAAATCCATGACTGAGAAAGCTATTATTATCTCTTTTATGTTTTATTGTGTCAGTTTATTGTTCCTTTTTTTTTTTCTCTCTTGTTTATTTTTTAGATCAAAAAACTTTTAGTTTTTTTTGCTGAACTCTGAAAGGAGTTGATCTAACGAGCTCCTGGCTGCATCTCTTTGACAGCATTTGTTCCATGACAAACACAAAAACAACATGCTGGACCTTTGCCAGTGTGGGCACTTAATGCAGTAAATGACACCAGCTCTCTGGTATTTGGTGTCAGAGAAGGTACAATACGCACGTCCTACGTAGTAATAATACACTGATTTCTCGCTGCCTTTCCATGCTGCTAAAAGTATTTGTGGCTTAGGAGAGATGTTTCTGCACCTAAAAACGGCAGACGGGTTTTCGTTAAATTGGAGTTTCCTTGCAGTTTATTGAGTTTTCATGCCGAGTGTGTTTGCTATGACTCCATATGTCTCTCTCAGATGTTTAAAAGGCTTATAAACTAACTACATGGATATAATATTCGCTGAAATTACACAGGAGGGATTCATAAAGCCTCCTTGTTTATTTTTTTTGCTGTCTGTGTACTAATGGGCGCATTTCCCTCCACTTCCTGTCCCAGAGACACAACAGGAAGGGGGAGGAAATCTCCCCAAATTCTTCTCTTAGATAAGTGTACCTCCTAATTTTCTGAGAAGGAAAAGAGGGACACCTTTTAAAAGAAAATATGTAGGTGAAAGACATGCCCTCTATGCCCCCAGTTTTGCAGACCATTAAAAAAATGGACCTCCAATATTCACATCATCTCTGCTGGATCTTCCAAGACTCTAAGGATCTCCAGTATTCACATGATCTCTGATGTGTCTTCCAAGACTCCTAGGGCCTTCAGCATTCACATAATCTCTGCTGAGCCTTTCAAAAGTCCTAGGACATCCGGGATTTACAGGATCTCTAGAGGGCCTTCTAAAACTCCTATGACCTCCAGTATTTACAGAATTCCTGATTGGTCTTCCAAGACTCATAGGACCTCCAGTAATCACAGGATCTCCAAAGAGTCTTCCAAAACCCCTAGGACCTTCAGTATTTGCAGCATCCCTGCAGGGTGTTCCAAGACTCATAGAACCTTCAGTATTTACAGGATCCCTGCAGGGTGTTCCAAGACTCATAGAACCTTCAGTATTTACAGGATCCCTGCAGGCAGTGGCGGCTGGTGAAGTTTTTGGATGGGGGGGCGCCAGACCCCGCCCATCATGACCCCGCCCACCATTTTGGCCCCTCCCACTTCTCATAAAACACGCCCCTTATGTAATCGGAAAAAAAATTTGACGTGGGTTCCCCCTCCGAGAGCATACCAGACCCTTAGGTCTGGTATGGATTCCAAGGGGAACCCCCTACGCCGAAAAAACGGCGTGGGGTTCCCCCCCAGATCCACACCAGACCCTTATCCGAGCACGCTACCCGGCCGGCCAGGAAAGGGGGTGGGGACGAGCGGGCGGCCCCCCCCCTCCTGAGCCGTACCAGGCCGCGTGCCCTCAACATGGGGGGGGTGCCTTGGGGGAGGGGGGGCGTGCGGCCCCCCCACCCCAAAGCACCTTGTCCCCATGTTGATGAGGACAAGGGCCTCTTCCCGACAACCCTGGCCGTTGGTTGTCGGGGTCTGCGGGCGGGGGGCTTATCGGAATCCGGGAGCCCCCTTTAATAAGGGGGCCCCCGGATACCGGCCCCCCACCCTATGTGAATGAGTATGGGGTACAATGTACCCCTACCCATTCACCTGTGAAAAAAAGTACAAAAAAAAAACACAACACAGGGTTAAAATATTTTATTGCACAGCTCCGGGGGTCTTCCGTCTTCGGGGGTCTTCTCGCCGGACTCCTCCGCTATCTTCTTGTAGCTCTTTTACTAGCGGAGGAGTCCGGCTTTCTTCCTCGCCGCCGGCCTCTTCTCCCGACTTCGGGGGTCTTGTCCCCCTCTTCGGTTCTTCTGCCGGGCCACCGCGCCTTCTTATAGCTCTTTTACAGGCGGTGGCCCGGTCTTCTGCCGCCGCCGCCGCCCGTTCTTCTTCTTCTTCTTCTTCTTCTCCTTCTTCTCCAGGAGATGTTGCCTCGACGATCTCCCTGGCCGGAATGCCAGGGACGCGCTGTGCTGCCACTTATATAGGGACAATGGGGCGGTGTCACATGGGTTGATGTCACATGGGTTGGTCACATGGGTTGATGTCATCAACCCATGTGACCAACCCATGTGACATCAACCCATGTGACACCGCCCCATTGTCCCTATATAAGTGGCAGCACAGCGCGTCCCTGGCATTCCGGCCAGGGAGATCGTCGAGGCAACATCTCCTGGAGAAGAAGGAGAAGAAGAAGAAGAAGAAGAAGAAGAAGAAGAAGAAGAAGAAGAAGAACGGGCGGCGGCGGCGGCGGCAGAAGACCGGGCCACCGCCTGTAAAAGAGCTATAAGAAGGCGCGGTGGCCCGGCAGAAGAACCGAAGAGGGGGACAAGACCCCCGAAGTCGGGAGAAGAGGCCGGCGGCGAGGAGGAAAGCCGGACTCCTCCGCTAGTAAAAGAGCTACAAGAAGATAGCGGAGGAGTCCGGCGAGAAGACCCCCGAAGACGGAAGACCCCCGGAGCTGTGCAATAAAATATTTTAACCCTGTGTTGTGTTTTTTTTTTTTGTACTTTTTTTCACAGGTGAATGGGTAGGGGTACATTGTACCCCATACTCATTCACATAGGGTGGGGGGCCGGTATCCGGGGGCCCCCTTATTAAAGGGGGCTCCCGGATTCCGATAAGCCCCCCGCCCGCAGACCCCGACAACCAACGGCCAGGGTTGTCGGGAAGAGGCCCTTGTCCTCATCAACATGGGGACAAGGTGCTTTGGGGTGGGGGGGCCGCACGCCCCCCCTCCCCCAAGGCACCCCCCCATGTTGAGGGCACGCGGCCTGGTACGGCTCAGGAGGTGGGGGGCCGCCCGCTCGTCCCCACCCCCTTTCCTGGCCGGCCGGGTAGCGTGCTCGGATAAGGGTCTGGTGTGGATCTGAGGGGGAACCCCACGCCGTTTTTTTGGCGTAGGGGGTTCCCCTTGGAATCCATACCAGACCTAAGGGCCTGGTATGCTCTCGGAGGGGGAACCCACGTCAAATTTTTTTTCAGAAATTTGGCGTGGAGTTCCCCCTTCAGAGCTCATTCTCTGATTGGCCACGGCAAAAGTCGCCTGGCCTGGGGAAACCTTTCTGGCTGTGAAAGCTTTTTGCATTCATTCAGCTAAATGCACGAACATTCTCCACAAAGTAGAGGCTAGAAAGCCTTTATGCGGTGACTCACCTCTCACTGTCTGGCAGCTCCGCTCGGGCTAAGGAACGGAGCTGCCTACGTCACTTCCGGGTTTCGTGAAGCAGCCGAAAGCCGGAAGTGACTGCCTGTCTAAGAGTGACAATGCTCCCGCCCGTAGAATCACAGTGATTTTACGGGCGGAAGCTAGTCAGCGTTCTGCTGTGCGCCGCAAGGCGGGTTTTTAACCCGCAAATGAAGCGCCATGAATGCAATCTTGTGATTGCATGGACGTGGCGCTTCTCATAGTGCACTGTGACCGGCGCCACAGTACACTATGTTAAATTGTTAAATGCCTTTTTTTTTTTTTTTTTTAAATGTCTTAAAGGGCCCGTTTTTTATTTTTTTACTTTTTTTTTTACTTTTTTTTTTACTTTTTTTTTTTTTTTACTTTTTTTTACTTTTTTTTTTTTTTACACCTAGGGAGAGGGGGGGCGGCGCCCGGGCGCCCCCTATGGGCGGGCCGCCACTGCCTGCAGGGTGTTCCAAGACTCTTAGAACCTCCAGTATTTACAGGATCCCTGCAGGGTGTTCCAAGACTCTTAGAACCTCCAGTATTTACAGGATCTCTGCAGGGTATTCCAAGACTCCTAGAACCTCCAGTATTTACAGGATCCCTGCAGGGTGTTCCAAGACTCTTAGAACCTCCAGTATTTACAGGATCTCTGCAGGGTATTCCAAGACTCTTAGAACCTCCAGTATTTACAGGATCCCTACAGGGACTTACAAGACTCATAGGACCTCCAGTAATCACAGGGTCTCCAAAGAGTCTTCCAAAAACCCCTAGGACCTCCAGTATTTGCAGGATCCCTGCAGGGTCTTCCAAAAATTCATAGGCAGTGGCGACTGTTGAAGTTTTAAGATGGGGGGGGGGGGGGCAGACACCGTTCTTCCTTTTTGACCCCTTCCACTTCTCATAAGCCCAGCCCCTTATAGAATCCACCCACTCCATCCCCTGTATTCCACTTGCTTCCACCCATAGTGTCAGGCGTATACAGCACAGCATCACAGAACAGAGTATACAGCCTCAGCATCACAAGCTAGAGTATATAGCTCAGCCTCACAGATCATGGTATATAGCACAGCCTCACAGATTATGGTATATAGCACAGCCTCACAGATCATGGTATATAGCACAGCCTCACAGATCATGGTATATAGCACAGCCTCACAGATCATGGTATATAGCACAGCCTCACAGATCATGGTATATAGCACAGCCTCACAGATCATGGTATATAGCACAGCCTCACAGATCATGGTATATAGCACAGCCTCACAGATCATGGTATATAGCACAGCCTCACAGATTATGGTATATAGCACAGCCTCACAGATTATGGTATATAGCACAACCTCACAGACAATGTATACACCACAGGTCATATCTGTACAATGTATACCCCACAGGTCATATCTGTACAATGTATACCCCACAGGTCATTTCTATTACTTTATATACACAAAAGTCATACATGTACAATGTATATACACACAAGTCACATACACCAATCAGACAATAATAATGTGTCCATTAGAGTAATTGATGACTTCAATAGTGAATCCAAATGAGTCTCAGTGGATCTGGGAACTTCGGACTTCAAGGGTGATAATCAGATGGAAAGATTAAACACTCTTACCAGATGAGTTGGACACACCTACCGTACGGTAGTGTATCGTATGAGCTTGAAGCGCTGAACCACTAGCGCTAAGGGAAACGGAGCTAGACACAACCAAGGGATGGGAGCTGGAACACGGCCATGCAATGGAGGAGCATATGTCCAGAACGATGGCCTTGTAATGGAATGTCTCAACGGTAATCCAATATAGCAAAGAAAAGAATGTAGAAATGGAAGATTCTCCGATGGTGCAGGTAATAAGGGGTAAAATTGTATTCACATTTTACATCAAATGACAGATGCAATGATAAAATGTGATCACGAAAAGTAATATTGTGGGAAGCATAAGATAGGCGAGCCCGACGCGTTTTGATACCATAGGTCATCACCTGGGGCATATCTCGGAGATACCTGAGGGGTCTTCCAAGACTCATAGGCAGTGGTGGCTGGTGAAGTTTTAGGATGGGGGGGGGGGCGCCAGACCCTGCTCTTCCTTTTTGACCCCTCCCACTTATCAGTGCAGCCCATCAGTGCACATGAGTTCAGCCTATCAGAGCCCATCAGTGTTACCTCATCAGTGCCCATCTGTGCTGACTATCAGTGCAAGCTATCAGTGCCCATCTGTGATGCCTATCAGTACAGCCTATCAGTGCCCATCAGTACAGCCTATCAATGGCCATCAATGCGCATCAGTACAGCCTATCAGTGTACCCATCAGTGCACACATGTGCTGCCTATCAGTGCCCATCACTGCAGCCTATCGAAGCCCATCTGTGCAGCCTATGAGTGCCCATCAGTGCAGCCTTTCAGTGCCCATCAATGCAGCCTTTCAGTGCCCATTGGTGCTACCTCATCACTGCACATCAGTGCAGCCTATTAGTGCCCATCTGAGCACATCAGTGAAGAAAAATAATTACTTATTTGCAAAACTTTATGACAGAAAATAAATATAAATATAAATACGACAGAAAATATAATATAAATATAATGTTAAAAAAGAATTTTTTTCTTTTTTAATTTTCAACTTTTTTTTGTTTATTTAGCAAAAAAATAAACCCCCCAGTGGAGATTAAATACCACCAAAAGAAAGCTCTATTTGTCTAAATTTTTGTGCAATTGAGCAATTGAAGGGGTTGAACAAAAGAGAGGCAAAACATTAGTATAAAGCTGAAGTTTGATGATTTGGGCGGTGAGTTGTGTCCCATCTACTGGCAGATGTCGTGTGAAGAAGAAATCTTTTATCGGTTGCCCCCCCCCCCCCCCAGATACCTCTGCGGTGATGATCTGCTGGTGCTGCCGGGGCTACAAGCAGCTGCTGTCCAAACTCTGCCCACCTTTTCTGCTCCCGTGCTACGGATATCAACAATGAAAAGCATTCTGCGATTGGAGGACTAGTGGTTGAATAAAAGGTCCTCCTCCTCCAACCACAGAAAGTTCTTATTTTTTTTATTTTAGAAACCCGTAGTAGGGGTGATATGAATGGAGCATGGGGGCAGTAAGAGTGGACATAGTCAGCACTTTTTTATAACCGTCTTTCAGGGGTGTGGTCACATACACTCACCGGCCACTTTATTAGGTCCCCCTTGTTAGTAGTGGGTTGGACCCCCTTTTGCCTTCATTCTTGGTGACAGAGATACAACAAGGTGTTGGAAACGTTCATCAGGGATTTTGGTCCATAGATAACATCACACAGTCGCTGCAGATTTGTCAGCTGCACATCCATGATGGCAATCTCCCATTCCATCACATCCCAAAAGTGCTCTATTGGATGAGATGTGATGAGTGTGGAGGCCATTGGAGGACAGGGACCTCATTATCCAGTGGTGAGATGATCCATCAGGAGCCATCAGAAGATGGGGGCACTGTAGTCATAAAGGGATGGACATGGTCAGCAACAATACTCAGGTAGGCCGTGGGGTATAAACCCCATCCCCCACACCATTACACCCCCACCATCAGCCTGAACCGGTGATACCCCATCCCCCACACCATTACACCCCCACCATCAGCCTGAACCGGTGATATCCCATCCCCCACACCATTACACCCCCACCACCAGCCTGAACCGGTGATACCCCATCCCCCACACCATTACACCCCCACCACCAGCCTGAACCGGTAATATCCCATCCCCCACACTATTACACCCCCACCACCAGCCTGAACCGGTGATACCCCATCCCCCACACCATTACACCCCCACCACCAGCCTGAACCGGTGATACCCCATCCCCCACACCATTACACCCCCACCACCAGCCTGAACCGGTGATATCCCATCCCCCACACCATTACACCCCCACCACCAGCCTGAACCGGTGATATCCCATCCCCCACACCATTACACCCCCACCACCAGCCTGAACCGGTGATACCCCATCCCCCACACCATTACACCCCCACCACCAGCCTGAACCGGTAATATCCCATCCCCCACACTATTACACCCCCACCACCAGCCTGAACCGGTGATACCCCATCCCCCACACCATTACACCCCCACCACCAGCCTGAACCGGTGATACCCCATCCCCCACACCATTACACCCCCACCACCAGCCTGAACCGGTGATACCCCATCCCCCACACCATTACACCCCCACCACCAGCCTGAACCGGTGATATCCCATCCCCCACACCATTACACCCCCACCACCAGCCTGAACCGGTGATACCCCATCCCCCACACCATTACACCCCCACCACCAGCCTGAACCGGTGATATCCCATCCCCCACACTATTACACCCCCACCACCAGCCTGAACCGGTAATATCCCATCCCCCACACTATTACACCCCCACCACCAGCCTGAACCGGTGATATCCCATCCCCCACACCATTACACCCCCCACCACCAGCCTGAACCGGTGATACCCCACCCCCTACACCATTACACCCCCACCACCAGTCTGAACCGGTGATATCCCATCCCCCGCACCATTACACCCCCACCGCCAGCCTGAACCGGTGATATCCCATCCCCCACACCATTACACCCCCACCACCAGTCTGAACCGGTGATATCCCATCCCCCACACCATTACACCCCCACCACCAGCCTGAACCGGTGATACCCCATCCCCCACACCATTACACCCCCACCACCAGCCTGAACCGGTGATATCCCATCCCCCACACCATTACACCCCCACCACCAGCCTGAACCGGTGATACCCCATCCCCCACACCATTACACCCCCACCACCAGCCTGAACCGGTAATATCCCATCCCCCACACTATTACACCCCCACCACCAGCCTGAACCGGTGATATCCCATCCCCCACACTATTACACCCCCACCACCAGCCTGAACCGGTAATATCCCATCCCCCACACTATTACACCCCCACCACCAGCCTGAACCGGTGATATCCCATCCCCCACACCATTACACCCCCACCACCAGTCTGAACCGGTGATATCCCATCCCCCGCACCATTACACCCCCACCGCCAGCCTGAACCGGTGATATCCCATCCCCCACACCATTACACCCCCACCACCAGTCTGAACCGGTGATATCCCATCCCCCACACTATTACACCCCCACCACCAGCCTGAACCGGTAATATCCCATCCCCCACACTATTACACCCCCACCACCAGCCTGAACCGGTGATATCCCATCCCCCACACCATTACACCCCCACCACCAGCCTGAACCGGTGATATCCCATCCCCCGCACCATTACACCCCCACCACCAGCCTGAACCGGTGATATCCCATCCCCCACACCATTACACCCCCACCACCAGCCTGAACCAGTGATACCCCATCCCCCACACCATTACACCCCCACCACCAGCCTGAACCGGTGATACCCCATCCCCCACACCATTACACCCCCACCACCAGCCTGAACCGGTGATACCCCATCCCCCACACATTACACCCCCACCACCAGCCTGAACCGGTGATACCCCATCCCCCACACCATTACACACCCACCACCAGCCTGAACCGGTGATACCCCATCCCCCACACCATTACACCACCACTAGCCTGAACTGGTGATATCCCTTCCCCCACACCATTACACCTCCACCACCAGCCTGAAACAGTAATACCCCATCCCCCACACCATTACACCCCCACCATCAGCCTGAACCGGTGATACCCCATCTCCCACACCATTACACCCCGACCACCAGCCTGAACCGGTGATACCCCATCCCCCACACCATTACACCCCCACCACTAGCCTGAACCGGTGATACCCCATCCCCCACACCATTACACCCCCACCACCAGCCTGAACCGGTGATACCCCATCCCCCACACCATTACACCCCCACCACCCTCTTGAACCGGTTATATCCCATCCCCCATCCCCCACACCATTACACCCCCACCACCAGCCTGAACCGGTGATACCCCATCCCCCACACATTACACCCCCACCACCAGCCTGAACCGGTGATACCCCATCCCCCACACCATTACACACCCACCACCAGCCTGAACCGGTGATACCCCATCCCCCACACCATTACACCACCACTAGCCTGAACTGGTGATATCCCTTCCCCCACACCATTACACCTCCACCACACCAGCCTGAAACAGTAATACCCCATCCCCCACACCATTACACCCCCCACCATCAGCCTGAACCGGTGATACCCCATCTCCCACACCATTACACCCCGACCACCAGCCTGAACCGGTGATACCCCATCCCCCACACCATTACACCCCCACCACCAGCCTGAACCAGTGATATCCCATCCCCCACACCATTACACCCCCACCACCAGCCTGAACCGGTGATACCCCATCCCCCACACCATTACACCCCCACCACCAGCCTGAACCGGTGATAGAAGGCAGGATGGATCCATGCGCCAAATTCTGACCCCACCCTCTGAATGTCGGAGCTGAAATCCAGACTCATCAGACCAGTCAACGTTTTTCCAATCTTCTGTTGTCCAATGTTGGTGATCCGGTGCCAATTGTAGCCTCAGTTTCCTGTTCTTAGCTGACAGGAGTGGCACCCGGTGTGGTCTTCTGCTGCTGTAGCCCATCTGCTTCAAGGTTGGATGTTCAGAGATGGTATTCTGCATACCTTGGGTGTAACGAGGGGTTATCTGCCCATTCCCCTCTGACATCAACAAGGCATTTTCCTCCACAAAACTGCCGCTCACCGGATATTTTCTCTTTTTCTCACCATTCTCTGTAATCCAGAGAGATGGTTGTGTGTGAAAATCCCAGAAATACTCAGACCGGTCCATCAACAACCATGCCACGTTCAAAGTCACCCAGATCCCCTTTCGTCAGGGAAGAAACCGGAAAAGAACTGGCAGATATGCCCATATCACTTATGGCCACGCTAATCCACGCATGCGCATTAGCAATCAGCACGTAACAGCGAACGCACATTAGCAGCGGCTAACGTTCGTACGCAAACGTGCTAATTAGCAGTGAATTGCTGGCCTATATAAGAACTCTAACTGCTCTCATAAATCGCTGGATTATCGTCAGCTCTGTATCCTGTGTTCCTTGCTCCTGCTTGATTACCCATTACCGACCCGGCTTACCCTGACCTGCTCTGGCTTCTCTCCTGGTTCTGAACCCGGCTTGTTTCACGGATCTCCTCCTTGCCTGGGATGCTGGGACTGTGACATCATAATGGGCGGGAACATCACCCGGCGATGTCCCTATATAAGTCACCGCACGCCGCGTCCCTGTCATTGTGAGCAGAGACAGCGACGAGGCAACAGCTCCCGAAGAGAAGAAGAGAACAGAAGACGGCGACAGCAGCAGCGGCGACAGAAGACCGGGCCACCGCTGTAAAAGAGCTAGAAGGAGGTGCGGTGGCCCGGCAAGAAGAACCGAAGAGGGGAGACAAGACCCCCGAAGTCGGAAGAAGAGGGCTAGCAGAAGATAGCGGAGGAGTCCGGCGAGAAGACCCCCGCAGACCCCCGGAGCTGTGCAATAAACTATTTTAACTCTTGTGTGTTGTGTTTTTTTTTCATTTTTTTCCACAGGTGAATGGGTAGGGGTACATTGTACCCCATACTCATTCACATAGGGTGGGAGGCCGGTATCCGGTGGCCCCCTTATTAAAGGGGGCTCCCGGATTCCGATAAGCCCCCCACCCGCAGACCCCGACAACCAACGGCCAGGGTTGTCGGGAAGAGGCCCTTGTCCTCATCAACATGGAGACAAGGTGCTTTGGGGTGGGGGGGCCACGCGGCCCCCCTTCCCCAAGGCACCCCCCATGTTGTGGGCACACGGCCTAATACGGCTCAGGGAGGGGGGGCGTTCGCTCGTCCCCACCCCCTTTCCTGGCCGGCCAGGTAGCGTGCTCGGATATGTTTCTGGTATGGATCTGGGGGGACCCCCACACCGTTTTTTTGGCATAGGGGGTTCCCCTTAAAATCCATACCAGACCTAAGGGCCTGGTATGCTCTCAGAGGGGGAACCCACGCCAATTTTTTTTTTATAAATTTGGCGTGGAGTTCCCTCTTGAGAGCTGATAATTCTCTGAGAGTCGCCTCCGTATAGACGGAGATCCGACTTGGAGGCGACCTCCATTGAAATCAATGGGTACCGGTCGCCTACAAGTCAGATTGAAGTAGTACAGGAACCTTTTCGGAAGTCGGAGCGACTTCAGTAGTGTGCATTAAGACGGCTCTCATTCACTTACATTGATTTCTACATGTTGTGTGACCTGAGGTGACTTGGGGCGACTTGAAGTTGGATCTGAGTTTCCCCTGTGTGAATGGACCCTAACTTACCCCCCCCCCCGGGGGTCCCTGTCCCACACCTGCATCTTCTTCTGTGTGCCGGTTTTTTCCCCGTTGTCATTGGCCGACACGGGATGATGTCACCCCTGTGTTTAGGCAGAAGCCAGTCATCCCGGCATAGGGACCATGCCAGAGCTGCACATGCACAGCTCAGATTACATGCCGGAGAATGCAGCAAACAGTCAGGTAGGTGACTTTTATTGCAGATGGGGGTGTGGAAGGAGGTGAATGGGGTGTGTAAGCGGGAGGGGGGGTGGGGAGTTGTGAGTTTGTTCACCTTTTTTATTTTTTATGAACTAACCCTTTCATTAACTTTCAGCTTTAAAAACTTCCAAAGAAATAAAATGGTTTGACCCAAATCTTCAATCTTAAAAAACAAAAAACAAAACAGACCCTTTACAATATATCTACGCTAAATGCGCCAGCGCATGCGTTGGACGCACCGGGTGCTTTTTAGGTGAAATCTTCTCGCTGTTTTTCAGCAAAATCTAAAATAAGTTTTCCGCTGCGTCCATCTTCCATCTACAAACCATCTGATGGTATTTGGCGTCCATGTCCACAGAAAGCGGCGTTCATAAATCAGTGGAACTAAGCGTATAGGAAGCTGTTTACCCATTGGCTCTGCGGTCCATCCTCCATGGCTTGGTTCCATGATCCGGTTCTATGGGAACACGCTCCCCTTCTGGCTGGCTCGCCAAAGTCTTCGTTGTCACACAGTCAGACTTCCAGCAGGTGGCAGTGTTTCCTCACTGATGGATCACATGGCTTTATCAGAAAAACCATTCCTATAAAAAAAATAAAAATAAAAAAAGAGAGAGAAGAGATAGAGAAGGACGGCCCAGGGAACCGTACGGGGCGTACAGTGAGAATTACAGAATTGCGAAGTACGTAGATCTGACAGCATTTTCCAAAATACAAAACTGAGAGCTGAGTCATGTAAAGCATAGGGCACAGCGCATACAATTCATGGAAACCTCATATAATTATAACCGTCCATAAACGGCTGGAATTATATTCCTTATTTTAAAGAAACTCAATAACAAAATTGTACCTACAGTACCCTGCAAGACGAGAACAACCTCCTGATTTTGTTTTTCTAATTTGATTCCCATTCTCATTTTTATTTTATTTTATCTCCATATTTTATAGAGATAGAGATACACGGTGTAGCACTAACCCCCGAAGGAGCTGCTGGTTTTATTCGGGGTTACCGTTACCTCTTCTGCTCGCCTCTTCATCTTAGGGGGGTCCCGTGGAAAATAGCCCAAATGAAGATATATCAGACACTTTTTGAGGATTTATTTAGGGGTAACACCAAAGAAAGACACAAGACACAGTCCTTCAATAGAGGGTCAGATGATAAGGGGAGTTCAGGCACCTGGCAATTGTGGGTTGGAGGCATCAATCAGATCCAGAGGACAGACAGCTCCACAGACTGGATCCAGCAGTCACCGGATAGGCCCCTCTCACTTGACCTAGCAGCCGATGAGATGCCAAACAAAGTCTCTGCCACAGATCTTGTTAACCGGACTTAGCCCTTGTACACACGGTCGGAGATTCCGACGGAATGTTTCCTATCGGACCGTTTTGTCGGATATTCTGACTGTGTGTGGTCTCCATCGGACTGTTTCTGTCGGAATATCCGACGGACCAACTTTTCCAACTTGCCGGTAAAATTTTCTGACAAAATGCTCAGATCGGACATACTCCGATCATGTGTAGCCTATTCCGACGGACAAAGTGCCACGCATGCTCAGATCAAATTCCTAGACCAAAGCTATTGGCTACTAGCCTGAACGTAGTCCCGTCGTAACTAAATAACGTCATCACGTTATGTACAATCGGATTTTCCGACAACTTTGTCCGACCGTGTGTATGCAACATCACTTCCGGACCTCTTCCGGAATGAATCCGTCGGAATTACTCCTACGGATTTGGTTGTCGGAATCTCCGACCGTGTGTACAAGGGTTTAGAGATTCTTGAGAGTTTATAGGAAGCACTACTAGACATGTGCAATTCGTTTAGTTTCAAATTCATTTTTTAACGAATTTAAATAAATTCGTTAATTCCGAATTTCTGAAATTTGTGAATTTCCGAATTTCAAAATTTGCGAAATGACGAATTTCCGAAATTTCCGAAATTACGAATTTCCGGATTTCCAAATTTCAGAATTTCGAATTTTTGGATTTCCGAATTTCGGATTTTCGGATTTCCGAATTTCCAAATTTTTGAATTTCCGAATTTTCTGATTTCCGATTTTCGGACTTCCGAATTTCCAAATTTTTGAATTTCTGAATTTTCGGAATTCCAAATTTTAGATTTTCGGATTTCCGAATTTCTGAATTTTGGATTTCCGGATTTTCGAATTTCGGATTTTTCGAATTTTCGAATTTGCGAATTTCGGATTTTTCGAATTCCACATTTTCAGAAATTTGAAAATCAGAAAAAAAGAAATAAAATCTGTTTAATGCTAAATAATAACTAACTATTAAATTATAGGTATTGGAATTCCCTTTCAAATTTGTCTGTTAGTGAGTGTAACGAGTACGAATTTATCCGAAGTTACCAATTATCTGAAATAACGAATGCCGCATCTAAACAAATGGAACGTAACAATCTAATAATAATAAAACCTTTTTATTATTATTATTATTTATTATTAATTTGTTCCCTTCCATTTGTTTAGATGAGGCATTTATTATTTCAGATGATTCGTAAATCTGAAATTCTGAAAATTGGAAATTTGAAAATTCGGAAATTTGGAAATCCGAAAATTCTAAATCCGAAAATTTGAAATTCGTAAATTCGTAAATCCGAAATTCAGAAAATCGAAAATTCGTAAATTTGTAAATAGTGATGGCCGAGCAGTTCGCCCGGCGGTCGTTTTGCGGCGAATTTCGGCTGTTCGCAGTCCGCCCGTTCGGCGGACTATTGGCGCCGTTCGCCCGGCGGACTTCCGTGTTTTTACTGTGTAAAAGAACTTTGACCTGATGACACATCCATCATGGGGTACAGGACAGCCAATTGAGACATTACAGCACATGGACACTTGGACATTCCCCCTAACTTATAAATACACCCGATCCGGCGGCCATTTTACATTCTTTCTTCTGTCACTATAGGGAGAGGTTCAGAGGCGGCTCTCTAATTAGGCAAATTAGGCGATCGCCTAAGGCCCCCCAGTCACAGGGGCCTCGTGGCCCCCTAATTTGCCTGTGATCAATCACTGATGCTGTCAAGTGCGGGGAGTGGGACAGTAGAGTCCTCTAGGTGGTGGCAGCGGTTGGATGACAGCACCCAGCTCCAATGCATGCGGGCTGCATGTCCATGTGGGAACCACAGCTGCTCACTCGACCTCTCTGCACCTGCCTCCTTTTTTCCCATTATGGGCGTGATTGGGGCCTCATGTGTACGTTTAGCCTAAGGCCTCACAAAACCTAGAGCCGCCTCTGGAGAGGTTGCTGTGTGGAGCAGGGAGAGATAAATCGCTAGCTATTTGGTACACAAAAGTTCTTTTCAGGACTGGTATAGGTGTTAGGTGTATATAGGTTTGCTGTGCTACTGATTGTTGCAGTAGCCTGAGTGTCTTTTGTCAGTTTAGAGAAAGGGACAGGACGCTGTGTGCTGCTGTAGGGACAGTCAGTTTAGTCGTCATCATCATCATCATCATTAGCTGTTACTATCAGGTCCACAAAAGTGCTATTCCAGTAACCAGTAATTGTTCCAGTCTCCTCTGTTTTGCCAGTTTATATAGGGACAGGCAGGAAGCAGTGTGTCAGGCAGTGAGGGTCAGTTTAAAAAAGTAGCTGTTACTATTAGTTCCACAAAGGTTCTTTTCAGGACTGGTATCAGTGGTATGGTAATAGGGTTGTACACGTATAATATTCTTTCTTCCAAATATAGAAAGAATATTATACTTGACTGCTGCCCTTCTGCTGCAGTCTGCTAATCATTCACAACTCACTTGTTCCACAAAGCTCTTTATCAGGACTGGTAACTTGGTCTGTCTAGGGTGCTACAGTACATAGGGTTGAGTGAGGTACAGTCTGCTATTCTATAAGGACTGGTATCGGTCCACAATACATAGGGTTGAGGTGCACTACTGCTGACCGCTGCCCTATACTGCAGCAGTCCTTCATCGGTATAGGGACTGACGTACAGTCTGCTAATCACTCACACACAACCTACTTGGTCCACAAAAGTCCTTATAAGGACTGGTAACTTAGTTTAGGGTGCTACAGTACATAGGGTTGAGTGAGGTACAGTCTGCTATTCTATAAGGACTGGTAAGGTATAGGGTACTACAGTACATAGGGTTGAGTGAGGTACAGTCTGCTATTCTATAAGGACTGGTATCGGTCCACAATACATAGGGTTGAGGTGCACTACTGCTGACCGCTGCCCTATACTGCAGCAATCCTTCATTGGTATAGGGACTGAGAGCTTTGTCACAGGGTCATTTAAAAAATGACAGGCAGAGGAAGAGGCAGGCCCTTCCGCAGGGGTGGTAGGGGTAGGGCAGGAGCAACAGGCTTGAGCCAAAGTGGGAAGTTGCAGAAGGTGCGTTCAATTACTTTAAAGGACGCACCAGACTTGGTTGAGTGGCTCGCTCAGCCTTACTCTTCTGCACCCTCCTCATCCTCTCGATCTGCACCCTCTTCTTCACTCTCTGCTTTGTGCACCCCCAAAGACACTACCACCAACAAAAACCACCACCACCACATACCTTCCGCTTGAGTCACAGGAATTATTTTCCGATCCATATCAAGAGGACATTTCTGATGCGCAGCCACTCTTGGTATTGGATCAGGAAGAGGAGGTAGCAACAACCGCTACTCAGCAGTCTGACGACAGTACCCAGATCAGCCCAAGGAGGAGGTTGGTCCCCGGTGTTGCTGCCTACTCCGAGATCTCTAATTATAGCGGTGCGGAAGGTGAGGTTGATGATGATGTGTCTAGTGATGTCACGTGGGTGCCTACAAAAGAGGAAGAGGAGGGGAGTTCAGAGGGAGATATGGACCAGCAGATAGGGAGGAGAAGCAGGAATAACTTACATTGCACAGGAGGGACAAAGCAGACTGCAAATGTATCAGGAGCGAGTCATCGACCATGTACGGTCACATCTGGTGCTCCCAGGACACCGGCACATGGCTCCGCAGTGTGGGCTTTTTTTAACGTGTCTGCTGCTGACAATAGCGTTGCCATATGCAATCTTTGCAGTCAACGCATTAGTCGCGGTAAGCCCAACACTCACCTAGGGACGACCGCCTTAAGAAGGCACATGAGCAGCCATCACCGAGCCCAGTGGGAGCAACGGAACACACAAAGCCACACTCTAGGCTCTCACCGTCCAGCCTCGTCTTCTACTTCTCCTTCTCCTCACAATTGTCCTCCACTCCACCTTCCATCACGCCAAGCTCACGTTTTTCTGCAAAAAGGCAGGCTTCCGTGGGCCTAATGTTCGAGCGTAAAAAAAATGATGACGCCGGATAACCCTCTTGCCCAACGGTTGACGGCTGGCTTGTCAGAACTCATAACCCGCCAACTACTGCCATATAAACTGGTGGACTCGGAGGCCTTTCGCAAATTTGTGGCCATTGGAACACCACAATGGAAGGTCCCAGGAAGGAAGTATTTCTCAGAGAAGGGCATCCCAGAGCTATATGGCCATGTTCAGCGGCAAGTGAATGTATCTCTGGCACACAGTGTCGGTGCCAAGATACATCTGACCACAGACACGTGGTCTAGCAAACACGGGCAGGGAAGGTAAATCACTTTTACTGCCCACTGGGTGAACCTTCTGACGGCCGTCAAGCATGTAACCCGTGGCACCCGTGTAGATTTGGTTTTACCGCCACGGATTGCATGCAGGCCTGACTCTTCTTCTCCTCCTCCTCCTACTCCATCCTCCTCCCTCTCCTCCTCAGCTGACTCCTCCTTTTCCGCTGCTAGCGTCTCTTCCGCTGCGCCGCCCAAGCTCCCCAGAACCTATTCGACATGCCAGGTGAGACGTTGCCATGCCGTGCTGCGTCTGTTGTGGCTGGAAGCCAAGAGCCACACTGGCCCGGCACTCCTTTCAGCTTTGCGTTCACAGGCAGATCAGTGGCTAACACCGCTCAATTTGACAGTTGGAAAAGTGGTGTGTGACAACGGTGCCAATCTGCTTAGCGCATTGAAACAGGGCAAAATCACGCACGTGCCATGTATGGCACACGTCTTAAACTTGGTCGTGCAGCGATTCGTTGTCAAATACCCTGGGGTCCAGGACATCTTGCGGCAGGCAAGGAAAATCTCAGCCCATTTCAGAAGATCTTACACGGCCATGGCTCGCCTTGCTGACATTCAGCGGTGACACAATCTGCCGGTCAGACGCCTTATTTGCGATTGCCCGACGTGATGGAACTCAACCTTCTATATGCTTGATAGGCTGCTCCAGCAGAAACGTGCAGTTAACGTCTACCTGTATGAACTCTGCGGCAGAACCGGTTCTGGGGAGCTGGTTTTTTTTTCACCGCGCCAGTGGCTGCTCATGCGCAACAACAGGAGTCTGAAGAGAAGTCAGAGGAGGATGGTGCCGGGGCGGATGAGGAGGAGCAAGAAGAGCATGCTTTAAACCTTTCTGGGATCCCTGTTGTGCGTGGATGGGGAGAGGAGAATGAAGAAGACGACATTATCCTGGATGATGAGCAGGAGTCAGGCCACCACACCGCTTCCACTTTAGTGCAAATGGGGGCCTTCATGCTCCAGTGTTTTAATAGGGACCCCCGTATAAAAAGCATAAGGGTCAAGGACCAGTACTGGGTGGCAACGTACTTAGACCCCCGGTACAAACACAAAATGGCGGAAATGTTACCGCCATCACAGAGGGCTGGCAGAATGCAGCACTTCCAGGCCTTGCTTCGAGAAATGCTGCATTCTGCTTTTGCGTGCGCTGGCAGAGGAGCAATTCCCACTCCCAGAGAAGGAGTTGCGGGTACCAATCCAACAGCGCCTGCAAGAAGAGGCCGGTTTGAAGATGTGTTGGTGACTTCGGATATGAGGTCATTCTTATAGCCGACCCATCGACAGGTGTCATCCAGATCCAGCATCAGGGAACGCCTAGACCGTCAGGTGTCCGACTACATCGGGTTAACGGCCGATGTGGACGCTCTGAGGAGTGATGAACCCCTGGACTACTGGGCGGGCAGGCTTGACCTCTGGCCAGAGCTTGCCCAATTTGCAATGGAACTGTTGGCTTGCCCCTCATCCAGTGTCCTGTCCGAAAGGGCGTTCAGCGCAGCAGGGGGGATTGTGACCGATAAGCGTACTCGCCTAGCTCACGACAGTGTTAACTACCTCACATTTCTAAAAATGAATGAGGCATGGATCTCGGAGGAATTCAACACATGTGACCAGTAGACCATGTATATGTCTATAAACAATTTTTTTAATCGAGCACACAGACCTTCTTTCTTAATTTGGCTCACTTCCTTGTCCAAAAAAAGCACACCGTACTATATGCCCGTACCCTCCTCTCTGAAGAGGTTGAGCGGTGTCATATTTCTACTGGGGCTGCTTATTATGAGGGGCTCCCATCATCCCTGTGCTGTGCTGACTTCCTCCTGGGGCTGTACCTCTGCTGTGCATATTTTGAGGTGCTCCCACCATCCCTGTGCTATGCTCATTATGAGGGGCTCCCACCATCCCTGTGGTATGCTGACTTCCTCCTGGGGCTGCTTACGGTGCAGGTGTCAGTGCTGTATATCACGGTGCTGATGTCAGTGCTCTCTGTCACGGTGCTGCTGTCAGTGCTGTATATCACGGTGCTGGTGTGAGTGCTTTATGTCACGGTGCTGATGTCAGTGCTCTCTATCACGGTGCTGCTGTCAGTGCTGTATATCACGGTGCTGGTGTGAGTGCTTTATGTCACGGTGCTGATGTCAGTGCTCTCTATCACGGTGCTGCTGTCAGTGCTGTATATCACGGTGCTGGTGTGAGTGCTTTATGTCACGCTGCTGATGTCAGTGCTCTCTATCATGGTGCTGCAGTCAGTGCTGTATATCACGGTGCTGGTGTGAGTGCTTTATGTCACGCTGCTGATGTCAGTGCTCTCTATCACGGTGCTGCTGTCAGATGACTCTATCATGGTGCAGGTGTCTTTGCTGTATGTCATGCTGCTGATGTCAGTGCTCTGTATCACGGTGCTGCTGTCAGATGACTCTATCACGGTGCAGGTGTCATTGCTGTATGTCACGCTGCTGGTGATCATCTCCTGCACCCTCTTCTTTGCCTACCCTGGTCCCTGACCTTCAGTCTCCTCCATTGCCTTCATGCGCTCCACAGTCCTGAATTGTCACAACAATTTCCCATATAAAAAAAGAATGCTTGTAGTTGTCGATCCCAGATTCACCTCATACATGTGTTATGTCATTGGCCATGTGGTGGGACTATGTTTGCACAGCTAATAATTATTTTGTGGCTGCAAATTTGACCTATAGGTTTGCGAAGTTCGCCTCCCATTGGAGTCAATGGGGCCTGCCGCGAACGTTCCGGTTCGCGAACTATCGGCCGCGTTCGCGGTCCGCGTTCGCGAAATGTCCCGTCGGAAGTTCGTCCATCACTATTTGTAAATTTGTAAATTCGAAAATTTGAAATCTGAAAATTCGAAATTTGTAAATGCAAAATTCAGAAAATCGAAAATTCGGAAATTTGTAAATTCGTAAATCCGAAAATTAGAAATCTGAAATTCGGAAAATCGAAAATTTGGAAATTCGGAAATCCGAAAATTCGAAATCCGAAAATTCGAAATTCGGAAATTCGTAAAATTGAAAATTCGTAAAATTGAAAATTCGGAAATGTGAAAATTCGAAATTTGGAAATCTGAAATTCAGGAATTCGGAAATCCGAAAATTCAAAATTTGAAAAGACCCGAATTTTCCGAATTTCCGAATTTTCGATTTTCTGAATTTCCGAAAAAATTAATGAAATTTAACTAAAATGAACTAATTTTTTGTCAGTGCACATGTCTAAGCACTACCATACAGTACCAGATTCAGCTGACTCGGCGATAATGTAAGGATATTGATCCGGGTTGCATCCTCAAACTGAGTTTCCAGGCTCCTCCAGAGACACCAGCCTTGCGCTCGGTCCTCCACTGGAAAAGTCCTCCCCTGGATCCTTCAGCTTTCCTCGGCTTCTCCCCGCAGGCGAGACAGCACAGGACCACCACTGGATCAGTAGGCCCCAAGACATTTCTGGGCCTACACTCTTAGTTGCGATGCCCCGGGCCAGCCGGCCGCGAGGCGCAAGACCATGCGACACAGACCCCAGGCCAGGAGGGCCCTGGGGTTGGGATCACGGACCCCGGAAAACGAACCTAATAAAATGGTTTTGGTACCTTAAATACCCTCTCCCAGAATGCACAGCAGGGAAACCACACCCACTGAACCATTTCTGAGCAAGAGGTGATATTCAATGCATCCAGCCTGCTGCTGTTCCACACCCACCGATGGTGACAGCGACACCTACGGTCAGGTGGGAATCAGTGCAACCCAACTGGACTGGTACAGAAACCAGAACTTTTAGAGAAATTCTGAGCCAAACTACAGCTTCAGACAATTAAATTTGAAAAATCAATAGCGTCTGCTCATCAGGAGCAGGGCGCTACAACAGTATCTCACAAAAGTTAGTACACCCCTCAGTCACATTTGCATAAATCTTTTCTTCTATCTTTTCATGTGACAACACTGAAGAAATGTCACTTGTCTACAATGTAAAGTAGTGAGTGTACAGCTTGTATAACAGTGTAAATTTGCTGTCCCCTCAAAATAACTCAACACACAGTCATTAATGTCTAAACCGCTGGCAACAAAAGTCAGGACACCCCTAAGTGAAAATGTCCAAATTGGGCCCAAAGTGTCAACATTTTGTGTGCCCACCATTATTTTCCAGCACTGCCTTAACCCTTTTGGGCATGGAGGTCACCAGAGCTTCACAGGTCACCACTGGAGTCCTCTTCCCCTCCTCCATGATGACATCACGGAGCTGGTGGATGTTGGAGACCTTGCGCTCCTCCACCTTCCGTTTGAGGATGCCCCACAGATGATCAATACGGTTTAGGTCTGGAGACATGCTTGGCCAGTCCATCACCTTTACCCTCAGCTTCTTTAGCAAGGCAGTGGTGGTCTTGGAGGTGTGTTTGGGGTCGTTATCATGTTGGAATTCTGCCCTGCGGTCCAGTCTCTGAAGGGAGGGGATCATGCTCTGCTTCAGTATGTCACAGTACATGTTGGTATTCATGGTCCCCTCAATGATCTGTAGCCCCCCAGTGTCGGCAGCACTCATGCAGCCCCAGACCATGACACCCCCACCACCATGCTTGACTGTAGACAAGACACACTTGTCTTTGTGCTCCTCACCTGGTTTGCCGCCACACACACTTGACATCATTCATTTTTATGGTGCTGGTGGCCAACCCGCCCACACCATGGCAACTCATGATGCTGATCCAGGGAAATGGCCATGGCCCCCTGACGGCACCCTGAGGGAACGCAGATGGCACCTCGGTTGAGACGGCACACACCTAAATGACACATAATGACTAGGCTGTGCCCGTTTCTTTTAAATTTCTTGGTATCATTGTGCTCCTCATAAAAATTAGCATAATTTGGTAAAGTTTGAGTTTAATTTGTACAATATTATATATGAAGTACTCCCCCATGGAAATACTAAGGGACTTTATAGGCACCTAATGAACAAATTAATAGAAGAAATATACATTTATTAATATAAAATATGTGGTGCAAACAACACCAATGATAAATTGCATATGGTGTATAGACATAAATGTCAAATATAAAAATGCAAATCCTTCAATGTTAAGCCCGACGCGTTTCTGGGCCTGTGTAGAGTCCTTTCTTCAGGGGCATTTCATACGAAGTAATGCTGCTATATTGGTATTCTATCATGAGACAAAGTCATACATAAAAATCAAGTTCGGGGTCAGAGAAATGAGCATCATTGAACTCAAGTAAAAACAAACATAGCAGTCAGAAGAAAGAGATGCAATAAGAACTGGCACAAGTGGTGTGGCCGAAGATGGAAAAGAACACGGGTGCTGCAGAGAGGTCCACAGGGGCGCAGGGCCCGGGAAGATGCCTATTACCCCCTTGCTTGGTGATGCCGCCGAGCCTTGAACACTTTGGTGTACTAATGTGATGGTGGTACTCCCCGCCCATATCTGCTCCCAACGTACCTCTCATTGAGTCATCCGTGACCTCTGGCCAATGAAGCCGCACACGACGCGAGCTGCCCCGGTGAGCATGCGTGGAGCAGTCATCTCCGCGGCCATTTAAAGTGAAGGGCCACCCTGAAAAAAAAAAAGAGCATTAATATTATTACATTTTTTTTAAAAAAAACATTTGAAAAATTTTTTTTTTTTTTACCTGGTCAGAAATCCCTGTTGCTAGGCAGTCTTCCTAATCTGCCTTCTTCCTGCTCCTCTGTGATCTTCGGTCTTCTGGGTAATGGGCCGCGCTGTGTTCTGGGAACTGTGTGTTCCCTAAGCCCTTGTACACACGGTCGGACATTTCCGATGGACAATGTCCGATCGGACCGTGTTGTCGGATAATCCGTCAGTGTGTGGACTCCATCAGAGTATCCGACGGACCAAGTTTTCCAGCTGGGCTATAAAATTTTCCGATAACTTGATCCGATTGCACTTTGTCCGATCATGTGTAGAGAATTCTGATCGGACCAAGTGCCACGCATGCTCAGATCAAATTCCTACACCAAAGCTATTGGCTACTAGCCTGAACGTAGTCCCGTCCTAAAGAAATAACGTCATCACGTTAAGACCCCTTTCACACTGGGGTGTTTTTACGGCGTTTTCCAGGCGCTTTAGCGTTAAAAAAAGCGTCTGTAAAGCGCTTGAAAGAAGCCTCATCTGCAGTCCCAATGTGAAAGCCCGAGTGCTTTAAAAGCCCTTTCACAATGTCAGCCCCTGAAAAGCGCCCGTAAAGCGCCGCTTAAACTAGCAGCGTTTTACCAGCATTTTTCTAGCGTTATTGGGGCGCTTTTAACCCCTGCTAGTGGCCAAATAAAGGGTTAAAAGCGCCCACAAAACGCTGCTGCCAATAGCGATTTTCAGGCGCTTTTCGGGCGTTTTACAGGCGCTTCCCATTGATTTCAATGGGAAGGGGCGCTATAGGAGCGTTGTATTCACCGCTCCAAAACCGCTGCAAAGCAGCTGCTTGCAGAACTTTTTTTGACGCCCTGCCAGCGCAGCGCCTCGGTGTGAACGCACTCGGGCTTTTACATTGGGATTGCAGTTGCGGCTTCTTTCAGGCGCTTTACAGGCGCTTTTTTTAACGCTAAATCGCCTGAAAAAAGCTCCAGTGTGAAAGAGATCTCAGTGTGAAAGCACTCGGGCTTTTACATTGGGATTTAAGTTGCAGCTTCTTTCAAGCGCTTTACAGGCGCTTTTTTTAACGCTAAAGCACCTGAAAAACGCCAGAAAAACGCCCCAGTGTAAAAGGGGTCTTAGTACGATCGGATTTTCTGACAACTTTGTCTGACAGTGTGTATTCAACAGTTTCGGACAAAATCCGTCGGACAAAATCCGACGGATTTGGTTGTCGGAATATCCGACCGTGTGTACAAGGGCTAACACAGCGCGTCCCATTCACAAAGCGCCGCGCGACTCGCGCATGCGCAGTAGTAAACGGGCAGTGAAGCCGCAAGGCTCCACTGCCCGTTTCCCTTAGTACGAATGGCAGCGCTGAGACCCGAGAGCCGAGGGACATGTCGGCCTCGGCGGCCGACATCGCGGGCGCCCTGGAAAGGTAAGTCTCCTTATTAAAAGTCAGCAGCTACTTTTTTTTTTTTTAGCTGCTGACTTCGAAAAAATTTTTTTTACAGCTGAAACACCGCTTTAAGGAGGAACCTGCTCCCATTCTTGCTGCACCGTACACGGTGCCCTGCTCCAGACCGGACCGTTTTGCCAAGCCCTGGCAAGGTCAGTATAGCTCCACTCTGCACATGCTCGAAATAAGTTTGGGATGCGTTGCTGCATCCTAAGCAAAAATAAGCTGCTACATTTAGGGCTTCTGCTCGCATACCTACAAAAGGGGAACCTTCATCCTCTATATGATATTTGAGGACCATATAGACCATTTGGATTTATTAACCTTGACTTTAAATTCAATATGCATGGTGCTCTAGACGTGTATTACTAAAACTAATATACAGCACCACATGTGTGGTTTTTTTTTTTGTATGTTAATATTTTTTTTGTATGGCCACATATCTACAAGCACTGTATTTATGAAATATATTTGTTCTCTCATAGGGTCTCTGCTTACCCCTAGGGGGCGTGGTTAACCGCCATTATACAGCAGCACTGTTTCTGGTCTCCGTTGTGGGTGCAACTAGTGGCTTACCTGCCTATCGTCGCTTCAGATCTTTTTTTCCTCTTCTCTTTGGGTAATAGCATCATTTCAGGCCCTGCACCCCTGTTAGGGTTGCCACCTGTCCAGGATTCACCCGGACAGTTCGGGGTTTGGAATCATGTGTCCGGGTTTCAGACTGTCTGCAACCCGGATACATTATTTAGACTGGCCTATGGCTTCCCAGCAGGGTTGCTGGCTGCAGTTGTCTAAGCTGAGAGTGTCTGTTACACTCTCTTTCACACTCCCCAAAGCCAACACTAACAACCCCCCCCCCCCCCAAACACATACAGACGGGAGAGGAGAGAGGGCTCGATCTGCACCTCTTCCCCCCTACCCCTCTTTGTCTGCCCACACTCCAATCCCTGGCACTGTGCCTCAGAAAAGGGAAATTTGGGCCAGAAATTTGAAGTCCAGCAGCCTCAGATCCAACTGGATGAGAGGTGCTGACTGTCAAGAGGTGAGTGAGCTCACCATCCATCCATCCATCTGTGACTGAAGTCTCCCACCTTCACTGTCTTGCCTCTGAGTAAGTTCACTAAAGCAAATCAGGTTTCTCAGAGCACCCCTTATATCAGAGTTCCCCTTTACACCAGAGGCCACAGTCTTTCCCCTTACATCAGAGTCCTCTCCGTGCATCAGAGTTCACAGTGTTCCCCCTTAGATCAGGGTTCCCAGAGCATCCCTTATGTTAGAGTCCCCAGAGTTCTCCCTTACATCAGAGTCTGGAGAGTCCCCCCTTACAGTGAAAGGGATCTCTGCAAGTTCAGATGTAGAAGGGGAACTCTGTGGACTCTGATGTAAAGGGGGACTCTTGTTATTAACTTCATATGATTAGAAATGTTATTTAGTAGCAAAATCTATCTATAGTTTATACTATAAAATAAAAGATTGCTGTGCGCCGCTAAAGTGTTCGGGTTTGACTTGAAGAAAAGGTGGCAACCCTAACCCCTGTGGACCTCTCTGCTGCAGCCGCGTTCTTTTCCATCTTCGTGTATAGCAAGATATCTACGCTAAACCCAATAAACAAACCAAACTGTATATATATATATATATAACTAAATCAAATAAATGTGTACAGAAAAAAAGGTGCATCTAAAAAAAAACTAAATATTCAGTCCATAAACGCGTGTATCCAATAAAGATGTGCAATCCCAAAAACTAAAACAAAGAAGCACGTAAAAGTGCCAGCATGCGTTCAAATAAGCTAATGAGCTCAAAAAAGGTGCAATTGTGCAATTTCCAAATATAAAAAATGTAGGGCTGCGGAAATTAAAGATTAATTCCTCGATTAATCGATTCATTTTTTTGCATCGATCAAAATTCTTTTGATCGGTACTCACCTCTCCGCCGGCTTCCAGGTCTTCAGGAAAATTCTGTCGGAGATCCGGTGATGTCACGGACATCGACGTCACCGGACTCCTCCCCCCTTCCCCAAGTGCCTCCGTCTGCTAACGAAGGGAAGGGGGGAGGAGTCTGGTGATGTCAAAGTTCTGATTGAACGTAATGCGCACGGGGGGGAGGAGCTACGCATGACGCCACCCGCTGCTGCCCTACGGAACTAACACAATTGTCGGCTTTACATGCTGTGTTTTTATCATCTTTATGTGAATAGTTGGTGTTTTGAACACAAAATTTAAATCTTATACTTAAAGGGGTTGTAAAGGTAAATGTTTTTTCACCTTAATGCATTCTATGCATTAAGGTGAAAAAACATCTCACACTGCTGGCGCCCCCAGTCCCCCCGTTTTACTTACCTGACCCCTCGAAAATCCCGCGCTCGCCCCCGCTGTCCTCTTCGCCGCTCAGCCTGGCCGCTGATTGGCTGGAGTGGATGGATTGAAAGCAGGGCAGCCATTGGCTCGCGCTGCTGTCAATCACATCCAATGACGCAGCGCGCCGGGGGGCGGGGCCTTGTGATACAGCGAGCGGCTATAGCCGCCGGCTGTATCACGGGAGCGCGCCCGCAGTGCTTCTCACCAATGCGAGGGAGCTCGCATTAACGTGAGAAGCAGCTGCGGGAGGAAGCAGAGACAGCCGCCGAGGGATCCCAGAAGAGCAGGTTCGGGGCCACTCTGTGCAAAACGAGCTGCACAGTGGAGGTAAGTATGACATGTTTGTTATTTTAAAAAAATAAAAAATTTTACTTTACAACCTCTTTAAGCGGTGAGCACTTAGATCTTTTCTTTCTACCCATGACCCGGCGTCCTTGCTGAGATCTAAGGAGACGCGAGAGAAGTTTAGGGTCCGTGTTAACCCTTTTGATACCCGCTTGCATAACCACCTGTTTGCACA
This sequence comes from Lithobates pipiens, assembly GCF_037356315.1. Classification (NCBI taxonomy): domain Eukaryota; kingdom Metazoa; phylum Chordata; class Amphibia; order Anura; family Ranidae; genus Lithobates; species Lithobates pipiens. The sequence continues at coordinate 219,102,023 of NW_027507788.1, forward strand.
GGGGTCCATGCCATAAGGTGAGAGTGATTAGTTAGACCGGAGGTGGAGGGATCGTCACGCTACTGTGGGGAAAAAAAATATTACTTACGTCAGTGCTACAGTTTGAATTTAAAATGTATTTGTGTGAACTGTGAAGTCAAGTCATGGATTGTGGAAACGAACTAGTGTCGGGTGATTGTATATAGTGTATACCACATTTACCACTGACTAATGCAGAGTTGCAATGCAAGGAGATGAGCTAAAAGTAGTTGGATCTGTATGTGCGTTATAATTCATCAAAATTAGTCGATTAAAATTTTCATGTTCGATTAATCAATTTTTTTAAATTTTTTTTATCGATTAATCAGTAACAGCCCTACTTCTTATATAATATTGTTGGTAACATTTGGGTCTTCTCAGTTGGATTCTTATAAACTACTGAGTTTAATTTGTACAATTTTCAGCGCCCAGCAGTTCACCCCCCCCCCCCCCACCTTCCTTGTCATTACCTATAATCCCTGGAAATGCACATTAAAGGGCCAGCTCACTATGGCGACATAAAATGAAGGGACAATATCAGAGATACATACGATACCAGCTGCGGCCTCCTCAGCCATATGAAAGGAGTCGGCCCACTGAGCTGATTAGCTTTGTCGCGCGTGGTTCCTGGCGGATGATCACACCGCGCCATTCCTCCCGCCGCACGCCCCGGTGGGATTTATTGCCGCCATTGCTCTATTATTATCACAACAGACATTATTTCTCTTTTCATCTGCTGACCCTGCAAACAAATATCACTTTCTTCTCTCCCCGGAGAGCCTAACGACCGCGGCTGCTTCGTACTTACAAAAGGTCCTGCATAGGTCGCCCCTTTTAAAGAGCCTGTTAATAAAGGGATGGAGGCATTAATAAGAAATGCTAATGACACAGATAAATATTAAGCCTGGAAAGGTAATTGAAAGAAGCGAAAGGGTATAGATAAAGATTTTTGCCAGAGGGCGGCTTAGAAAGGTAGAGCATTGATTAGGATAGAGAAGGGGGGAGGGGGGGGGGGTTGCTTAATGTTGCTGATAAGATTAGATGCAGAAACCTTGAATCTGGGCTTGAAAGAGAAGAAACCATCACAGGGAATCTGCAATAATCTGGATCTAGAAATTGTTATAATAGCAGACTTACATTTTTCCTATTATTCACCTGTATTCTCTCCCTGTTACTGCGGGTGTGCCAGGCCGTCCTATCTTCTGCCTGAGCTCAGCACTGATAATAGAAGCTCAAGAAGAAACTGTCTATGTATCATAAGGTAGGGTGAGCCCATTCCCAAACTGCCATTACCAAAAAAAAAAAAGATGATTTCAAAACCCTCGCCAACGATGGAATCAACCAGTGACAACCAGTAAGCAACCAGTGACATTACAGCTGTGACACCCTGACCAGCATTCAAAGCAGAGGAGTAGCCACATCCAGGGCAGGACTTAGGGTGGTGGGGGGCCCCTGGGCTTGAGTTAGGGTTGCCACCTTTTCTTCAAGTCAAACCCGAACACTTTTGCGGAGAACAGCAATTTTTTATATAGTGTAAACTATACATATATTTTGCTATTAAATAACATTTCTAATCGTATGAAGTTAATAACAAATGTCCCCCTTTTCATCAGAGTCCACAGAGTTCCCCCTTTACATCTGAACTTGCAGAGTTCACTCACACTGTAAGGGGGGACTCTGCAGACTCTGATGTAAGGGAGAACTCTGGGGACTCTGACATAAGGGATGCTCTGGGAACCCTGATTTAAGGGGGAACACTGAGAACTCTGATGTACGGAGAGGACTCTGATGTAAGGGGAAACACTGCGGCCTCTGGTGTAAAGGGGAACTCTGATGTAAGGGGTGCTCTGAGAACCCTGATTTGCCTTAGTGTACTTGCTCAGAGGCAAGAGAGAGAAGGGGGGAGACTTCAGTCACAGACAGACAGATGGATGGATGGTGAGCTCACTCACCCCTTGGCAGTCAGCACCTCTCATCCAGGTGGATCTGAGGCTGCTGGCCTTTTCTGAAGCACAGTGCCGGGGATTGGAGTGTGGGCAAAGAGGGGTAGGGGTGGGGAGAAGAGTTGCAGATCGAGCCCTCTCTCCTCTCACATCTGTTTGGGGGGGGGGGGGGGGGGTTGTTAGTGTTGGCTTTGGGCAGCGTGAAAGAGTGTAACAGACACTCTTAGCTGAGACAACTGCAGCCAGAAACCTTGCTGGGAAGCCATAGTTCAGTCTAATTAATGTGTCCGGGTTTAAGACAGTCTGAAACCCGGACGCATGATTCCAAACCCGAACTGTCCGGGTGAATCCTGGGCAGATGGCAACCCTAGCTTGAGTCACTTTTGGGCCCTACCTTCTATACATTACCGTATTTATCGGTGTATAACACGCACCCCAAGTTTAGGAGGGAAGTTTAAGGATCTCGGGTCCTCCAGTCAAGCCCAATGGTAAGTCCAGCCCTGGCCACATCCATTAAACAGGAAAGGCTGGGGTAAATTTACATGATTTTAGTCTTGCCTAGGGCAGCACAAAACTAAAATACACCACTAGGCACAGCCACCCTAACAGCGAGCCGACAATGGAATCCAAGACTCCTTTCCCTCCTGTGCGACTATCTCTTTCATAGAGCGCTAGGAGGAAGTTATGTCACTTCCTCCTAGCGCTCTATGGGGAAGATAGCCGCGCAAGGAGGAGATTTCTTTTGTAGATTTCTTTGGCCATCGATACAAACCCCGCCCCCAGCACTGCCCATCATTGAAATATCCGCCTCCTTCATGTAAATATCCACCCCTCACCTACATAAATGTGCCCCTCGGCCACACGAGACAACAGCTGATCGTAAACTCAGCTGTTCTGCAGCTCCGTGCGGTGCATGCGCAGTTCCAACCAGGCACTATTCAATAGCCGGGCACTTCTCAACAGAACACCGGCTCGCTGCCGGTGTTCTGCCGAGAACTGCCCCCCCCCATCAGATAGTGTCCGCCCCGTACTGCGCAGGCGCAGCGATTGCGCAGTAAGGAGGACAAGGAGATGACAAAAGTCTCCGAAGATGAACGGCTAGGGTTGCCACTTTTTCTTCACGTCAAACGCGAACACTTTAGCGGTACACAGCTATTTAAATTTTTTTTATAGTATAAACTTTACATATATTTAGCTGTAAGTGAGAACTCTGGGGACTCTGACATAAGGGATGCTCTGGGAACCCTGAGAACTCTGATGTACGGAGAGGATTCTGATGTAAGGGGAAATACTGTGGCCTCTGGTCTAAAGGGGAACTCTGATGTAAGGGGTACTCTGAGAACCCTAAATTACCTTAGTTTACTCACTCAGAGGCAGGAGAGAGAAGGAGGGAGACTTCAGTCACAGACAGGGATGGATGGTGAGCTCACTCACCCCTTGGCAGATGCATCTGGAAGCCATAGTCTGGTCTGAATAATGTGTCCGGGTTTCTGGCAGTCTGAGATCTGGACGCATGATTCCAAACCCGAACTGTCCGGGTGAATCCTGGACAGGTGGCAACCCTATGAACGGCGCCTGCGCACTTAATAGTACCTTCTGCCCTGAGGCCAGGTTCAAGCCCCATCATGCAAGTGGACATACGGTAGATGATGTTAAACAGCACTTAGTAAGAGGGCCCCTCGCAGGCTTGCTTCACTCGCCACACTTGGGGCACAGCCTCGCTTCGCTCGCCAATTTTTTATTCAAACTCTACAGTGGTGTGAAAAAGTGTTTGCCCGCTTCCTCATTTCCTCTTCCTTTGCATGTTTGTCACACTTAAGTGTTTCGGAACATCAAACCAATTTAAACAATAGTCAAGGACAACACAAGTAAACACAAAATGCAATTTGTAAATGAAGGTGTTTATTATTAAAGGTGAAAAAAAATCCAAACCATCGTGGCCCTGTGTGAAAAAGTGATTGCCCCCCTTGTTAAAACATACTATAACTGTGGTTGTCCACACCTGAGTTCAATTTCTCTAGCCACACCCAGGCCTGATTATTGCCACACCTGTTCACAATCAAGGCATCACTTAAATAGGAGCTGCTTGACACAGTAAGGTCCACCAGAAGATCCTTAAAAGCTACACATCGTGCCGAGACCCAAAGAAATTCAGGAACAATTGAGAAAGAAAGTAATTGAGATCTATCAGTCTGGAAAGGGTTATAAAGCCATTTCCAAAGCTTTGGGAATCCAGCGAACCACAGTGAGAGCCATTATCCACAAATGGCGAAGACATGGAACAGTGGTGAACCTTCCCAGGAGTGGCCGGCCGCCCAAAATTACCCCAAGAGCGCAGCGACGACTCATCCAAGAGGTCACAAAAGACCCCACAACAACGTCCAAGGAACTGCAGGCCTCACTTGCCTCAGTTAAGGTCAGCGTTCATGCCTCCACCATCAGGAAAAGACTGGGCAAAAATGGCCTGCATGGCAGAGTTCCAAGGAGAAAACCACTGCTGAGCAAAAAGAACATCAAAGCTCGTCTCAATTTCTCCACAACACATCTTGATGATCCCCAAGACTTTTGGGACAACATTCTGTGGACCGATGAGACAAAAGTGGAACTCTTTGGAAGGTGTGTGTCCAAGTATATCTGGCGTAGAAGGAACACTGCATTTCATAAAAAGAACATTATACCAACAGTAAAATATGGTGGTGGTAGTGTGATGGTCTGGGGCTGTTTTGCTGCTTCAGGACCTGGAAGACTTGCCGTGATAAAAGGAACTATGAATTCTGCTGTCTACCAAGAGATCCTGAAGGAGAATGTCCGACCATCTGTTCGTGTACTCAAGCTGAAACGAACTTGGGTTCTGCAGCAGGACAATGATCCTAAACACACCAGCAAGTCCACCACCGAATGGCTGAAGAAAAACAAAATGAAGACTTTGGAGTGGCCTAGCCAAAGTCCTGACCTGAATCCTATTGAGATGTTGTGGTATGACCTTAAAAAGGCCGTTCATGCTCGAAAACCCTCTAATGTAACTGAATTAGGACAATTCTGCAAAGATGAGTGGGCCAAAATTCCTCCAGGACGCTGTAAAAGCCTCATTGCACGTTATCGCAAACGCTTGGTTGCAGTTGTTGCTGCTAAGGGTGGCCCAACCAGTTATTAGGTTTAGGGGGCAATCACTTTTTCACACAGGGCCATGATGGTTTGGATTTTTTTCACCTTTAATAATAAACACCTTCATTTACAAATTGCATTTTGTGTTTACTTGTGTTGTCCTTGACTATTGTTTAAATTGGTTTGATGTTCCGAAACACTTAAGTGTGACAAACATGCAAAGGAACAGGAAATGAGGAAGGGGGCAAACACTTTTTCACACCACTGTATGTCCACTTGGATGGTGAGGCTTGAACCTGGACTCAGTGCGCAGGCGCCGTTCATCTTCAGGGACTTTCGGCGTCTCCTTGTCCTCTGTATTGCGCAAGCGCAGTACAGGGCGGACACGATCCTAAGGGGGACAGTATTCGAAAAGACAACGGTACCATGTGACCACCGTTACCAATCACAGCAGGTCACATGACAGTTGTAAACAATTCCAAAGAGTTATTGCTGATCGCTTCATCCATGATGACCACCAACAAAGAATTCATCAGGAAGTTGGTCTCCCTGGTCTTCCATCCAATCTGCTGCAATCAATGCCCCCCCCCCCGCTGTTCTTTCCTTGCTAACCCCAGCAGAAAATAAAGTGAACTGAATGCACAATTATGCTTATTTAACCACTTCCCGACCAGCGCACGCCGATGTACGTCGGCAAAATGGCACGGGCAGGCATATTGGCGTACAGGTACGTCCAATCTTTAATGCCGCCCTCCCGCGGCGCGCTCGCGTGCTGGTCGGGACCCCCGTGAGTCCGGTCGCGGGTACCGCGGACTCGATCCCCGCGGGCATACCCGCGATCGTCTCACGGGGCGGCTGAACGGAGAGATGCCGTTGTAAACAGCATCTCCCCGTTCTGCCTAGCAACAAGTGACGCTGACCTCTGCTCCATGTGGTTGGAGCAGAGATCAGTGTTCACTAAAAGAAAGCCCAGCCCCCTAACAGTTAGTAACCCGCCCCTAGGAACACTTAACCCCTACACTGCCACCCACTGGTTAACCCCTTCACTGCCAGTGTCATTTACACAGGAATCACTGCATTTATATAGCACTGATTACTGTATAAATGACAATGGTCCCAAAAATGTGTCAAAAATGTCCGATGTGTCCGCCACAATGTCGCAGTCACAATAAAAATCGCTGATCGCTGCCATTAGTAGTAAAAAAAATAATTATTAATAAAAATGCCATAAAACTATCCCCTATTTTGTAAACGCTATAACTTTTGCGCAAACCAATCAATAATCGCTTATTGCGATTTTTTTTAACCAAAAATATGTAGAAGAATATGTATTGGCCTAAACTGAGGGAAATTTTTTTTTTTTATATATATTTTTGGGGTATATTTATTATAACAAAAAGTTAAAAATAATGTGTTTTTTTTTTCAAAATTGTCGCTCTATTTTTGTTTATAGCACAAAAAAATAAAAACAGCAGAGGTGATCAAATACCACCAAAAGAAAGCTCTTTGTGGGAAAAAAAAAGGATGTCAATTTTGTTTGGGAGCCACGTCGCACGACCGCGCAATTGTCAGTTAAAGCGACGCAGTGCCGAATCGCAAAAAGTGGTCTGGTCTATGGCCAGCAAAATGGTCCGGGGCTGAAGTGGTTAAAAAGAAAAAAAAAAAGACCCAAAATAGTACCCGCCATACGATCAGCCCGCCAGTACTGGAACTGGTTTCACAGGAAAATAAAATTAAATCAAAACGAGTGCAGCGTCATTCCCATGAAATGACACAAATATATCAATTCTACAATATAAAAAAAAAAAAAAAATACACCAATATGATTATATAAACAGTAAATCTCATTCAGTGTCCATGTAAACATAAAATGTCCATAAAGTAATAAAAAAGGGGGAAAAAAAACCAATGAACAATGTACAGATAATTCACTCATAAAGTGTTCTCTTCCACATTCGCGTGTCCTAAAAATGTGCACCCTTCCACACTGTTCTCCAATCCTGCGCACTTTCATAAAATAACTCTTTTTTTTTTTTTTAATACAATTTTATTGAAAAAAAAAAAGGTTTTATTACAAATATTTCAAATATTTGAAGCAACAATAATGGAACATACATATGAGAAGTAGTCAATTATGGATACACTGAAAATGTGTGTTCATATAAACAGATGGTTATCTTATGTGGAATTTAACAAGGTGTCACTTCATATAACAATTGTTATAGAAGGAATACAACAATAGAATAAAACAAAATAAATAAAATAATGGAAACAAAGAAAAAAATGTATCAAAATCAAAAACATTAGGATACAGTCATATGGAGGTATCTGTTTGAAATCTATGCATTAAGACCTCTTAAACTACAGGAGGTCAAACATCTCACAAGTTCACATCAAGGTTTAAACGTCTCCAATTTCTTTCCATATCCATGACTCAAAAAAAAAAAAAAAGAAGACAGAAGTCATAGTGCTCACCGCCGGAGAAACATCGATTCCATCTCCACCCTGAGCACTAAATCTTCTCACCTTCTCTGTATTTAAAAGGAACCCGTAAGCACTTGATGGCTATGTCAGGATGGAGGATTTCAATACCTCCTCATGCACAGGCCAGCCCAAAGGAATAGGAAGGATCTCATAGTGCTCACTGTAGTATTAATTCAAAGCTTCCACACAAATAAAAAAAGTACTGACATAAAAGTAAAATACATTCATTCTCAAATCTTCCTATATTTTCAAGTATACTTTATACAGCAGCATACACCATCACTGAACAGCATGGGGGCTGCTTAGCATAGGCCCCCGAAACTAGCAGCAATCACTATAGTAGTGGTGTATTAGCCCTTGTACACACGGTCGGAGATTCCGACAACCAAATCCGTCGGATTTTGTCGGTCGGATTTTGTCCGAAACTGTTACATACACACGGTCGGACAAAGTTGTCGGAAAATCCGACGTGATGACGTTATTTCGTTACGACGGGACTACGTTCAGGCTAGTAGCCAATAGCTTTGGTGTAGGAATTTGATCTGAGCATGCGTGGCACTTTGTCCGATCGGAATTCTCTACACATGATCGGACAAAGTCCCATCGGATCATGTTGTCTGGAAAATTTTACCAACAAGTTGATACTCCGACGGAAACAGTCCGATGTAGACCACACACAGTCAGAATATCCGACAAATCGGTCCGATCGGACACATTCCGTCGGAATCTCCGACTGTGTGTACAAGGGCTTAGAGGTGTAGTATTTGTGTAATAGCTGTGTAGTAGAGGTGTAGTAGTGGTGTAGTAATGGTGTAGTAGTCATGTAGTAGCAGCGTAGTAGTGGTGTAGTAGCGATGGAGTAATGGTGTAGTAGTCATGTAGTAGTGGTGTAGTAGCGGTGGAGTAATGGTATAGTAGTCAGGTAGTAGTGGTGTAGTAGCGGTGGAGTAATGGTGTAGTAGTCATGTAGTGGTGGTGTAGTAGCAGTGGAGTAATGGTGTAGTAGTCATGTAGTAATGGTGTAGTAGTCATGTAATAGCAGTGTAATAGGGGCGTGGTAGCAGCGGTGTCTACTACAGTGATTTTCAGCTTCTAGAGGGGTCCCACGGGTATGGTATATACATACTTACATCAGTCCAAGCTGAAACAATGTACCAATATTGATGGGCACTGATCTTTATTCTGAGCTACAGACTCCATGTGTTTGTTTACAAAAGGGGGGGGGGGGGGGGGTTCGGGGAATCCTAATTAAAGTCACCACAACTCGGTATAATATGTTTCTGCTAATTAATTCTGGGAAATAAGGAAAGCCGCGGTTTTCAGGATTCTGATTAATTAGCGATGGCGGCAGGAGCATAAAAGCGAAGGCGGTTTCTGCCTCGTTATTTCGCCTCACACGTGGCGGATTCAGTTTGATCAATCCAATACTAATTACAGAGAAAGTCGGTTTTTACAAACATTGTGATGGTTTTCCTGGATTTGGGGTGCCGGTCTCACTGGGATGTTTCAAGTCTTCTCCCCTAATAGATGTAACTATGGAGGTCTTCTAAAGCACAGAAAATGTTTTTTGGGGGGGATTTGTGCCAGTAGGGATGAATGGGCGTTTTTGGGTTGGAAAAATCTGTGCTAGGAGCAAAGATTTGTTCTGGGAGGGGGAACCTGGGGTGGGGGGATGGGGTTTGAGGAGTAGAGGATTTGTGCTAAGAGAAGTGATTTTCTTTTGGAGGGGTGATTGTGTACGGGGGGATTTGGGGGGAGAGAGTATTTAAACTGGGAGGGGGGCAATGATTTGTGCTGGGAGGGGGAACTTTGGGTGGGGTGGAGGGATGTGTGCTGGGGGGGATTTGGGGAGAGAGAGATTTGGGGGCAAAGATTTGTGCTGGAAAGGGGGAACTTTGGGTGGGTGGGAGAGGATGTGTACTTGGGGGGGGGCATATTTGAGGAGTAGAGAATTGGTTCTAGGAGAAGTGCTTCTCTTTTGGAGGGGGGATTGTGTGCTGGGGGGGGGGGGATTTGGGGAGAGAGGGTATTTAAGCTGGGGGGGCAAAAATTTGTGCTGGGAGGGGGAACATTGGGTGGGTGGGAGAGGATGTGTACTTGGGGGGGGGATATTTGAGGAGTAGAGGATTTGTTCTAGGAGAAGTGATTCTCTTTTGGAGGGGGGATTGTGTGCTGGGGGGATTTGGGGAGAGAGAGTATTTAAGCTGGGGGGGCAAAAATTTGTGCTGGGAGGGGGAACTTTGGGTGGGTGGGTGGGAGAGGATGTGTACTTGGGGGGGGGGATATTTGAAGAGTAGAGGATTTGTTCTAGGAGAAGTGATTCTCTTTTGGAGGGGGGATTGTGTGCTGGGAGGGATTTGGGGAGAGAGAGCATTTAAGCTGGGGGGGGGCAAAAATTTGTGCTGGGAGGGGGAACTTGGAGTGGGTGGGAGAGGATGTGTACTGGGGGGGGATTTGAGGAGTAGAGGATGTGTTCTAGGAGAAGTGATTCTCTTTTGGAGGGGGGATTGTGTGCTGGGGGGGAAAAATTTTGTGCTGGGAGGGGGAACTTTGGGTTCGGTGGGAGAGGATGTGTACTTGGGGGGGGGGGATATTTAAGGAGTAGAGGATTTGTTCTAGGAGAAGTGATTCTCTTTTGGAGGGGGGGATTGTGTGCTGGGGGGATTTGGGGAGAGAGAGTTTTTAAGCTGGTGGGGCAAAAATTTGTGCTGGGAGGGGGAACTTTGGGTTCGGTGGGAGAGGATGTGTACTTGGGGGAGGGGGGGATATTTGAAGAGTAGAGGATTTGTTCTAGGAGAAGTGATTCTCTTTTGGAAGGGGGATTGTGTGCTGGGGGGGGGGGGGATTTGGGGAGAGAGTATTTGGGCTGGGGGGGGGGCAAAAATTTGTGCTGGGAGGGGGAACTTTGGGTGGGTGGGAGAGGATGTGTACTGGGGGGGGGGGGTATTTGAGGAGTAGAGGATTTGTTCTAGGAGAAGTGATTCTCTTTTGGAGGGGGGATTGTGTGCTGGGGGGGGGGGGGGTTTGGGGAGAGAGAGTATTTAAGCTGGGGGGGCAAACATTTGTGCTGGGAGGGGGAATTTGGAGTGGGTGGGAGAGGATGTGTACTGGGGGGGATTTGAGGAGTAGAGGATTTGTTCTAGGAGAAGTGATTCTCTTTTGGAGGGGGGATTGTGTGCTGGGGGGGATTTGGGGAGAGAGGGTATTTAAGCTGGGGGGGCAAAAATTTGTGCTTGGAGGGGGAACTTGGAATGGGTGGGAGAGGATGTGTACTTGGGGGGGGGGGGATTTGAGGAGTAGAGGATTTGTGCTAGGAGAAGATGGTTGGGGAGAGAGAATATTTGAGCTGGAGGGGCAAAGATTTGGGGGGGGGGGGGTTCTGCAGGGGGGCAGATTTGTCCTGGGAGGAGGGGGAATCTATGCTTTGGGGGTAAGCATGGCATATTTTCTGACACATAACGTTCATACATCTTGGGGGGGGCACAGTTTGGCATGCTCCCCCCGGGCTCTAGATGGCCTTGTACCTGGAATACTCAGGACATGCTAAGCACGTGATATTCTCTGCCAGGGACCTGCTGGTGTTGGGATCTGCCCCGGGCACGGGGCGCATACTGGCAGTGCGGTCGGCTGGTACAGCGTTACGCCATGCAACTGCCATATTTGGACCTTTTTTTTCCCCATTATTTGCACATTTCCATCGTAGAACCCGCAGACGCGTTTCCCCCCCGCAATCTGTCATAAATGAAGCGATTTCCGCACCCCCCGGCTCCCCCATTCACGGAGCTGTGAGGGTCTGGACGCGTGACCCGCCAGTGCTGTTATTTTTATTGGTGGCGTGACCTGGCTTCGTCCCGTGATGAGTGGCGCTCACTGCGGAACATGTGCCCACTTTCCTGCACAGCTGTATGGCTGGAGGGCGCGATCTTCCAGCACTGCATTGTTCCCGCTGCTCCCCCCCCTCCCTCCACACTTCATCATTCCGCTAATGGAACGGAGGAGTTATTTGTCACAAAGGGATCAATCTGAGCGCAGAGCAGATACAGGACAACAGTCACAGAGCGCACGTTTAGCCGCGGGAACAATGTGCTGCTCCCTCTACACAAAGCAAAATATGTGCGGCCAGAACAGAGCGAGGCGACCGCGCCGGGCCACCTACAATATGTCACTCACAGACCGCGCTCACTACCCCTCCCCCCCCTTCTTATACAATTTTTTTTTTTTATTAAACAATATACAGTATCTGACAAAAGTAAGTACACCCCTCACCTTTTTTGTAAATCTTTTCTTCTCTCTTTTCATGTGACAACACTGAAGAAATGACACTTGTCTACAATGTAAAGTAGTGAGTGTACAGCTTGTATAACAGTGTAAATTTCCTGTCCCCTCAAAATAACTCAACACACAGCCATTAATGTCTAAACCGCTGGAAAACAAAAGTCAGTACACCCCTAAGTGAAAATGTCCAAATTGGGCCCAATATCTCAATATTTTGTGTGGTGACCATTATTTTCCAGCACTGCCTTCACCCTCTTGGGCATGGAGGTCACCAGAGCTTTACAGGTTGTCACTGGAGTCCTCTTCCCCTCCTCCATGATGACATCACAGAGCTGGTGGATGTTGGAGACCTTGCGCTCCTCCACCTTCCATGTGAGGATGTCCCACAGATGATCAATAGGGTTTAGGTCTGGAGACATGCTTGGCCAGTACATCACTTTTACCCTCAGCTTCTTTAGCAAGGCAGTGGTGGTGTTGGAGGTGTGTTTGGGGTGGTTATCATGTTGGAATACTGCCCTGCGGCCCAGTCTCTGAAGGGAGGGGATCATGCTCTGCTTCAGTATGTCACAGAGCTTCACAGGTCACAACTGGAGTCCTCTTCCCCTCCTTCATGATGACATCACGGAGCTGGTGGATGTTGGAGACCTTGCGCTCCTCCACCTTCCATGTGAGGATGTCCCACAGATGATCAATAGGGTTCAGGTCTGGAGACATGCTTGGCCCGTCCATCACCTTTACCCTCATCTTCTTTAGCAAGGCAGTGGTTGTCTTGGAGGTGTGTTTGGGGTGGTTATCATGTTGGAATACTGCCCTGCGGCCCAGTCTCTGAAGGGAGGGGATCATGCTCTGCTTCAGTATATCACAGTACATGTTGGCATTCATGGTCCCCTCAATGATCTGTAGCCCCCCAGTGCCGGCAGCACTCATGCAGCCGCAGACCATGACACCCCCACCACCATGCCTGACTGTAGACAAGACACACTTGTCTTTGTCCTCCTCACCTGGTTGCCCCCACACACGCTTGTCACCATCTGACACCAAATACGTTTATCTTGGTCTCATCAGACCACAGGACATGGTTCCAGTAATCCATCTCCTTAGTCTGCTTGTCTTCAGCAAACTGTTTGTGGGCTTTCTTGTGCATCATCTTTAGAAGAGGCTTCCTTCTGGGATGACAGCCATGCAGACCAATTTTGTGCAGTGTGCGGCGTATGGTCTGAGCACTGACAGGCTGACCCCCCACCCCTTCACCCTCTGCAGCAATGCTGGCAGCAGTGGCGGAATTATAGGGGTCGCCAAGATCGCCATGGCGACCGGGCCCCTTGCTGCAGGGGGCCTTTGAGGGCCCCCTGTACTCTTCGATAGGAGGGGAGGCTGACAGGAGCTCCCCGATCATCAGCCGAACTGAAATCGGCACTGCGTGGGGAGCTCCGTTCTCACATTAGCCTAAGTAAAAGCACAGTGTGTGCTCTTTGTCTCCCCCTAGAGTGCAGTACCCAGCAGGAAAAGCAGAGGTAAATGTCTGCCTTTTTTTTTTGTTTTTTTTTATAATTCTATCTACTGTATTTGTCTTTATGTGTGTGTGTGTGTGTGTGTGTGTGTGTGTGAGCATGCCTGTATGTGTGTGTGTGTGAGCATGCTTGTATGTGTGTGTGTGTGAGCATGCTTGTATGTGTGTGTGTGAGCATGCATGTATGTGTGCGTGTGAGCATGCTTGTGTGTGTGCGTGTGAGCATGCATGTATGTGTGCGTGTGAGCATGCTTGTGTGTGTGTGTGTGTGAGCATGCTTATATGTGTGTGTGTGAGTGTGTGTGCATACTTGTATGTGTGTGTGTGAGCATGCGTGTATGTGTGCGTGTGAGCATGCATGTATGTGTGCGTGTGAGCATGCTTGTGTGTGTGTGTGTGTGAGCATGCTTATATGTGTGTGTGTGAGTGTGTGTGCATACTTGTATGTGTGTGTGTGAGCATGCTTGTATGTGTGTGTGTGAGCATGCTTGTATGTGTGTGTGTGAGCATGCTTGTATGTGTGCGTGTGAGCATGCTTGTATGTGTGCGTGTGAGCATGCTTGTATGTGTGCGTGTGAGCATGCATGTATGTGTGCATGTGAGCATGTATGTGTGCGTGGGAGCATGCATGTATGTGTGTGTGTGAGCAGTGAGCATGCATGTATGTGTGCATATGTGCATGCTTGTATGTGTGTGTGTGAGCATGCTTATATGTGTGTGAGTGTGTGTGCATGCTTGTATGTGTGTGTGTGTGAGCATGCTTGTATGTGTGTGTGCATGCATGTATGTGTGTGTGTGCATGCTTGTATGTGTGCGCGAGCATGCATGTGTGTGTGTGTGTGTGAGCATGCTTGTATGTGTGTGTGAGCATGCTTGTATGTGTGTGTGAGCATGCTTGTATGTGTGTGTGTGTGAGCATGCTTGTATGTGTGTGTGTGTGAGCATGCTTGTATGTGTGAGCATGCTTGTATGTGTGTGTGTGAGCATGCTTGTATGTGTGTGTGTGAGCATACATGTATGTGTGTGTGTGTGAGCATGCATGTGTGTGTGTGAGCATGCATGTATGTGTGTATGTGTGTGTGTGTGTGTGTGTGTGTGTGTGAGCATGCTTGTATGTGTGAGCATGCTTGTATGTGTGTGTGCGAGCATGCTTGTATGTGTGTGTGTGTGAGCATGCTTGTGTGTGTGAGGATGCTTGTATGTGTGCGTGCGAGCATGCATGTATGTGTGCGTGTGAGCATGCATGTATGTGTGTGTGTGTGAGCATGCATGTATGTGTGTGAGCAGTGAGCATGCATGTATGTGTGCGTGTGTGTGTGCATGCTTGTATGTGTGTGTGTGAGCATGTATGTGTGCATGTGTGTGTGTGCATGTGTGTGCATGTATGTGTGTGTGAGCATGCATGTGTGTGTGTGTGTGTGAGCATGCTTGTGTGTGTGTGTGAACATGCTTGTATGTGTGTGTGTGTGTGTTCATATATGTATGTGTTCCACCATCGGGCTCGGAGAAAAGAGCCCTGTACGGAGGTGGGGGGGGGGGGCCCTCCATGGTTTCTTGCATCGGGGCCCTGAAGGTTCTAGTTACGCCACTGGCTGGCAGCACTAATACGTCTATTTCCCAAAGACAACATAAAACTGGCAGTGAAGATGTAGGTTGTGAAGAAATCCTCTGTCTTAAAAATATATAGATGGGTACTCTTACCAAATATGGTGGACCCATTTACCAGCTGTAGTGGGTCAATCAAGCATGTGTGGGCCGAATGCCTCATGGTTTAGGCTTAGGCAGGAGAGGGATCACTTGGGACAGGATACGACCACTCCAAATTGCAGATCTGGAGAGGAAATAGGTCTTCTCTGTCGGAGATAAAGGGTTTCCCCATTGAGTGGAGGTTGTTGCTTTACATTGGAGAACGAGGATCGAGGAACCATGCCTAGGCCATCAACGCTGAAGAGTGGACGTCTCGTGTCTGAAGGGATCCCTCTCCTGCCTAAGCCCAAACAGTGAGGCATTCGGCCCACACACACGCTCGATTGACCCACAACCGCTGGTAAGTGGGTCCACTATATGTGGTAAGAGTACCCATCTATACATTTTTATGGCAGAAGATTTTTTTTCACAACCTACAACTTCACTGCCAGTTTTAAGTGGTCTTCACCATTTACATTTTTTATTGAGGATTCACCATTGTGTATTTGATGGACATTTTTTTCTGAACTTTACCATTTTTTTATTTTTTTATTTTTCTTCTGTTCACAACAGTGAACTTAGGATTTTATTTTTATTTATCACACTGGTTATATGTCACGTGTATATATATATATATATATATATATATATATATATATATATATATATATATATACACACACTATTTAGTTCACTACCATTTTGAGCACTACACTGTATTTCTTTAGTACAGGAACAGGGGTCATCCATCACCCAGGGAAAGAATGCAAAATTGTGCTCCCCTCCCCCACTCTTAATACATACCGTAGAATGGGTCACCACCCTACACCCGTTTTTTTGGTCCTTTTGCTTCACTGCGCTCAGGGCAACTGGCCCTTCTGCCCACCCCCCTTGCCCCGGCCCTGGTGACAAGGTTCCTTTACAGCTGAACTCCGGGCAAACAGCTACATACATGGGCGTAACTATAGGGGGTGCAGCAGTCGTGACCGCAACCGAGTCCTGTGATGCAGGGGGCCCATGCAGCCCCCTCTACATATGGCCAGCAGCAGCATAGGCAGCTAGGGGTACCAGTGCACCATGCACACGGGTGGCTGGAGGTGGAGGGTGACTAGCAGAGCTCCATGCTCGACTATCGCACTGGCTGCTCTTTAGTTGTGCATTCCCTGCATGACCTGTGTCCTCAGCCGGCTCCTCAGAGTACCCCTCTCCTGCTCCATGCATTGCCGCTCAGTCCGATGTCTGTTCTCCCCGGCCAGAGTCCCGCCCCCCCCCCCCCCCCCGAGTCCGGCCCACACTGCACTGCATACTTCTCCCGGGTAAACAAACTTTAAGCACACAGATGCAATGCAGCCCTATGAGAGCCCCCCGGAGGACACTGCAGGCTTGTCTGCCAGCCCCCCCCCCCCGTCATACACAGATGATGAAAGGTCTTTCTGGGAGATATGCTGATCACCCGTCCAGCACACTGGATGGAGCCCAGGCCAACATGGATGAGTGCGTGGCCTACAGCTTGGTCATGGTGAGTGAGAGGACCCCATCCCCCACACACCATTACATACCCCCTCCCTCTCCCCCTGGGGACAGGGACCCCTTCTTACGTGGGGACAGGGACCCCCACCTCCCCTGGGGACCAGGACCCCTTCTCACCTGGGGGCAGTAACTTCATCTGCCCTGGAGAAAAGGACCTCATCTCTTCTGGGGACAGGGACCCCATCCTGCCTAGGGACAGTCCCCCAATGGGGCACCTAAAAATTTAAAAAAACTAATGATACCAGTGGTGAAACTACAGGGCTCACAAAGGTCATACCTGTGACCACACCCTGGAGTTCCACCGCCAGACTCGAAGAGAAGGGCCCTGGCTGGGGTTCAGGGGGGCCCTTCATGGTTTCTTGCATCGGGGCCCTGAAGGTTCTAGTTACGCCACTGGCTACATACATTGATGAAATATATAAGAGCAATACCAAAAGTAATGCAAAAGTAGACATAACTTTTATTATTTACTTACATGGGTCATTAAATGTCGCATGTTGGTGGAATAACTCGTTCTCTCTGTAGTATTTCTTCCTCTATAGTAACTCTTTTCATTGTAAGGTAATGAGCGGATTCCAAGCAGAAGCAATGTGCCGTCACTGAGATTTTGATGAAGGAGTGGTGCAGGATATCCGACATCCACAGAAGGCCGCAGAATGTTTAGAGAGATGACAAGCCCCCCTTTGTGATGGCTTTGAGCAGAGACAGGTCCTCCTTATGGAGTTATTAGGGGTCTATTAGACCTGTGATGTCTCCCCTGTCTTCTAAGGTAGCTAACCAAACACATATTGTGCTTGGGTAGCTGCTTCCCTGGCTGTATCAGTCATGAAATGACAGCTTTGAAGACAGAAGTGGTGAACTCATACTCACTTTCCGGTTCATTCATCACAGAGGAGATTGGTGAATAGATGTTCCTCCATCTCTTCTGTGGGAAGTTGTCTCGGACACTTACTGTCTATGGCCTGGAAGAGTGGGAGTGTCCGGGAACCATGGAGGGCACCAGTGGGAGGGGGAGTGTCCGGGCACCAGTGGGAGGGGGAGTGTCCGGGCACCAGTGGGAGGGAGAGTGTCCGAGAACCATGGAGGGCACCAGTGGGAGTGGGAGTGTCCGGGAACCAGTGGGAGGGGGAGTGTCCGGGCACCATTGGGAGGGGGAGTGTCCGGGCACCAGTGGGAGGGGGAGTGTCCGAGAACCATGGAGGGCACCAGTGGGAGTGGGAGTGTCCGGGAACCAGTGGGAGGGGGAGTGTCCGGGCACCATGGAGGGCACCAGTGGGAGGGGGAGTGTCCTTTCACAGAGTTGTCAAAGTTATTGGATGGCTGTAAAGCGATGCAGAGCACTTTTACAAAACAGAGGAACACATATCCCCCTTAGTCAGTCTTCTCCAATTAGATAAGAAGACAGCAAAGAGAATGAACAGGAGACCATGAAGGAAATACTGAATAGAAGAGGTGATATGGAGGCTCGGGAGTTGGAGGTTAGTCAATTATTTTAGTCAATGTACATTTTATATCAGTGGTCTGTAAACTGTGGCTCAGGGGTCTGTATGTGACCCATCTGCCTGCTTTTATATGGCCCTTGGGGCATTATTCCCCCCATCATAAGCAACAGTGGGGCATAGTTCCTCCCACTGACACTAATTATGGCAAACTATTCCTTCCACGACACCAATGATGGGGCACTATTCCTCCCACTGATACCAATGATGGGGCACTATTCCTCCCACTGACACCAATGATGGGGCACTATTCCTCCCACTGACACCAATGATGGGGCACTATTCCTCCCACTGACACCAATGATGAGGCACTATTCCTCCCACTGACACCAATGATGGGACACTATTCCTCCCACTGATACCAATAATGGGGCACTATTCCTCCCACTGACACCAATGATGGGACACTATTCCACCCACTGACACCAATGATGAGGCACTATTCCTCCCACTGACACCAATGATGGGACACTATTCCACCCACTGATACCAATGATGGGGCACTATTCCTCCCACTGACACCAATGATGGGGCACTATTCCTCCCACTGGCACAAATGATGGGGCACTATTCTTCCCACTGACACCAATGAGGGGGCACTATTCCTCCTACTGATGGGACTCTATTCCTCCCACGACACCAATGAGGGGGCACTGTTCCTCCCACTGACACCAATGATGGGATAATAATCCTTCCACTGACACCAATTATGGGGCAATTTTCTTCACACTGACACCAACAATGGGGCACTATTCCTCCCACTGATACCAATGATGGGGCACTATTCTTCCCACTGATACCAATGATGGGGCACTATTCCTCCCACTGATACCAATGATGGGGCACTATTCCTCCCACTGACACCAATGATGGGGCACTATTCCCCCCCACTGACACCAATGATGGGACACTATTCCACCCACTGATACCAATGATGGGGCACTATTCCTCCCACTGACACCAATGATGGGGCACAATTCCTCCCACTGGCACAAATGATGGGGCACTATTCTTCCCACTGACACCAATGAGGGGGCACTATTCCTCCTACTGATGGGACTCTATTCCTCCCACGACACCAATGATGGGATAATAATCCTTCCACTGACACCAATTATGGGGCAATTTTCTTCACACTGACACCAACAATGGGGCACTATTCCTCCCACTGATACCAATGATGTGGCACTATTCTTCCCACTGATACCAATGATGGGGCACTATTCCTCCCACTGATACCAATGATGGGACACTATTCCTCCCACTGATACCAATGATGGGGCACTATTCCTCCCACTGACACCAATGATGGGGCACTATTCCCCCCCACTGACACCAATGATGGGGCACTATTCCTCCCACTGATACCAATGATGGGGCACTATTCCTCCCACTGATACCAATGATGGGGCATTATTACTCCACCTAATACCAATGATGGGGTATTGTTCCATTCTACTCAGGATATTTTCTTCTCCCAATGGACACAGTCCGGCCCCCCTAAAGTTTGAAGGACAATAAACTGGCCCTTTGTTTATAAAGTTTGGAGACCCGTGTTATATATGAAGGGGGAGGGGTTTCTATGAATGACATGATATCCCATGTGGTCTATACACCAATGACTGATAAAGAAATATTATAACTGGATTATGTTGGCTGTCTGAATGTCCTCATGAAAATCCCAGTTTTTCTTTATTGTGTTGTATTTCCATATATATATATATATAAAACACACACAATACAAGAATTGACTTTTTATTTCCTCTTACTACAGAAGATGAAGAGTCGGCTTCTTTTTATAAAATGCATTTTTTTTTTTGCATTAAATTACTCCAAGTGAATCCATTCATAATACGAATCCATATCATTAAGGGTCCTCATCTGCATTGTTAATTGGAGCCAAGCGATTTCACTGGTTACTATGGGACGATGCGTTAAATCTATTCAGGAGATGGAAAGACAATTAGACTTTGCAGTAACAGTGGATTTTGTTGGGAGAACGGTTCTGCGTTTTTCCATATTCATGTGGGGATGGAATACCATTAGAAGAGTCTCAGAGCTCAGAGATTCTCTTAATCTGCAGCTTTAGCAAGTCAATGCTTACAGGCAGTGCTGAAGTATCTCCATATACAGAGGAAGCGTTATACGGGTCTTAAAGTACACCAACCAAGAGCCATCGTACGAACACTGACACCTTTATTTTCTTATTTAGAGGAAGAGCCCTTAGGTTCCTTCCTCTCCTGCCTTGGAGCCAATGGCGTCACCCCCATCAGTGACAGCACACGGATCGGACCGGATCATTTACAGAGGTAACACATGGTGTTACCCCCATAGGTTCCTTCCTCCCCTGCCTTGGAGCCAATGGCGTCACTAGGGTTGGTGTCACCAGATGCGGTAAAACATGGTCTCACCAGCACCCCCCTTGAAGTGAGCCCCTCGGGGGGGGGGGGGGAAGGGGGTGCTGGTGAGACCATGTTTTACCGCACCAGGTGACACCAACCTTAGTGACGTCATTGGCTCCAAGTCAAGGGAGGAAGGAACCTAAGGGGATGACACCACGTGTTACCTCTGTAAATGGTCCGATCCGTGTGCTGTCACTGATGTGGGTGACGCCGTTGCGGGTCCCCCTCTCTGGCCGGTGTCACCAAGGGCGCGGTCCGCACCCCCATAGCGGCACCTCTGCTTGGAGCTCTCTCTTTGGGTAGCACCCCTAACATAGTACTCATTGGCCGGCTTCAGCTGATCACGAGGAGAGGGGTTCACCGGACATTTTTATGAACGCAATGCGTGGTGTTATTTGTCCTCTAGGGTAAAATCAAACCAATATTACATCAATCATATATACATAAATAAATATAAAAATAAATAAAAAATGAAATTACAAAAAATTGTGAGCAATCCATCAGACCAACATTGAACAAAAAAAAATTGAATAAACTCAGAAATGTCTCTATCAAAGAAAATCTTCAACGTGCCTTCAAACAGACATTTTGGCTTGGTGGACCAAAGTGTGCTTTGCCTCCATTAGCCCTTGTACACACGGGTCGGACATTCCAACAACAAAATCCGTCGGATTTTATCCGAAACTGGTGTTGCATACACACGGTCGGACAAAGTTGTTGGAAAATCCGATTGTACATAACGTGATGACGTTATTTCGTTACAACGGGACTACGTTCAGGATAGTAGCCAATAGCTTTGGTCTAGGAATTTGATCTGAGCATGCGTGACACTTTGTCCGATCGGAATTCTCTACACACAATCGGACAAAGTCCGATCGGATCATGTTGTCGGAAAGTTTTATAGCCCAGCTCTAAAACTTTGTCGGTCGGATATTCTGACATAAACAGTCCAATGGAGCCCACACACAGTCGGATTATCCGACAACACGGCCCGATCGGACATTTTCCGTCGGAAAGTCTGACCGTGTGCAGGGCTGCTGATAGAAATCATGGGGCCCCGTACAGCCTACCTGATGGGGCCCCCTTTAGCCACATCCCTGGCCCCGCCCCTATACCGAGAGGCTAGGGTATACAGACAGCACCCCCCACCAATTTAACACAACTAGAGGATGATCAAATGAAATGGAATCAGTATACAGAGGTTAACTTTTTCTGAGAGATATTAAAGGAACACTCTAACCACAATGACCACTTCAGTGATTTGAAGTGATCAAAGGTGGTAGGAGTCAGTATGTGGGATGGCATATGAATATACCAAGGTGGTATAATGATTGGCTTCTAACACGGAGGGCTACACATAGATCAAAATTTGTCCGATTACTGCTAAACTGAATTTTGATGTGTGTGTACCCAGCTTTACCCAACTTCTTGCTTTAGCTGGCTTCTTCCAGCGCTGAATGGTTCCCTACAGCGCTTGTGTATGTTTTACTGACTATGGTGTCCTTTTATGAAGCAGTGAAATCTATTCACTACTTCATTCTCCGGCATTCACAGAGGAGATCTTTCTCCTCTGTATGTCAGTTTATAAAGCGGAGTAGATCGCTTCACCCTTGGAGGAGTGAAGCGATCTACAAATGCTTCTAACACTGGAGAACGGCCCCTAATACCGGAATCTCGTGAGACTTTACAAGATTACAGTACTAGAAATTCACAGATACACAGAGATGTCAATTTATTAAGCAGTGATAAATTATCACAGCTCAATACACTGACAGACATTATATACATGTATATACACAAACATTATATATATACACACATTATATATAAATATGACAGGGGGACATGGTTACAGTGTTGGGGGGTCTGAACGAGGCATAAGGAAGTTAAAGCGGGAGTCCACCGGGACTCCGCGTTTTTTTTTTTTTTTTTAAAAGCCAGCAGCTACAAATACTGCAGCTGCTGACTTTTAAATAGTGACACTTACCTGTCCAGCGCGCCCGCGATGTCGGCACCCGAAGCCGATCGCTCGCTCGTGCCGCCGCCATCTTGGGTATGGGAATCAGGAAATGGAGCCTTTCGGCTTCATTTCCCGGTTCCCTACTGCGCATGCGCGAGCCGCGCGGCGCAATCCGGACGGTCCCCGCTGCCTCTGGGAGCTGTGTGTTTCCCAGCAGGCAGCGGGGCACTTGCTGAAGGGGGCGGGCGCTTGCGGAAAGGGGCGTAACGTACGCCCCTTTCCGCAGAGAGCTAGCCCGGAAGTGGGTGCAGTTACCTGGATTATCCAGGTAACTGCACCCCCCTCCCCCCTGAAAGGTGCCGATTGTGGCGCCGGAGGGGGGGGGGGGATTCCGATGAGCGGAGGTCCATTTTAGGGTGGACCTCCGCTTTAATCATCTTCCTCTTTCCTCCTCAGATCCCCCAGATTCTGTCTTCACTCCCCGGTTCTCCACCTCTGAGCTGGTGAATCGGGGAGTGTGAATTCTGACACAGATCGCCAGTGAAGCGCTGGAGTCGCAGCTTCATAAACTGGCCGTTACTGTGTCATTCAATGAGTATTCTCAGTGTGCGGAGATAATCGGTGGGAGAACATATTCAAACACTTCTCCCCTGATTATCTCTGGTTCATAAACTGTTTATGGGCTGTGATCAGCGGCGATCCTCTGGATCTCCACTGATCACTGCTTCACAAACGGACACCTAAGCCCAGTTGCTCACACTTCAGCCCCCCTGCGATGTGATGAGGTTTGGTGGAGGAAGAGGGCTCTGCAGCTGGCTGGAGCATGGAAACAGGTGAGGCCGCGTACACACGGGCGGACTGTTCGCCCAACCTTGTCCGCTGAACAGTGTTTGGGCGGACAGTCCGCTCGTGTGTGGGCTTTCAGCGGACAGTTTCAGCGGACAGTTTAACGGACAAAGTCTTTCGGAAATTCCGAAAAACTGTCCGCTGAAACTGTGTTTGAGCGAACAGTCCGCCCGTGTGTAGGCTACTTTCGAAATGAGCAAACTGTTCCCGCTCGGAGGGAAGTCTGCTCATTTCGAGCTCCGCCGCCTGGAATGGACTTAAAGGGGAACCCCAACCCCGAAAAAAATCGGCGTGGGGGTTCCCCCAAAGTCCACAACAGACCCTTGTCCGAGCACGCTACCCGGCCGGCCCCCCTCCTGAGCCGTACCAGGCCGCGTGCCCTCAACATGGGGGGGGTGCCTTGGGGAAGGGGGGGCCGCGCGGCCCCCCCACCCCAAAGCACCTTGTCCCCATGTTGATGAGGACAAGGGCCTCTTCCCGACAACCCTGGCCGTTGGTTGTCGGGGTCTGCGGGCGGGGGGCTTATCGGAATCCGGGAGCCCCCTTTAAGAAGGGGGCCCCCGGATACCGGCCCCCCACCCTATGTGAATGAGTATGGGGTACAATGTACCCCTACCCATTCACCTGTGAAATAAAGTACAAAAAAAAACACAACACAGAGAAAAAATATTTTATTGCACAGCTCCGGGGGTCTTCCGTCTTCGGGGGTCTTCTCGCCGGACTCCTCCGCTATCTTCGTGTAGCTCTTTTACTAGCGGAGGAGCCCGGCTTTCTTCCTCCCCGCCGCCGGCCTCTTCTCCCGACTTCGGGGGTCTTGTCCCCCTCTTCGGTTCTTCTGCCGGGCCACCGTGCCTTCTTATAGCTCTTTTACAGGCGGTGGCCCGGTCTTCTGTCGCCGCTGCCTTCCGTTCTTCTGTCGCCGCCTTCGGTTCTTCTGCCGGGCCACCGCGCCTTCTTGTAGCTCTTTTACAGGCGGCGGCCCGGTCTTCTGTCGCCGCTGTCGCCGCCTTCCGTTCTTCTTCTTCTTCTTGTTCTTCTTCTTCTTCTCCAGGAGATGTTGACACGTCGCTCTCTCCGGCCGGAATGCCAGAGCCGCGCTGTGCGGTCACTTATATAGTGACAATGGGGCGGTGTCACATGGTATATGTCACATGGGTTGGTCACATGGTGACCCCGCCCCCTTACGATGTCATAGTCCCCATGTGACATCAACCCATGTGACCAACCCATGTGACATATACCATGTGACACCGCCCCATTGTCACTATATAAGTGACCGCACAGCGCGGCTCTGGCATTCCGGCCGGAGAGAGCGACGTGTCAACATCTCCTGGGGAAGAAGAAGAAGCACAAGAAGAAGAAGAAGAACGAAAGGCGGCGACGGCGACAGCGACAGCGGCGACAGAAGACCGGGCCACCGCCTGTAAAAGAGCTACAAGAAGGCGCGATGGCCCGGCAGAAGAACCGAAGGCGGCGACAGAAGAACGGAAGGCAGCGGCGACAGAAGACCGGGCCACCTCCTGTAAAAGAGCTATAAGAAGGCGCGGTGGCCCGGCAGAAGAACCGAAGAGGGGGACAAGACCCCCGAAGTCGGGAGAAGAGGCCGGCGGCGGGGAGGAAGAAAGCTGGGCTCCTCCGCTAGCAAAAGAGCTACACGAAGATAGCGGAGGAGTCCGGCGAGAAGACCCCCGAAGACGGAAGACCCCCGGAGCTGTGCAATAAAATATTTTTTCTCTGTGTTGTGTTTTTTTTTGTACTTTATTTCACAGGTGAATGGGTAGGGGTACATTGTACCCCATACTCATTCACATAGGGTGGGGGGCCGGTATCCGGGGGCCCCCTTCTTAAAGGGGGCTCCCGGATTCCGATAAGCCCCCCGCCCGCAGACCCCGACAACCAACGGCCAGGGTTGTCGGGAAGAGGCCCTTGTCCTCATCAACATGGGGACAAGGTGCTTTGGGGTGGGGGCCCCCCCTTCCCCAAGGCACCCCCCCCATGTTGAGGGCACGCGGCCTGGTACGGCTCAGGAGGGGGGGCGCGCTCGCTTGCCCCCCTTTCCTGGCCGGCCGGGTAGCGTGCTCGGACAAGGGTCTGTTGTGGACTTTGGGGGAACCCCCACGCCGATTTTTTTCGGCGTTGGGGTTCCCCTTTAAGTCCATTCCAGGCGGCGGAGCCCGCGTTGTCTCCTTCGCGGGCCCCGCCTACCTGTACACGCGCTCGAAATGGGCGGATTTGCCTCCGCCTTACGTGGGCGAGTCCGTTCATTTCAAAAGTTGAGCGAACTGTTTGTCAAACAGTTCGCTGAAACAGTCCGCTCAAAAAGTGCCGTGTGTGGCCATGTCCGTCCATGCTAATTTTGAGCGGACTGTTTGCCGAAACTGTTTGACAAACAAAGTTGGGCGAACAGTCCGCCCGTGTGTACGCGGCCTAAGTGAAAAAGTCTATTCCCCCCCTCCACACACACTGCAAGATTGGACTTTATTTCATTTCCTGGAGATGGGTTGTATTATATATATGTATACACTTTCTTTGCTGTTAATACTCAACTTTATGAATATGTTAGGAATATACTGGGACTTTTCAGGTGCTATATAAATATATTCAACATACCGTACACATATATTAAAAGAATGATTTTGTGAAATGCATCTGTGTGTAGTCCCTGAAAAGTCCCATTATTTTCCTAACATATTCATGAATTTAGCTTTCACTTCCACCAGACCGGTCCTGCTGAGTAGGGATGAGCTTCGTGTTCGAGTCGAACGCATGTTCGACTCGAACATCGGTCGTTCGTGCGTTCGCCGAATTCCGAACGTTTGGGCCGTTCGCGGCAAAATTCGTGTGGCCCACAATGCACTGCGATGGCGCAATGCATTGCTGTCTCACGATTGGCCAAGCATGCACTGTGACCCCGCATGCTTGGCCAATCGCAGCGCCAGTAGCGAGGAGAGCAATGGTTGGCCACAGGCATCCTGCCTGTGGCCAATCATAGCTCAGACTGTGTAGTGCACGCCCCACACTATATAAAGCTGCCTTTCAGGCGGCCTCGTGTAGTGTTTGTTAGCATCTGAAGCAGTGGGTGTTCTGTGTACCTTCAACACAGTTACACACCAATCGTTTTTGGCTGATTTACTATTTTGCTCTTGTGTAGTGGTTACTGTCTGTGCCCTGACCGCAGTATACACCACTATATTCACCTCACCTATATAGCTAGTGATCTAGCTTTAATAATAGAGCTTGCAGTCAGTAGTGTTAGTGCGTGCTGTCTGCGTGCTCTGTACCCAGTACATACCACTATATACACCTACAAAGCTGTTCTCTATTTGAGCCCGATTGTCATTTGCTGGAGTTATTGGAAGTTGTGTGTGCTTCCAGCACAGCACAGTATACATCTGTATATACCCCTTTAACTCTGCTGTTTTCTTGTTATTGTCTGCGTGCC
Source organism: Lithobates pipiens (assembly GCF_037356315.1). Taxonomy (NCBI): domain Eukaryota; kingdom Metazoa; phylum Chordata; class Amphibia; order Anura; family Ranidae; genus Lithobates; species Lithobates pipiens. The sequence continues at coordinate 219,128,723 of NW_027507788.1, forward strand.
CTGACCGCAGTATACACCGTGATATTCACCTCACCTATATAGCTAGTGGTCCATCTTTAACAATAGAGCTTGCAGTCAGCAGTGTCACTCAGGAGATAGTGCGTGCTGTGTGCCTGCTCTGTACCCAGTACATACCGCTATTATCCACCTACATAGCTGTTCTCTATTTGGGCCCGATTGGCATCTGCTGGAGTTATTGGAAGTTGTGTGTGCTTCCAGCACAGCACAGTATACATCTGTATATACCCCTTTAACTCTGCTGTTCTATAAAAAAGGCATCTGCAGGAGTTAGTGGGTGTTGTGTGCCTCCAGCACAATATAAACTACCCAACTACTGTTTTACCCAACTCCCTTCAGGCCATTACCATGTCTGGAAGGCCAGCAAGGAGAGGCAGACAGGCGCGAGCCGATAAAAGAGGGCAAGCAGGCTCTGTGTCTAGAGACAACAGTGCTGGTCGTGGACGCGGTGCATTGTCATCAGCACGTGGCCATGGGACATGCTTGTCCTTCTTTTCTGCAGCTGGACATGTTGAACCGCAACATGCCAACGACTTGGTAGAGTGGATGACCAAGCCCTCTTCATCCTCCTCATCCTCTCTCACCCAGTCTCAGGGTAGTAGAAAAGCAGCTGCCAACACATCGTCGTCCCTCCTCTCAATGTCATCATCAGTGACTCCTTCCCTAGACCCACCACGTCCTCCTGAGGAGTCTCCTGAACTCTTTGAGCACAGTGTTGGGTACATGCTCCAGGAGGATGCCCAGTGTTTGGTGGGCTCTGATGATGACACTCAGCTAGAGGAAGGCAGTAGCGTGAGCACAGAGAGAGGGGATGCTCAAGAAGGACAGCAATCTGGCAGTCATGTTCCACAAGCTGCAGCATACTGCCAGGTTTGCTACAGCGATGAAGAGGGAGGGGATGATGAGGGCACTGACTCCACGTGGGTGCCTGGAAGGAGGGAGGAGGAGGAGGAGGAGGCACATGTCCAACGAGGCAGGATGCCCTCCGGGGGCCAGCTTAGGGGCAGCACACCGACTGAATCACACCGCAGAGCTCCGCCTGCGCAGAGCGCTTCCTCTGCGCAGAGCGCTTCCTCTGCGCGTTATTCTAAAAGTTCTTTGGTGTGGGCCTTTTTTGAGACGAGTGCATCAGATCGCACCGCTGCTATTTGCAACATATGTCTCAAGCGTATCTCACGTGGCCAAAACATCAGCCGCTTGGGCACCACATGCTTGACCAGACATATGTTGACCCGCCATGCAGCTCGTTGGCAAGCATACCTCAAAGACCCACACCAAAGAACAAAGCGGACCTCTCCTTGCTCCTCATCAGCTGGCATCTCCAACCCCACTAGACCTTCAGTCCTCTCTGAAACCTGCTCTGAGAGGAATGAAGGTGTAGAATTAGGTGTGTCACAGCCAAGTGCTTCCGGGAACTCTGCTAGTGGTACATCCACGTCCGATTATAGCAGACAAATGTCCCTGCCCCAGCTGCTGGACCGGCGGAAGAAATTTACTCCCAGCCATCCACATGCCCAGCGGTTGAATGCTAGCTTGGCTAAATTGCTAGCACTTCAACTGCTGCCTTTTCAGTTGGTAGACTCGGCCCCCTTCCGTGAGTTTGTACAATGTGCGGTTCCTCAGTGGCAGGTCCCCAAACGCCACTTTTTCTCACGGAAGGCAATTCCGGCTCTCTACCGGCATGCGGAAGGCAATGTCCTTGCCTCGCTGGACAGGGCGGTCAGCGGTAAGGTGCATATTACCGCTGACTCATGGTCCAGCAGGCATGGACAGGGACGTTACCTGTCTTTCACGGCCCATTGGGTCACTCTTCTGGCTGCTGGGAAGGATGCAGGACAAGGTGCAGTAGTATTGGAGGTTGTTCCGCCACCACGCCTCCAAAATGCTACTATTGGTTGTGACACACCTCTCTCCTCCACCCCCTCCTCTTCTTCTTCCTCCATGGCCTCTTCCAGTGCTCTGTCCTCAGAACCAGCGGTGCTCCGTAGGCGTTGCAGGGGCTACGCATTTACGCAGGCAAAACGATGCCATGCCGTGCTTGCGCTGGTTTGTTTGGGGGACAGGAGCCACACTGGGGCGGATGTTTTGTCAGCTCTGCAGGGGCAGGCCGAGAGGTGGTTGACGCCACGCCAGCTTAAGCCAGGAATGGTGGTTTGCGACAATGGCACCAACCTCCTCTCCGCCCTCCGACAGGTACAACTGACCCATGTGCCCTGTGTAGCTCACGTCCTTAACCTGGTGGTGCAGGTACCCCGGCTTACAGGATGTCCTGAAACAGGCCAGGAGAGTCTGTGTGCATTTCCGCCGATCATTTAATGCCTGTGCTCGGCTGGCTGAGCTCCAAAAGGAGTTGAACCTGCCCAAGAACCGCCTTATATGTGACATGCCCACCAGATGGAACTCAACATTGGCCATGCTGCAGCGGCTGCACACGCAGCAGAGGGCCATCAATGAGTACCTGTGCGACTACGGCACCAGGACAGGGTCAGGAGAGCTTGGTTTTTTCTCACCACGCCAGTGGGGCATGATCAGGGATGCATGCACTGTCCTGTCACCGTTTGAGGAGGCCACAAGGATGGTGAGCAGTGACAGTGCATGCATCAGTGACACTATACCTCTTGTCCACCTCTTGGAGCATACGCTGCGTGGAATAATGGACAGGGCACTTGAGGCAGAACAGAGGCAGGAAGAGGAGGACTTCCTTGCCTCTCAAGGCCCCCTTTATCCAGACAGTGTTCCTGCTGTGCCACCCATCACACAGGAAGAGGGTGAGGAGGAGGAGGAGGAGGAGGAGGATGATTGTGTCAGCATGGAGGTGGAGGCTGGCACTCAGCATCAGCAGCAGCAGCAGCAGCAGCAGTCTTATAGGGATGATTTACAGTCCCAAGAAACACGTGGACTTGTACGTGGCTGGGAGGAGGTAGCTGCGGATCATGTTGTCCTTAGTGACCCAGAGGACTCCGGACCGAATGCCTCAGCTAACCTACGCTGCATGGCCTCCCTGATCCTGCAAAGCCTGCGGAAGGATCCTCGTATTCTTCGGATCAAGGAGAGGGACCATTACTGGCTGGCCACTCTCCTTGATCCACGGTACAAGGGTAAGGTTGCCGACCTTATCTTGCCATCGCAGAGGGAGCAGAGGATGAGACATCTCCGGGAGGCCTTGCAGAAAGCTCTGTGCAACGCGTTCCCAGAGACTGGGAGGTCACAAACTCCTGGTCCTGGACAACGTGTTGCTGAGGCATCAGTCAGAAGGAGCGGTGGAGAAGGTGGCCGTCTGACTGATGCTTTCAGACAATTTTTTAGTCCGCAGCCCCAAGGTATGATTGGTTCCAGCACCCATCGCCAGCGTCTAATTTACATGGTGCAGGAATACCTAGGGGCAAGGTCAGACTTGGACACCTTTCCCACTGAAAATCCTCTGGCTTACTGGGTCTTGAGGATGGATCACTGGCCAGAGCTTGCACAGTATGCAATTGAGCTACTGGCCTGTCCTGCATCCAGCGTTCTTTCGGAACGCACCTTCAGTGCTGCTGGTGGCTTTGTTACCGATCACAGGGTGCGCCTGTCCACCGAATCAGTTGATCGACTGACCTTCATCAAGATGAATCAGTCTTGGATCACCCACAGCTACCAAGCACCTGAAGCTGATGTAACCGAATAATTTTTTTTGAAATACCACATCCCTTCAAGACTGCCTATGCTGATGCTGAGTGACTGTCCTGTTATGTTGATTGTCTATCCTCTTCCTCCTCCGCTGATATGTTGGAAGAACATTTTTGGTTCTGGGTGATGCCAGCAGCCCAATTTTTCTGCCCCTGTTTAACAGGGGCGTTTAAGTACAATTTTTGATGCAATGCTTTGCAGCAGGGCTAATTCCTGCAAAAAAACTAGAGTGTATGGCAGAGGTTGCAGTGTGATGGCACCAGTGCCTAAGGCCCAATTTTTCTGCCCCTGTTTAACAGGGGCGTTTAAGTACAATTTTTGATGCAATGCTTTGCAGCAGGGCTAATTCCTGCAAAAAAACTAGAGTGTATGGCAGAGGTTGCAGTGTGATGGCACCAGTGCCTAAGGCCCAATTTTTCTGCCCCTGTTTAACAGGGGCGTTTAAGTACAATTTTTGATGCAATGCTTTGCAGCAGGGCTAATTCCTGCAAAAAAACTAGAGTGTATGGCAGAGGTTGCAGTGTGATGGCACCAGTGCCTAAGGCCCATTTTTTCTGCCCCTGTTTAACAGGGGTGTTTAAGTACAATTTTTGATGCAATGCTTTGCAGCAGGGCTAATTCCTGCAAAAAAACTAGAGTGTATGGCAGAGGTTGCAGTGTGATGGCACCAGTGCCTAAGGCCCAATTTTTCTGCCCCTGTTTAACAGGGGCGTTTAAGTACAATTTTTGATGCAATGCTTTGCAGCAGGGCTAATTCCTGCAAAAAAACTAGAGTGTATGGCAGAGGTTGCAGTGTGATGGCACCAGTGCCTAAGGCCCATTTTTTCTGCCCCTGTTTAACAGGGGTGTTTAAGTACAATTTTTGATGCAATGCTTTGCAGCAGGGCTAATTCCTGCAAAAAAACTAGAGTGTATGGCAGAGGTTGCAGTGTGATGGCACCAGTGCCTAAGGCCCAATTTTTCTGCCCCTGTTTAACAGGGGCGTTTAAGTACAATTTTTGATGCAATGCTTTGCAGCAGGGCTAATTCCTGCAAAAAAACTAGAGTGTATGGCAGAGGTTGCAGTGTGATGGCACCAGTGCCTAAGGCCCAATTTTTCTGCCCCTGTTTAACAGGGGCGTTTAAGTACAATTTTTGATGCAATGCTTTGCAGCAGGGCTAATTCCTGCAAAAAAACTAGAGTGTATGGCAGAGGTTGCAGTGTGATGGCACCAGTGCCTAAGGCCCAATTTTTCTGCCCCTGTTTAACAGGGGCGTTTAAGTACAATTTTTGATGCAATGCTTTGCAGCAGGGCTAATTCCTGTAAAAAAACTAGAGTGTATGGCAGAGGTTGCAGTGTGATGGCACCAGTGCCTAAGGCCCAATTTTTCTGCCCCTGTTTAACAGGGGCGTTTAAGTACAATTTTTGATGCAATGCTTTGCAGCAGGGCTAATTCCTGCAAAAAAACTAGAGTGTATGGCAGAGGTTGCAGTGTGATGGCACCAGTGCCTAAGGCCCAATTTTTCTGCCCCTGTTTAACAGGGGCGTTTAAGTACAATTTTTGATGCAATGCTTTGCAGCAGGGCTAATTCCTGCAAAAAAACTAGAGTGTATGGCAGAGGTTGCAGTGTGATGGCACCAGTGCCTAAGGCCCAATTTTTCTGCCCCTGTTTAACAGGGACATGTAATTACAATTCTTGATATAATATTTCACAGGAGGGCCCCTTCCTGTGCCCACCCAGAGTAACTGTGAGGACTTATAGTGTTGTGGCACCAGCACCACAACCACCAAAGGTCAATTTTTCTACCACTGTTCAACAATAGCATGTAATTACAATTCTTGATTAGTGATGGCCGAACGGTTCGCCCGGCGGTCGTTTCGCGGCGAATTTCCGACATTCGCGGTCCGCACGTTCGAACGCCTTTTTCCGTCGTTCGCCGCGGCGGACTTACGTGTTTAATGTATACAAGAACTTTAACCTTTGGTGACACGTTTATCATGTGATACAGGACAGCCAATTGAGACATGACAGCACATGGACACTTGTACATTCCCCCTAACCTATAAATACACCCGATCCGGTGGCCATTTTACATTCTTTCTTCTGTTACGATAGGGACAGGTTCCTGTGTGGAGTAGGGAGAGATAAACCACTAGCTATTTGGTACACAAAAGTTCTTTTCAGGACTGGTATAGGTGTTAGGTGTTGATAGGTTTGCTGTGCTGCTGATTCTTGCAGCAGCCTGAGTGTCTTTTGTTAGTTTAGAGAAAGGGAAAGGACGGTGTATGCTACAGGGACAGCCAGATTAGTCTTTCATCATCATCATCATCATCATCATCATTAGCTGTTACTATCAAGGTCCACAAAAGAGCTGTTCCAGTAACCACTAATCGTTCTCTTTTTTTGCCAATTTGTATAGGGACAGGAAGGAAGCAGTGTTGTCAGGCAGTGAGGGTAATTTTAAAGACTTGCTGTTATTATTAGTTCCACAAAGGTTCTTTTCAGGACTGGTATCAGTGGTACAGTAATAGGCTTGTACATGTATAATATTCTTTCTTCCAAATATAGAAAGGATATTATACTTGACTGCTGCCCTTCTGCTGCAGTCTGCTAAACATTCACAACTCACTTGTTCCACAAAAGTTCTTATAAGGACTGGTAACTTGGTATAGGGTGCTACGGTACATAGGCTTGAGTGCGGTACAGTCTGCTGTTCTGTAAGGACCGCTATCGGTCCACAATAGATAGGGTTGACGTGCACCACTGCTGACCGCTGCCCTATACTGCAGCAGTCCTTCAGCGGTATAGGGACTGACGTACAGTCTGCTAATCACTAACACACAACCTGCTTGTTCCACAAAAGTTCTTATAAGGACTGGTAACTTGGTATAGGGTGCTACGGTACATAGGCTTGAGTGCGGTACAGTCTGCTGTTCTGTAAGGACCGCTATCGGTCCACAATAGATAGGGTTGACGTGCACCACTGCTGACCGCTGCCCTATACTGCAGCAGTCCTTCAGCGGTATAGGGACTGACGTACAGTCTGCTAAACACTAATACACAACCTGCTTGGTCCACAAAAGTTCTTATAAGGACTGGTAACTTGGTATAGGGTGCTACGGTACATAGGCTTGAGTGCGGTACAGTCTGCTGTTCTGTAAGGACCGCTATCGGTCCACAATAGGTAGGGTTGACGTGCACCACTGCTGACCGCTGCCCTATACTGCAGCAGTCCTTCAGCGGTATAGGGACTGACGTACAGTCTGCTAAACACTAATACACAACCTGCTTGGTCCACAAAAGTTCTTATAAGGACTGGTAACTTGGTATAGGGTGCTACGGTACATAGGCTTGAGTGCGGTACAGTCTGCTGTTCTGTAAGGACCGCTATAGGTCCACAATAGATAGGGTTGACGTGCACCACTGCTGACCGCTCACCTATACTGCAGCAGTCCTTCAGCGGTATAGGGACTAAGAGTTTTGTCACAGGGTCATTTAAAAAATGACATGCAGAGGAAGAGGCAGGCCCTTCCGCAGGGGTGGTAGGGGTAGGGCAGGAGCAACAGGCTTGAGCCAAAGTGGGAAGTTGCAGAAGGTGCGTTCAATTACTTTAAAGGATGCACCAGACTTGGTTGAGTGGCTCGCTCAGCCTTACTCTTCTGCACCCTCCTCATCCTCTCGATCTGCACCCTCTTCTTCACTCTCTGCTATGTGCACCCCCAAAGACACTACCACCAACAACACGACCACCACCACCACCACCACATACCTTCCGCTTGAGTCACTGGAATTATTTTCCGATCCATATCAAGAGGACATTTCTGATGCGCAGCCACTCTTGGTATTGGATCAGGAAGAGGAGGTAGCAACAAGCGCTACTCAGCAGTCTGACGCCAGTACCCAGATCAGCCCAAGGAGGAGGTTGGTCCCCGGTGTTGCTGCCTACTCCGAGATCTCTACTTATAGCGGTGGGGAAGGTGACGTTGATGATGACGTGTCTAGTGATGTCACGTGGGTGCCCACAAGAGAGGAAGAGGAGGGGAGTTCAGAGGGAGATATGGACCAGCAGATAGGGAGGAGAAGCAGCAATGACTTACATTGCACAGCAGGGACAAAGCAGACTGCAAATGTATCAGGAGCGAGTCATCGACCATGTACGGTCACATCTGGCGCTCCCAGGACACCGGCACATGGCTCCGCAGTGTGGGCTTTTTTTAACGTGTCCGCTGCTGACAATAGCGTTGCCATCTGCAATCTTTGCAGTCAACGCGTTAGTCGCGGTAAGCCCAATACTCACCTAGGGACGACCGCCTTAAGAAGGCACATGAGCAGCCATCACCGAGCCCAGTGGGAGCAACGGAACACACAAAGCCACACTGCAGGCTCTCACCGTCCAGCCTCGTCTTCTACTTCTCCTTCTCCTCTCTCCTCACAATTGTCCTCCACTCCACCTTCCATCACGCCAAGCTCACATTTTTCTGCAAAAAGGCAGGCTTCCGTGGGCCTAATGTTTGAGCGTAAAAAAATGATGATGCCGGATAACCCTCTTGCCCAACGGTTGGCGGCTGGCTTGTCAGAACTCATAGCCCGCCAACTACTGCCATATAAACTGGTGGACTCGGAGGCCTTTCGCAAATTTGTGGCCATTGGAACACCACAATGGAAGGTCCCAGGAAGGAAGTATTTCTCAGAGAAGGGCATCCCAGAGCTATATGGCCATGTTCAGCGGCAAGTGAATGTATCTCTGGCACACAGTGTCGGTGCCAAGATACATCTGACCACAGACACGTGGTCTAGCAAACACGGGCAGGGAAGGTATATCAGTTTTACTGCCCACTGGGTGAACCTTCTGACGGCCGTCAAGCATGTAACCCGTGGCACCCGTGTAGATTTGGTTTTACCGCCACGGATTGCATGCAGGCCTGACTCTTCTTCTCCTCCTCCTACTCCATCCTCCTCCCTCTCCTCCTCAGCTGCCTCCTCCTTTTCCGCTGCTAGCGTCTCTTCCACTGCACCGCCCAAGCTCCCCAGAACCTATTCCACATGCCAGGTGAGACGTTGCCATGCCGTGCTGCGTCTGTTGTGCCTGGAAGCAAAGAGCCACACTGGCCCGGCACTCCTTTCAGCTTTGCGTTCACAGGCAGATGAGTGGCTAACACCGCTCAATTTGACAGTTGGTAAAGTGGTGTGTGACAACGGTGCCAATCTGCTTAGCGCATTGAAACAGGGCAAAATCACGCACGTGCCGTGCATGGCACACGTCTTAAACTTGGTCGTGCAGCGATTCCTTGTCAAATACCCTGGGGTCCAGGACATCTTGCGGCAGGCAAGGAAAATCTCGGCCCATTTCAGAAGATCTTACACGGCCATGGCTCGCCTTGCTGACATTCAGCGGCGACACCATCTGCCGGTCAGACGTCTTATTTGCGATTGCCCGACGCGATGGAACTCAACCTTCTATATGCTTGATAGGCTGCTCCAGCAGAAACGTGCAGTTAACGTCTACCTGTATGAACTCTGCGAAAGAAACGGTTCTGGGGAGCTGGGTTTTTTTTCACCGCGCCAGTGGCTGCTCATGCGCGACACATGCAGACTTCTGCGGCCATTTGAGGAGATCACCAAACTGGTCAGTCGCAGCCATGGCGCCATCAGTGACATGGTACCTTATGCCTTCTTTCTGGAGCGTGCATTGCGTCGTGTCATTGATCAGGCTGTGGAGGAGCAGGAGCGGGAAGATGAGGAAGTCGCAATGCTGGATGAATTCCCAGGGGGGGCTACTCTATCTGAGACAAGTCAACAACAGGAGTCTGATGAGGAGTCAGAGGAGGATGGTGCCGGGGCGGATGAGCAGGAGCAAGAAGAGCATGCTTTAAACCTTTCTGGGATCCCTGTTGTGCGAGGATGGGGAGAGGAGAATGAAGAGGACGACATTATCCTGGATGATGAGCAGGAGCCAGGCCACCACACCGCTTCCACTTTAGTGCAAATGGGGGCCTTCATGCTCCAGTGTTTTAATAGGGACCCCCGTATAAAAAGCATGAGGGTCAAGGACCAGTACTGGGTGGCAACGTACTTAGACCCCCGGTACAAACACAAAATGGCGGAAATGTTACCGCCGTCGCAGAGGGCTGTCAGAATGCAGCACTTCCAGGCCTTGCTTCGAGAAATGCTGCATTCTGCTTTTGCGTGCGCTGGCAGAGGAGCAATTCCCACTCCCAGAGAAGGATTTGCGGGTACCAATCCAACAGCGCCTGCAAGAAGAGGCCGGTTTGAAGATGTGTTGGTGACTTCGGATATGAGGTCATTCTTTCAGCCGACCCATCGACAGGTGTCATCCGGATCCAGCATCAGGGAACGCCTAGACCGTCAGGTGTCCGACTACATTGGGTTAACGGCCGATGTGGACGCTCTGAGGAGTGATGAACCCCTAGACTACTGGGTGGGCAGGCTTGACCTCTGGCCAGAGCTTGCCCAATTTGCAATCGAACTGTTGGCTTGCCCCTCATCCAGTGTCCTGTCCGAAAGGGCGTTCAGCGCAGCAGGGGGGATTGTGACCGATAAGCGTACTCGCCTAGCTCACCACAGTGTTAACTACCTCACATTTCTAAAAATGAATGAGGCATGGATCTCGGAGGAATTCAACACATGTGACCAGTAGACCATGTATATGTCTATAAACTATTTTTTTAATCAAGCACACAGACCTTCTTAATTCATTTGGCTCACTTCCTTGACCCAAAAAAGCACACCGTACTATATGCCCCTACCCTCCTCTTTGAAGAGGTTGAGCGGTGTCATATTTCTACTGGGGCTGCTTATGATATCCCTGTGCTGTGCTGACTTCCTCCTGGGGGTTCTTATTATGAAGGGATCACACTATCCCTGTGCTGTGCTGACTTCCTCCTGGGGGTTCTTATTATGAGGGGATCACACCATCCCTGTGCTGTGCTGACTTCCTCCTGGGGCTGCTTACGGTGCTGCTGTCAGCGCTGTATGTCACGGTGCTGCTGTCAGCGCTGTATGTCACGGTGCTGCTGTCAGCGCTGTATGTCACGGTGCTGCTGTCAGCGCTGTATGTCACGGTGCTGCTGTCAGCGCTGTATGTCACGGTGCTGCTGTCAGCGCTGTATGTCACGGTGCTGCTGTCAGCGCTGTATGTCACGGTGCTGCTGTCAGCGCTGTATGTCACGGTGCTGCTGTCAGCGCTGTATGTCACGGTGCTGCTGTCAGCGCTGTATGTCACGGTGCTGCTGTCAGCGCTGTATGTCACGGTGCTGCTGTCAGTGCTCTGTATTACGGTGCTGCTGTCAGATGCCTCTATCACGGTGCATGTGTCATTCCGGTATGTCACGCTGCTGGTGATCATCTCCTGCACCCTCTTCTTTGCCTACCCTGGTCCCTGACCTTCCCTCTCCTCCATTGCCTTCATTAGCTCCATAGTCCTGAATTGTTAGAACAATTTCCCAAATAAAATAAAAATGCTTGTAGTTATCGATCCCAAATTCACCTCATACATGTATTATGTCATTGTCCAGATGGTGGGACTACGTTTTACCCCCTAATAATTACCACGTGGCCGCAAATTCGACATGAAGGTTTGCAAAGTTCGCCTCCCATTGAAGTCAATGGGGCCCGCGGCGAACGTTCGGTTTCGCGAACGTTTGGGTCCGTTCGCATTTCGCGTTCGCGAAACGTCCCGTCGGAAGTTCGTCCATCACTATTCTTGATATAATCGTTCACAGCAGGGCGCTCCAGCGCCCACCAAGAGTCACTTTGAGGGCTTACAATGTTGTTGCAAAACCAACACCTTGTTCCACCATTTCTGCAGAGCATATAGGGCAGGCCCCTACTTTCAAACATCCAACTTACAAACATCTCCTACTTGCAAACGGAAGGAGACAACAGCAAGTGAGATGAAAAAAGATGGACGACAAAACAAATTATACAGGGGTGATAACCCTTCCCTATGTTTTCCAAAAAGCTTAAAAATATTTTTTTTGACTGGAGCTACACTTTAAAAATGTACCAGTTGAAAATTACAAACAGATTCAACTTAACACAACAAACCTACACAGTCCCTGTCTTGTTTGCACCGCCTGTATACTGCTGTTCTGAGTATATAGGGCCTGGGGGCCACACGCATTTCCTTTTTTTAATATGGGTACAGGGTTCCCCTTAATATGCGTACAAGACCCAAATAGACTGGTAATGGGCAAGGAGGGCTACCCATGCCATTTTTCTGAATGATTTTCAACCATATTGCAGGAACCAGATATAACATTAAAACCGCAAGCAGTTTTAAATGGTGTTATTTCCGCTTAATGTCATTTTGTGCAGGGACTGTTCTAAACACGGGAAACACGTGGCACTTCACAGGCATACTACAGACACCCCCCAGGCACCATATTTAAAGGAATATTTCACTTTTTTTTTTTCACTTTAATCGTCATTAAAATCAGTACTCCCACCAAAACGGTAGTTTTTAAAACTTTTTTTTGCAGTGACCCATGTCCCCTGAGGCAGGAGGCAGGTCGCCAAACCCTTTTTAGGACACTATCTTGCATATTAGCCGTTAAAATTAGCACTTTCCAATTCGAACGTTCGAGTCCCATAGACTTCAATGGGGTTCTAACGTTCGTACCGAACGCGGGGGTCGTTCGCAAGTTCTGGTGCGAACCGAACCGGGGGGTGTTCGGCTCATCCCTACTGCTGAGGTGCAGGGCAAGTTTACAGCACAGATTTGTACAGAGGCAGAACAATGGTGATCACAGGAGAAGAATACAATCTGTCACCTGTTATCTTGCCTTGAGGAGAGCTCCGGTGTTCTGTCCTTCCCCAGGAGGGGGAGGGAGGCTCGGGTGCTGATAGGAATACATGTCCTCTCTTATCCATAGATCCCTGTGTTATCTGAGATCCAGGCTCCTGGGGTGATGCTCTCCTCCTCCCTCGGTCAGCCCTGTGCAGTCAGACTTTTTTCTTTTTTTTTTATTATTCTAAATGCTGTTAAGATTGCTCGGGCCCCCCCTGCTGGCTGGGCCCGGTACAACAGGGTCAGCTGTACTGGCTTATCAGCGGCCCTGACCGTGTGTACAAGGGCTTAGAGTCATGTTCCCTGGAAGGTCAAGGAAGGACCCTTCCTCTTCGGACTGTATGTCACACCCTAATGCACTTTTATTGGTTCACTTTAAGGTTTGTTTTTGCACCCAGGAGAAACAGGAGGGCTGCCTTCACAAAATACTAGTTACCTGGCAGCTTACCCGACCATAGGCTTAAGTAATTTGAGACATCGACCCCAAGAAAGTATCAAGTGCAGGAAGGTAATAAATATATCTGATATCTGTAGAAACCCCTTAACCCCTGAAAGTGGTTGGGGTCCTCCAGTAGTTTGGTGGACTGATATTTCACCTCAGGGTTGGATCCTTGTCTTGCTGTGGGATGTGAAAAACTGGGCACCAATCACTTGTGAACGTATTATCAGAATTGATTTACACTTAAAACCCCAGGAGGTATTAGGGTACAGGATACCCAAAGATCCCTACCCAGATTCCGAATTCTACTTGCAGTCAGTACAGAAAAGAACCCTTAAGCCAGACGGGCACTTTGTATTCTGTTGACTGTAGAGCAGTTACAGCATATGTACCCCCTAGATGAGATATTAGACTTCCTGTCATATTCAAGCTTATACCCAGCTTCTCTGGACACCCTTGCTGCAAATGAAGGTGCTTTATGGTGGTCAAATCGAAGTAAGAGTTTCACTTCTCCCAGATGAGCCGCCAGACTTTCTGCGATGTCCAAGCTCATCTGATATCCAACTTCTCTGGACAGGCTTCCAGCACACAACGCCTCTGGATGAGCCACCAGACATATTCAAGCTTCTCCAGACAACCTTGCAGCAAAGGTCCTCCATTGTGCTCCAATCTAAGGTCCAGCTTGGCTTCTCCTGAATGAGCCATCAGACCTCCTGTGATGTCCAAGCTCATACCCAACTTCTCTGGACACTCTTCCAGCACACAAATCCTCTGGATGAGCCACCAGACATCTTGGCTATCTCACTAGTATTGCCATCTTAAAGTATCGATGTTGACTGAGGTGATCTGGTTTCTTGGCCCCAGAGGATCTCCATGGTCTCCTTGGCTTGTAGTGTAATGTAACAAAAATGAAAATTGAAGCGCCATGCCACTGCTTAGAGGTCCACATACAACTTTATTTCAATAAACGTCAGGAGGACAATCCAAAAAGTGGTGTCCAAGATCGCCACCTTAATCAGGGCTAGAAAGAAACACGAGCTTAGCGACCAGGCTGGCCCAGACGGCTCAGTGGCATGCCCCCACGGCTGGAATACCATGGTTGCAATTTGAGACTCAATCGCTGCGCCCGTATTTTCTCCCAGGCGTCCTGTGGCAGGAGAGTCTGCGGCCAAGGGACCTAGCCCCCCTTAATAATATTGTGAGTAGCTCCCTCTACCTCTGGTCACTGTATGGTACTAAATTTAAGCTGCGGCCCGATAGACCCACTTTGGCATCGTTTTTGGGCGATAGGAGATTCCCCCTGGCGTTTGAGTCTCCTGCCGCCTTTAGATGGTGGATCCAAAAGTCCTTGATCACCCTGCGGGCCTTATGTGTTAGAAGGGGTGTCTTCACCTCCTTCTCGCAACTCCAATCACAGCATGAGGTACCTAGAGGGGAGTTTTACAAATTTCTTCAGATTCGCCACTTTTTTCAAACACATTATAGCTTCCTCCACACCACCACTAATACTCAATTTGAATCCTTATGCTATAGACACTCCAGGGACAGGGGTATTATCGCTACAGTATACAAACAACTTTTAGAATCCCAACTGCCAGTGAAGACTAGGGCGATGGGTCTCTGGGAAACTGATCTCGCTACAGAGTTCTCATCCGAAGAGTGGCGGGAGATGCTCTTGAATATGCATGGTTGCGCTAGATCGATGGCTGTGAAGGATACTGTGGTGAAGCTTCACACGCGTTGGTAGCTAACCCCGGATAAGATTAATAGATTTTACCCCACGGTTCCCGATCTTTGCTTTCGGGGCTGCCCGGAATCGGGCTCTTTGATCCACACTTTCTGGAGCTGTCCTCGGCTCCAGGGGGTGTGGGATCAGGTTCGCACCACGGTGTCCTCTATTGTGGGATCTATGGTCCACTTAACACCTGAACACTGTTTATTGTTTGCTCCTATAACGGGGGGTTCCCCGTCCCACCCAAAGGTTGATTAACACACTGTTCTGCGCTGTCCACTGGACGATTGCGCTACATTGGCGCTCGCAGATAACCTCCTGGTCACAGGTTCTGGGTAGGATGGATGCTATCCGTCTCATGGAACGGATACACCACACCATTATGGACACCATGCATATTCATACTGCTAAATGGGCCGATTGGCCACTATATCCCGGTGCCACAGGAGGGCCTTCTCTCCAACACCCCCCGTAGTAGCTGCGGTAGAGTCCGGGTGGTCCTGATGAATCCCTGTATTGCCACACTAGTTGGTTTATCCTCCCACCCCTTTGACCCCGGTCTGTGACTGCACTGTTACATTTTTCTGTTTAGTTTTGTTTTCTTTTGTTTTACTCGTCTTCTATTTCTAACCTACATGGACTTGATAAGCATCACCTGGTGCACACGGACTAGGCTATGTGTGTAAATTACTCTTGAGTGTTCTCCTTTGTGCCTGGTGCGTTGCTGTTCTAGCTATATTTGTATGCAGTGTATTTCTTTTGTGCTATCCCTTGATGCAGTCATGTACCTGTTTCTGTGGCTCTATTTATTTTTCTTTTGCACCCAATAAAAATGTTTGTAATTAAAAAAAAGAAACACGAGGACATCACCATATCAAACCAATATTATCCACTTCAGCCCCGGACAATTGCGCGGTCATGCGACGTGGCTCCCAAACAAAATTTGGCGTTCTTTTTTTCCTACAAATAGAGCTTTCTTTTGGTGGTATTTGATCACCTCTGCGGTTTTTATTTTTTGCGCTATAAACAAAAATAGAGCGGCAATTTTGAAAAAAAATCTATATTTTTTACTTTTTGCTATAATAAATATCCCCAACAAAATATCAAAAAAAAATGTTTTCCTCAGTTTAGGCCGATACGTATTCTTCTACATATTTTTGGTAAAAAAAAAAAAAAAAATCGCAATAAGCGATTATTGATTTGGTTTGCACAAAAGTTATAGCGTTTACAAAATAAGGGATAGTTTTATAGCATTTTTGTTAATATTTTTTTTACTAGTAATGGCGGCGATCAGCGATTTTTATTGTGACTGCGACATTATGGCGGACACATCGGACATTTTTGACACATTTTTGGGACCATTGTCAGATATACAGAAATCGATGCTATTTAACC
This sequence comes from Lithobates pipiens, assembly GCF_037356315.1. NCBI lineage: Eukaryota > Metazoa > Chordata > Amphibia > Anura > Ranidae > Lithobates > Lithobates pipiens. Next base: position 219,144,765 of record NW_027507788.1, read on the forward strand.
ACTTCCCGACCAGCGCACGACGATGTACGTCGACAGAATGGCACGGGCAGGCATATTGGCGTACAGGTACGTCCAATATTCGATGCCGCCCTGCCATCGGCGCGCTTCCACACTGGTCGGGACCCCCGTGAGTCCGGTCGCGGGACCCGCGGATTCGATCGCCGTGGGCATCCCCGCGATCGTCTCACGGAGCGGCCGAATGGAGGAAATGCTGTGTAAACAACATTTCTCCATTCTGCCTAGCAACTAGTGATGCTGATCTCTGCTCCATGTGATTGGAGCAGAGATCAGTGTACACTAAATGAAAGCCCAACCCCCCCACAGTTAGTAACACACCCCTAGGAACACTTAACCCCTACACTGCCACCCACTGGGTAACCCTTTCACTGCCAGTGTCATTTACACAGGAATCACTGCATTTATATAGCAGTGATTACTGTATAAATGACAATGGTCCCAAAAATGTGTCAAAAATGTCCGATGGGTCCCCCACAATGTCGCAGTTACAATAAGAATCGCAGATCGCCGCCATTACTAGTAAAAAAAAAATAATAAAAAATTATTAATAAAAATGCTAGAAAACTATCCCTATTTTGTAAACGCTATAAATTTTGCGCAAACCAATCAATAATCGCTTATTGCGATTTTTTTTTACCAAAAATATGTAGAAGAATACGTATCAGCCTAAACTGAGGGAAAAAAATGTTTTTTTTATATATTTTTGGGGGATATTTATTATAACAAAAAGTAAAAAATAATGCGTTTTTTTCAAAATTGTCGCTCTATTTTTGTTTATAGCGCAAAAAATAAAAACCGCAGAGGTTATCAAATACCACCAAAAGAAAGTTCTATTTGTGGGAAAAAAAGGACGTCAATTTTGTTTGGGAGCCACGTTGCACGACCGCGCAATTGTCAGTTAAAGCGACGCAGTGCCGAATCGCAAAAAGTGGTCTGGTCTTTGACCAGCAAAATGGTCCGGTCTGCAAGTGGCTAAATGCACTGATTCCTGTGTAAATGACACTGGCAGTGAATGAGTTAACCACTAGGGGGCAGTGTAGGTGTTATGTGTGACGTTATGTGTTTTTTTTATTGTAGGGGGGCGTGGCCTGGCATGTGACGTCACTGGTCGTCCTTCCCTATAAAAGGAGAGGTCTGTGTAAACAAACCTCTCCTCATTCTTCAGCTCTATGACCCGATCGCGGGGACACCAACGGCGATCGGGTCCGCTGGTCCCGCGGCCACGGTCACGGAGCACAGGACCGGGTCGGGAGCACGCTGGGCACTTAAAGAATCACGTACATCTACGTGATTGTGCCCAGCCATGCCATTCTGCCGACGTACATCGGCATGAGGCGGTCCTTAAGTGGTTAATACATTATGCCCTAACTGGGGGGTATTACAGCACTCAGTTTTTTTTGGGTATGAGTCTATCAGCATGGCACATCTTGACTTGGCAATATTTGCCCATTCTTCTTTTCAAAAACACACCAAATCTGCCAGATTGTGAGGGCATCTCCTGTGCACAGCCCTCTTCACATCACCCCACACATTTTCAATGGGATTCAGGTCTGGGCTCTGGCTGGGCCATTCCAAAACTTTAATCTTCTTCTGTTGAAGCCGTTCCTTTGTTGATTTGGATGTATGTTTTAGGTCGTTATGCTGAAAGATGAAGTTCCTCCTCAGCTTTCTAGCAGAAGCCTGAGGTTTTTGTGGGAATATTGACCGGTATTTGGAACTGTTCAAAAAAAAAAAACTCTACCTTGACTAAGGCCCCTGTTCCAGCTGAAGAAAAACAGCCCCAAAGCATGATACTGCCCACCACCATGCTTCACAGTGGGTATGGTGTTCTTTAGGTGATGTGCAGTGTTGTTTTTGCACCAAACATATCTTTTGGAATGATGGCCAAAAAGTTCAACCTTGGTTTATCAGAAGAACACATTTTCCCACATGCTTTTGGGTGACTTCAGATGTGTTTTTGCAAAATGTAGCCGGGCTTGGATGTTTTTCTTTGTAAGAAAAGTTTTCCGTCTTGCCACTCTACCCCATAGCCCAGACATATGAAGAATACGGGAGATCATTGTCACCACACAGCCAGTACTTGCCAGATATTCCTGCAGCTCCCTTAATGTTGCTGTTGGCCTCTTGGCCGCCTCCCTGACCAGTTTTCTTCTAGTCTTCAATTTTGGAGGGACATCCGGTTCTTGGTGATGTCACCGTTGTGCCATATTTTCTCTACTTGATGATGTATGGTCTTCACTGTGTTCCATGATACAGCTAACGCCTTTGATCCTTCTCCTGACTGATACCTTCTAACAATGAGATCCCTCTGATAATTTGGAAGCTCTCTGAGGACAATGGCTTTTGCTGTAGGATGTGACTAAGAGAATGTCAGGAAAGACCTACTAGAACAGCTGAACTTAATTTGGGGTTAATCAGAGGCATTTTAAATGATGACCCGGGGTGTACTGACTCCTATTTAACATGAGTTTGAATGTGATTGCTTAATTCTAAACACAGTGACATCCCCAGTTATAAGAGGGTGTGCACACTTATGCAGCCACTTTATTTTTATTTTTTTATTTTTACTCCCACCCCTAAAAGATTTCAGTTTGTTTTTCAACTGAATTGTACAGTTTATAGGTCACATCAAAGGTGGAAAAAGTTCTGAAATTATTTATCTTTGTCTCCTTTTTTTTTTTTTACATCACAGAAACCCGACATTTTAACAGGGGTGTGTAGACTTTTTCTATCCACTGTGTATATATATATATATATATATATATATATATATATGTATGTGTGTGTGTGTGTGTGTGTATGTATGTATGTATGTATGTGTGTGTATGTATGTATGTATGTATGTATGTATGTATGTGTGTGTGTGTGTGTGTATGTATGTATGTATGTATATGTGTGTATGTATGTGTGTGTATGTATGTATGTGTGTGTGTGTGTGTGTGTGTGTGTGTGTGTGTGTGTATATATATTATATCTATATCTGTGTATATATGTGTGTGTGTGTGTGTGTGTATATATATTATATCTATATCTGTGTATATATATGTGTGTGTGTGTGTGTATATATATTATATCTATATCTGTGTATATATATGTGTGTGTGTGTGTGTGTGTGTGTATATATATATATTATATCTATATCTGTGTATATATGTGTGTGTGTGTATATATATTATATCTATATCTGTGTATATATGTGTGTGTGTGTGTGTGTGTATAAATATTATATCTATATATGTGTATATATATATATATATATATATATATATATATATATATATATATATATATATATATATATATATATATATGTATATATATACACACACACACACACACATTTATATGTGTCCTTATGTTTTTTTTTTTTTTTTACAGCCATGATGAAGGGGGCTCTCATAGAAACGTGTTGGATACTTTTTGGACTGTCCCCTTGACTTTTAATGGAATAAAGTTGTATCCGGATCTCTTAGCAGTGATTGTCATCGTTTTTTGCAATGTCTCCCAGAACGTTTCTCAATGACAGGCTGGGCGAAGGACAAGACCCGCAGCAGAGAACGATCCAAAGCTGTGCTGTGTGGCGGAGCTGTGTAAATCTCAGGCTTGAATGGACAGAAATACACATTCTTTGGCAGCATATACATTGTATTTAATTTGTGTATTTAGCTGCTGGCTTAGAATTTCACTTCAAAGATCCGAGAAAACTCGGGTTGTCTTATAAGGAGGCAGATATCTGTATGTGATGTGAATGAGTTCGGTATAAATTGAGGTGCGGGGGGGGACGGGGGACGGGGGGGTTACCTCTGAATCAGAGATGTCACATCGATTCTACAAATACTTAACACGCCACCGGATTCATTTAAGGTTTGCCGTGAGCGAAGGCGGTTAAATGGCACGGACAGCGAAGGCGGGGGAATAAAATGCGCAGCGGTGGCGGCGGCGGTGGCGCTCTGAGCGCGCTCATTTAATCCTCATTCTCGGAGTGTGTCTTCCATGGCGGGAGGAAGAACACAGGAGGAATCGGCCATTCTGCTCTCTAACAATAAGTGTTGAGCGTCGGGATAATTGCTCCTTCCTCATTCTGGAGCACTTCTCCGTTCCTTTGTCCCCGAACACTCCGCCGAGCTCCTGATCTCCGCATGAGGCCTCTGCTTCTCCGTGTGTCCGCGGGATGTGCCGGAGCCATTATCTCATTCCCCTTCCCGCGGCCTTCCGGACTCATCGAGACTTAGAATGAGAAAAACGCACAATGGGACAAAGCTTAAAGGGGAATTCCGCATGAATCTAAAGTGTACATTACATAGTAGTTACAAGAAACAATACGTTCCGAGCTTCCGGGGATGATAACGAGGTTCTGATGAACCCCGAAATATGTGAAGGGAATGATTTACTAACCCCCTCAATACCGGGCGCTGTCACCCCCCTTCCTGCCCAGGACAATTTTCATTCTTTCAGCGCTGGCACACTTTGAATGACAATTACGCAGTCATGGCACAAACAAATCTTTATAATCTTTTGGAGATAAATAGAGCTTTCTTTTGGTGGTATTTAACTAGTAGCTGACCGCCGGCTGTCAAATGACGGCCAGGCGGCGCAGCTATTGTGGCGGGAGGCCGTCATATGACGGCCTCCCGTTTAAACAGGGATGCGCGCGATCGTGCGCGCGCATCCCTGTTTCTTCGGTGGCGGCGTGTCACGGAGACACCGCTCGCCACCGAAGGGGGTGAACAGCCATTCGTTATGGCTGTTTACCACGTGATCGGCCGTGATGAAGTCATGGCCGATCACAGATGGTCACACCCCGAACGCGCACGGCGCATGCGCGCGATCGCGAGCGCGCTGCGCGTGCACGTCGGTGGCGGCGTGTTCCCCGGGAACACTGCTCGTCACCGACGCTGGTAAACAGCCATTGGCCGGCTGTTTACCCACGTGATCGGCTGTGATCCTTTCACAGCCGATCACTAAAATGTAAACAAACAGCGGTAACGGGATGTTACCGGGTTCTCCTCCTCACACACCGATCGTGTGTGAGGAGGAGATTGCGGTAACATCTCGTTACCGCATACAGTGTACACCAAACATACTGATTGCCCCCCCCCAATAAAGAGGACCTGTCACCACCCCTCATAGTACCTGTCAATGACAGTCCATCAGAGTACCTGTCACAGTCCATCAGAGTATTTGAGTACCTGTCCCAGCCCATCAGAGTACCCGAGTACCTGTCACAGGCCATCTGAGTACCCGAGTACCTGTCCCAACCCATCAGAGTACCCGAGTACCTGTCCCAGCCCATCTGAGTACCCGAGTACCTGTCCCAGCCCATCAGAGTACCCGAGTACCTGTCCCAGCCCATCTGAGTACCCGAGTACCTGTCACGGCACATCAGAATACCCGAGTACCTGTCACGGCACATCAGAGTACCCGAGTACCTGTCACGGCCCATCAGGGTACCCGAGTACCTGTCACGGCCCATCAGGGTACCCGAGCACCTGTCACGGCCCATCAGGGTACCCGAGTACCTGTCACAGTCCATCAGAGTACCCGAGTACCTGTCACAGTCCATTAGAGTACCGAGTACCTATCACAGTCCATTAGAGTACCGAGTACCTGTCACAGCCCATCTGTGTACCAGAGTACCTGTCACAGTTCATCTGGGTTCCCGAGTACCTGTCACAGTCCATTAGAGTACCGAGTACCTGTCACAGCCCATCTGTGTACCAGAGTACCTGTCACAGTCCATCTGAGTACCCGAGTACCTGTCACAGTCCATATGAATACCTGTCACCGCCCTTCAGAGTACCCAAATACCAGTCACCAAACCATCCGAGTACCTGTCACCAGGCCATCAGAGTACCTGAGTACTTGTCACCAGGCCATCAGAGTACCCGAGTACCTGTCACCAGGCCATCAGAGTACCCGAGTACCTGTCACCAGGCCATCAGAGTACCCGAGTACTTATCTCCAGCCCATCAGAGTACCCGAGTACCTATTTGCAGCCCATCTCATAGAATATACGTTGGGGTGTTTACTTTACAAAATGGGGTCATTTTGTGGGTAATTTCACTGTCCTGGTGGTCCAGGACCTTCAAAAGTGTGATGGGTAGGAATGAAATAAGATGTGTCATTTATGCTCCTAGAACGCCTGAACGTACTACTTCAATGTTCGGCCTCTCTATGTGGCCAGGCTGTGTAAAAGTCCTACACATGTGGTATCGCCATACTCAGGAGGAGTAGCAGAATGTATTTTGGGGTGTAATTTTTGCTATATACATGCTATGTGTTAGAAATATCTTATAAATTGACAATTTTGTGTAAAAAAAAATGCGTTTTAATTTTTTTCCACATATTCCAAAAACTTCTGGAAAAAAATTAACCATTTAAAAGACTGATTATGCCTCACAGATTATACGTTGGGGTGTTTGCTTTCCAAAATGGGGTCATTTTATGGGAAATTCCATTGTCCTGGTACTCCAGGGACTTCAAAAGTGTAATAGGTGGTTGAGAAATGAGATGCGTCATTTTTGCTCGTAGAACGTCTGAAGGTACTACTTCAATGTTGGTCCTCTGTATGTGGCCAGGCTGTGTAAAAGTCTCACACATGTGGTATCGCCGTACTCGGTAAGAGTAGCAGAATGTATTTTGGCGTGTAATTTGTTGTATGCATATGCTGTGTGTGAGAAATAACCTGATAATATGACAATTTAGTAAAAAAAAAAAAAAAAATCTTCATTTTGCAAAGAATTGTGGGAAAAAATGACAACTTAAAAAAACTCACCATGCTACTTACTTAATACCTTGGGGTGTCTACTTTGTAAAAAGGGGTCATTTGGGGGGTATTTGTACTTTCCTGACTAGTTAGAGTCTCAAGAAATGAGATACACCTGATGTACTGAAGGCCTGATCAGAAGTGATGAATTTTCAGTGATTGGCACCATAGTTTGTAGACTCTATAACTTTCACAAAGACCAAATAATATATACTAATGTGGGTTATTTTTACCAAAGATATGTAGCAGTATAAATTTTGGGCAAAATTTATGAAGAAAAATTACTAATTAGCAAAAATTTATGACAGAAACGAAGAAAAGGGCATTTTTTTCACAAAATTTACGTTTTATTTTATTTATAGCACAAAAAATTAAAAGCTCACTAGTGATTAAATACCACTAAAAGAAAGCTCTATTTGTGTGGAAAAAAGGACGCAAGTTTCATATGGATACAGTGTTGGATGACTGAGTAATTGTCATTCAAAGTGTGAGAGCGCTGAAAGCTGAAAATTGGTCTGGTCAGGAAGGGGGTGTAACTGCACTGTATTGAGGTGGTTAATCACCTCTGGGGGGGGGGGGGGGGGGGGGGGGCTAAACAAGCAAAAAACTACAAAAAAAAATTTTTCTTAGTTCCTTTTATACAAATTTTGCAAATAAGTAATTTTTCTGCTTCACTGATGTGTGCTGATGGGGAGGCACTGATAGGCAATAACATTGATGGGCACTGATAGGTAACATTGATGGGCACTGAAAGGTAACATTGATGGGCACTGAAAGGTAACATTGATGGGCACTGAAAGGTAACATTGATGGGCACTGATAGGCAACATTGATGGGCACTGAACAGTAACATTGATGGGCACTGATAGGCAACATTGATGGGCACTGAACAGTAACATTGATGGGCACTGATAGGTAACATTGATGGACACTGATAGGCAATAACATTGATGGGCACTGATAGGTAACATTGATGGGCACTGAAAGGTAACATTGATGGGCACTGAAAGGTAACATTGATGGGCACTGATAGGCAACATTGATGGGCACTGAACAGTAACATTGATGGGCACTGATAGGTAACATTGATGGACACTGAAAGGTAACATTGATGGGCACTGATAGGCAACATTGATGGGCACTGAACAGTAACATTGATGGGCACTGATAGGTAACATTGATGGGTACTGATAGGTAACATTGATGGGCACTGAAAGGTAACATTGATGGGCACTGAAAGGTAACATTGATGGGCACTGATAGGCAACATTGATGGGCACTGATGGGCAACATTTATGGGCACTGATAGGCAACATTGGTGGGTACTGATAGGCAACATTTATGGGCACATTTGGGTACTGATAGGTACTGATAGGCAACATTAATGGACACTGATAGGCAACATTGATGGGCATTGATAGGCAACATTGATGGGCACTGATGGGTAACATTTATGGGCACTGATGGGCATTGATGAGGCTGCACTGATAGGCAACACTGATGGGCACTGTTAGGCAGCACTGATGGGCACTAATAGGCCATACTAATGGGCACTGGGACTGATAGGTGATACTGATGGGCACTGATGAGGCTGCACTGACAGGCAACACTGATGGGCACTGATGGACACTGATAGGCAACACTGATGGGCACTGTTAGGTGGCACTGATAGGCAACACTGATGGGCACTGTTAGGAGGCACTGATAGGCAACATTGATGGGCACTAAGGCCATAATAATGGACACTGATAGGTGGCACTGATAGGCTGCACTGATGGACACTGATGGGCACTGATGAGGCTGCACTGATAGGCAATATCAGTGGGCACTGATAGATGATAGGGAAGGGCACTCATAGGCAGTACTGATAGGTGATAGTGAGGGGCACTGATAGGTGGTACTGATAGGCACTGATATGCTGCACTGAAGGACAATGATGGGCACTGATGAGGCTTCACTTATAGGCAGCACTGATTGGTGGCACTGATAGATGGTACTGATGGGCACTGATAGGTGATAGTGAGGGGCACTGATAGGCAGTACTGATGGGCACTGATATGCTGCACTGAAGGACAATGATGGGCACTGATGAGGCTTCACTTATAGGCTGCACTGATAGGCACTGATAGGTGGCACTAATAGGTGGCATTGATAGGTCGGTACTGATGGGCACTAATATGCTGCACTGATGGAAACTGATTGGCACTGATGGGGGACATCAATAGATGCCCTCCCAGAACTGGACAACCGCACTCTAGCAGAGAATGCAGTGTCACCCTCCTGGCTGTGCTGTCTGGCAGAGGTGTGTGAATCCCAGAAGTGGCCGGACACAATGGCAAATCCTTCAGTAGAGAAGACAGGTGAGATTACACACACGTCTAAGAGAAGCGCTGAGTGCCGATCCCCTTTAAGTGGAAGTTTGTGTGTCTATGGAGAAGTGATATTGTGCTGTGCGGCACTTTCATGCCGTCATTTGCATATTGTAGAGCGTGTCCCTTCCTCCACAATGTCGGGGATCAGCAATTTCTCCATAATGGTCCATTAATTCTGCAGATCTGTCAGCAACATTAATCAGCTCTGCCAGGATATGAGGAGAGGATTGTGGGTCCGGCTTGTCACTGATGTCTTTTCCTCCCGCTACTCTCACCTCAGGAGGTTCTAGTCTATGGAATCGCTGGAATTAAAGGACAACTCCACCCAAAAAGATACCTACACCCAAGACACCTATACATATTCCCCTGGATTAGTATGTGCGTGCACAGAGTGCAGGGGTCAGGAGTAAGTAGTGCACAGAGTGCAGGGGTCAGGAGTAGTAGTGCACAGAGTGCAGGAGTCAGGAGTAGTAGTGCACAGAGTGCAGGGGTCAGGAGTAGTAGTGCCCAGAGTGCAGGGGATGGGAGTAAGTAGTTCACAGAGTGCAGAGTCAGAAGTAAGTAAATCCCAGAGTGCGGGGTCAGAAGTAAAAAATGCACAGAATGCAGGGGTTAGGAGTAAGTAGTGCACAGAGTGCAGAGATCAGGAGTAAGTAGTGCACAGAGTGCAGGGGACATGAGTAAGTAAAGCCTAGAGTGCAGGGGATATGAGTAAGTAAAGCCTAGAGTGCAGGGTCAAGAGTAAGTGAAACCTAGAGTGCAGGGTCAGGATTAAGTAGCGCGCAGAGTGCCTCCCATGCAAACACCCTCCCACCTCCACCCAGCTAGTTGTTTCCTTCTCCACATCCTGTTGATCTGTATGCCTCCTCTGGATCCCTCCTTCCTGACAGGGGGATACAAAGGCTTTTTGGTAAATATTCACACAGTGTAGGGGTCAGAAGTAAATGATACATATAGTGCAGGGGATAGGAGTGTGTAAAGAACAGAGTGCAGGGGACAGGATTAAATAAAGAACAGAGTGCAGGGGACAGGAGTAAGTAAAGAACAGAGTGCAGGGGTCAGGAGTAGGTAAAGTATAGAGTGCAGGGGTCAGGAGTAGGTAAAGAATAGAGTGCAGGGGTCAGAAATAGGTAAAGAACAGAGTGCAGGGATCAGGAGTAGGTAAAGTATAGAGTGCAGGGGTCAGGAGTAGGTAAAGAACAGAGTGCAGGGGTCAGGAGTAAATGATGCACAGGGTGCGGGGGACCGGAGTAGGTAAAGAAACGAGTGACTACATAGGGAAGGAGGAATAAGTAGATAAGAGAAAGGTCCACATAAAAGAGAGTTCTTATCCCTCAAAAAAATAAATGTACAAATAAGGTGTGAGCGCTTCCTTCCTACCATCACATTTAGCTCAGTGTAATTAGATCAATTAAACATAAATATCTTCTATTGGATGTGATGGGATGGTGAATTCTCATGCACATAGTATACTCCTATTAGCTCCTAACACTTCTATGTGTGAACAGACGGTCTCCGGGCTCGGTGTTCGGATCAGTTCCGCGTCTCGCACTTTCTGCCGTAAAACTTTAATTATTTTTCTACTTGATCTAAACATTTATTTCCTCTTTATAAAAATAGTTTTCATGTTTTTTCCCAGTGGTTGTGTTATTCCGCAGCTCCTGGTGTGCGCCGTGACAGGAGCGGCGCTAATGCTTTGCAACGACGCATCACATTGTTTACTTAGTTCCTCAACTTCATTGAAACCTCTTTAGGCGATGTAGCGGTTTGCAGTGTGGCGGAGTGCGTCACAACACACCACCATGCATAAAAAAGCCGAATTTCCTACGTTTGATCAGCACGGCCGTGGTGTGAACTGAACTCAGAGGACTCAAGGCAGATTGCCTTGTCTACGCCTTCAAAACCATAGAGACCAAAGAAATGAGAGTCCACAAATTTTAATGTTGCTGTTTGTTTAGCAAGACAATGCAAAACAGAAAATGCGTTTCGGGTGCCCAGGAGTATCCCTTCTTCAGGGCTCAGATATTACATAAAGATGGCAGAATCAGTACAATATATGTGTCTTAAAAAATGAAACAAAGTGATAAAGTACCCAGAAACCAAACAGCAGCAATAGAGTTTTGTCTATGCTTTGGGATTGCATGTGGCAAGGCTGCATGTGGTGTAGATGGGACTTTTCCAGGAGAGTGGGGGTTGATGCTCTTGTCTGGTTGCCCAGGTTCTCAGTAGCTCTTCCAGGAAAGTGGAGGTTGATACGCTAGTCTGGCGTCACATGTTCTCAGTAGCTCTTCCAGGAAAGTGGAATTTGATGCTCTTGTCCGGTTGGCCAGGTTCTCAGTAGCTCTTCCAGGAAAGTGGTGGTTGATGCTCTAGTGTGGTGGCACGGGTTCTTAGTAGCTCTTCCAGAGAAGTGGTGGTTGATACGCTAGTCTGGTGTCACATGTTCTCAGTAGATCTTGCAGGGAAGTGGGGTTTGATGCTCTTGTCCGGTTGCCCAGGTTCTCAGTAGCTCTTCCAGGAAAGTGGTGGTTGATGCTCTAGTGTGGTGGCACAGGTTCTTAGTAGCTCTTCCAGAGAAGTGATGTTTGATACGCTAGTCTGGAGTCATATGTTCTCAGTAGCTCTTCCAGGGAAGTGGGGTTTGATGCTCTTGTCCGGTTGCCCAGGTTCTCAGTAGCTCTTCCAGGAAAGTGGGGGTTGATGTTCTAGTGTGGTGGCACAGGTTCTTAGTAGCTCTTCCAGAGAAGTGGAGGTTGACACGCTAGTCTGGTGTCACATGTTCTCAGTAGCTCTTCCAGGGAAGTGGGGTTTGATGCTCTTGTCTGGTTGCCCAGGTTCTCAGTAGCTCTTCTGGGAAAGTGGTGGTTGATGCTCTAGTGTGGTGGCACAGGTTCTTAGTAGCTCTTCCAGAGAAGTGATGTTTGATACGCTAGTCTGGAGTCATATGTTCTCAGTAGCTCTTCCAGGGAAGTGGGGTTTGATGCTCTTGTCTGGTTGCCCAGGTTCTCAGTAGCTCTTCCGGGAAAGTGGTGGTTGATGCTCTAGTGTGGTGGCACAGGTTCTTATTAGCTCTTCCAGAGAAGTGGTGGTTGATACGCTAGTCTGGCATCACATGTTCTCAGTAGCTCTTCCAGGCAAGTGGGGGTTGATGCTCTTGTCTGGTTGCCCAGGTTCTCAGTAGCTCTTCCAGGAAAGTGGAGGTTGATACCCTAGTCTGGCGTCACATGTTCTCAGTAGCTCTTCCAGGGAAGTGGGAGTTGATGCTCTTGTCTGGTTGCCCAGGTTCTCAGTATCTCTTCCAGCTAAGTGGTGGTTGATGCTCTAGTGTGGTGGCACAGGTTCTTAGTAGCGCTTCCAGAGAAGTGGCGGTTGATACGCTAGTCTGGCGTCACATGTTCTCAGTAGTTCTTCCAGGGAAGTGGGAGTTGATGCTCTTGTCTGGTTGCCCAGGTTCTCAGTAGCTCTTCCAAGAAAGTGGGGGTTGATGCTCTAGTGTGGTAGCACGGGTTCTTGGTAGCTCTTCCAGAGAAGTGGTGGTTGATACGCTAGTCTGGCGTCACATGTTCTCAGTAGCTCTTCCAGGGAAGTAGAGGTTAATACTCTACTGTGGTGTCACAGGTTCTCATTACCTCTTCCAGGGAAGTGGAGGTTCATATCGCTAGTCTGGCGTCACATATTCTCAGTAACTGTTCAAGGGATAATGGGGGTTGATACTCTAGTCTGGTATCATAAGTTCTCAGTAGCTCTTCCAGGGAAGTGGAGGTTGATACCCTAGTCTGGCGTCACATGTTCTCAGTAGCTCTTCCAGGGATAATGGGGGTTGATACTCTAGTCTGGTATCATAAGTTCTCAGTAGCTCTTCCAGGGAAGTGGAGATTGATACTCTAGTCTGGTGTCACACGTTCTCAGTAGCTCTTCCAGGGAAATGGGGGTTGATACTCTAATTTGGTATCACAAGTTCTGAGTATTTCTTCCAGGGTACTGGGGTTGATACTCTAGTCCAGTTACACAGATTCTCAGTAGTGATAGCTAGTCTTCTTCTTAAGCCGCGTATACACGAGCGGACTTTTCAACATCCAAAGTCCGACGGACTGAGTCCGTCAGACTATTCGATCGTGTGTGGGCTGCAACGGACTTTTGATTCACCAAAGTCTGACGGACTTTAGAAAATGGAACATGCTTCAAATTTTCCCGACGGAACTCCGCCGGACCCGGTCCCCTTCGAAAAATCCGCTCGTGTGTATGCTATTCCGACGGACTAAAACCGACGCTAGGGCAGCTATTGGCTACTGGCTATGAACTTCCTTATTCAAATCCAGTCGTACGTCATCACGTTCGAATCCGTCGGAGTTTAGTGTGATTGTGTGTGGCCAAGTCCGCTCCGCCGAAAAGTCCGTCAGAACTCCGTCGGAACTCCGTCAGAACTCAGACGGAACTCCTTCGGAAGTCTGTCGGACATAAGTCCTCTCGTGTGTACGCGGCATTAGTAGTTAAGCGCGGCTGTCAGCTCTTCCATCTTTTTTTGTTAATTTACTTTGGTGAGGCACATTTGCACAATTGAGGGGGGTCTTGTTTCTAGAGAGTAGATGAGCAGGTTTTGGCTGTGTTGAGTAAATGGATTATAAATGACATCTTGTATCCCTTTCTGGGTAGGTGGCTCAAAGGAATGCAGCGGGGTCCACCCCCAGATTTATGTCTGCCCAATTTTCATCCAGGCTACATATGAGGACCCAGAAGGTCCTCACAGATCCTTAGTAGCTCCTCCAAGTCTCAGTAGTGAGAGCTACTCCTCTTTCACAAGGGTTCTGTAGTCTTGAGAGTGTTGGAACTCTCCCCAATGAAACCATGTGCGCCTGGATCTCTCTTCTGTGGTAAGCACGGCTGTCAGCTCTTACATATTTTTGGTTAGTTGACTTTGGTGAGAAAAAGTTTGATAAATGGTGGGAAGACTTGCTTCCAGACAGCTGATATGCAGATTTTGGCTGCATTGAGTAAATGGATTGTTAATGACGTCTTATATCTTTTTCTGGGTAGGTGGCTGAAAGGAACACACATGGACTAGCCCCCACAACCTCTGTAGACAGGTTCCCACAAACTCCATGGAGGGACTCCTAAAACCCCTGTGAAATGGCTCCCATACCTTTCATGGACCGGCTCCCAGACCCTCCTACATCCTCCATGAACCAGCTACCACACCCTCTGTGGAATGGTTTCCATACCCTCTATCAACCATCTCACGCCCTTTATGGACTAGCTCCCACACTTTCTGTAGACCAGAGTTTAGATTAAATTATAATAAAGCCAATTAATTTAGTATTGGGTTTATAGGGGATCTGTGAGATATCAGCGATACTATTGACCTTTTCAGCTTGTAAGGGGTGGGGGCATTGTTCTTAGTGACCACCAATATAAAGAGACATTCTTCCTACTCACCACCAGTTTAATGAGGTCTTTCTCCACTGACCACCAATGTAAGGGTCTCCTTCTCCCACTGACCTTCAATCTAAAGGGAATTGCTTTACTGACATCAGTGCAACAGAGCAAGGAGGCACTACAATGGCCACCAGTGTAAGGAGGCACTACAATGGCCACCAGTGTAAGGAGGCACTACAATGGCCACCAGTGTAAGGAGGCACTATAATGGCCACCAGTGTAAGGAGGCACTACAATGGCCACCAGTGTAAGGAGGCACTACAATGGCCACCAGTGTAAGGAGGCACTACAATGGCCACCAGTGTAAGGAGGCACTACAATGGCCACAAGTGTAAGGAGGCACTACAATGGCCACCAGTGTAAGGAGGCACTACAATGGCCACCAGTGTAAGGAGGCACTACAATGGCCACCAGTGTAAGGAGGCACTCTAATGGCCATCAGTGTAAGGAGGCACTACAATGGCCACCAGTGTAAGGAGGCACTACAATTGCCACCAGTGTAAGGAGGCACTACAATTGCCACCAGTGTAAGGAGGCACTACAATAACCACCAGTGTAAGGAGGCACTACAATGGCCACCAGTGTAAGGAGGCGCTACAGTGGTCACCCGTGTAAGGAGGCGCTACAATGGTCACCAGTGTAAGGAGACACTACAATTGCCACCAGTGTAAGGAGGCACTACAATTGCCACCAGTGTAAGGAGGCACTACAATGGCCACCAGTGTAAGGAGGCACTACAATTGCCACCAGTGTAAGGAGGCACTACAATTGCCACCAGTGTAAGGAGGCACTACAATAACCACCAGTGTAAGGAGGCACTACAATGGCCACCAGTGTAAGGAGGCGCTACAATGGTCACCCGTGTAAGGAGGCGCTACAATGGTCACCAGTGTAAGGAGGCGCTACAATGGCCACCAGTGTAAGGAGGCGCTACAATGGCCACCAGTGTAAGGAGGTGCTACAATGGCCACCAGTGTAAGGAGGCACTACAATGGCCACCAGTGTAAGGAGGCACTACAATGGCCACCAGTGTAAGGAGGCACTACAATGGCCACCAGTGTAAGGAGGCGCTACAATGGCCACCAGTGTAAGGAGGCGCTACAATGGCCACCAGTATAAGGAGGCGCTACAATGGCCACCAGTGTAAGGAGGCGCTACAATGGCCACCAGTGTAAGGAGGCACTACAATGGCCACCAGTGTAAGGAGGCGCTACAATGGCCACCAGTGTAAGGAGGCGCTACAATGGCCACCAGTGTAAGGAGGCGCTACAATGGCCACCAGTGTAAGGAGGCACTACAATGGCCACCAGTGTAAGGAGACACTACAATGGCCACCAGTGTAAGGAGGCACTACAATGGCCACCAGTGTAAGGAGGCACTACAATGGCCGCCAGTGTAAGGAGGCACTACAATAGCCACCAGTGTAAGGAGGCACTACAATGGCTACCAGTGTAAGGAGGCACTACAATGGCCACCAGTGTAAGGAGGCACTACAATGGCCACCAGTGTAAGGAGGCACTACAATGGCCACCAGTGTAAGGAGGCACTACAATTGCCACCAGTGTAAGGAGGCACTACAATAGCCACCAGTGTAAGGAGGCACTACAATGGCCACCAGTGTAAGGAGGCACTACAATGGCCACCAGTGTAAGGAGGCACTACAATTGCCACCAGTGTAAGGAGGCACTACAATTGCCACCAGTGTAAGGAGGCACTACAATGGCCACCAGTGTAAGGAGGCACTACAATGGCCACCAGTGTAAGGAGGCACTACAATGGCCACCCGTGTAAGGAGGCACTACAATGGCCACCCGTGTAAGGAGGCACTACAATGGCCACCAGTGTAAGGAGGCACTACAATGGCCACAAGTGTAAGGAGGCACTACAATGGCCACCAGTGTAAGGAGGCACTACAATGACCACCAATGTAAGGAGGCACTACAATGGCCACCAGTGTAAGGAGGCACTACAATGGCCACCAGTGTAAGGAGGCACTACAATGGCCACCAGTGTAAGGAGGCACTACAATGGCCACCAATGTAAAGAGGTACTACAGTGGTGACCAGTGTAAGGAGGCACTACAATGTATATATAAGGGCTCCCGCGCTCTATGGCCAAAAGTTGGAAAGAAGGCAAAAGATCTGTTCTAATGGCAGCAGCAAACACTCTATGAGTAAACTCTCAATAGTATAGAAAACCGAAACCAAAGGGGGGTTGTGTTGCGCTTCCTAAATACCAAAAAAACTAATACAATAAATAAAAATACAAAATTAATAATTGTCAAAAAAAAGTCTGTTCACAAAGTACTATTGCACTTTTTCTATAAGGCACTACAATGGTCACCAGTGTAAGGAGGCACTACAATGGTCACCAGTGTAAGGAGGCACTACAATGGTCACCAGTGTAAGGAGGCACTACAATGGTCACCAGTGTAAGGAGGCACTACAATGGCCACCAGTGTAAGGAGGCACTACAATGGTCACCAGTGTAAGGAGGCACTACAATGGCCACCAATGTAAAGAGGCACTACAATGGCCACCAATGTAAGGAGGCACTACAATGGCCACCAGTGTAAGGAGGCACTACAATGGCCACCAATGTAAGGAGGCACTACAATGACTATAAGTGTAAGGAGACATCACAATGACCACCAATATAGTGAGATACTACAATAACCACCAATATAAGAAGACACTATAAATGACTACCAGTGTTATGATGCACTAGAACGATAAGTTTTTGTAAGTGAGCTGGGGATATTTCGGTGTTGTTTTTTGTCATGTGTCACCCTTCCATGTGTTCCTTGCTGTAAAGGCCAGTTATAGGTTGGGGTGGTTGGTTGCCATTTGTTTTCACTAGAATAATAACCAAATTAAGGAAAAACTACAATGACCACCAATGTAAGGAGACATTATAACGACCACCAGTGAAAAGAGGCACTACAAGGACCACCAATATGAAGAAACACTACAATGAACACCAGTGTAAGAAGGCACCACACTGACCACAAATGTAATGACCTCTCTACCCAACAATCTAAGGAGCCACTTCACTAACCACTAATGTAAGTATAACACATTTCCACTGACCATTTATGTGTGGAAACAATAACGTTTTCTCAGTCTTTTCTGGTCACTGTTATCATTCTTATTTACACAACTTATTGTTTACGGCTAATCTCCCATGATCTTAGGGGATTCCTAAACCTAAACGTTTATTCAACAGTTTCTCCATGATAAAAAGTTTGTTTTTGACCCTAAAACAGCAGAAATGTTAAAATTATTCCTTGTCTGCTAAAATAGGAACAGAGTTGACATAAATAACATAAGAGTGTCTTACATTTCAGATCAGTATATTTTGTTCTCCATAAAACACCATGAAGTCACACAATAGCTTCAGTTCTAATTTGGTGTATTGGATTGTATTTTTTAGACCATCCTTTCCCAACCTTTTTTTTTAGCTAAGGCACCCTTTAAAATTATGGACAGTCTAGAGACACCCCCGTTCTAAAATGTCAAAAAATATTCTAATCGTTTTAAATAATGCGGCAACATCCACACGTAGGACACCCAATTTAAGAGGTGATTTATTCTTCCAAAGCAAATATACTTTTGCACACCGGTACTGATGTTTCTCTTCTCTACAATTTTTGATCAGTTTTTAGGCATTTTGCCAAGACACCCCTGAAGAAACCTCAAGGCACCCCGGATGAAAAAAGCTGATTTAGACCAACCTTTCTCAACCTGGGTTCTTCCAGGGGTCTCAATGGTTTCCCTGATCAGTAAGCAATTTCTGCTTCCCAGATGAGTTAGCACACGCACCATTGATATTTTCAGCTATTTGTAAGGGCAATCTTCCCACTGGCCATAATTATAAGGGGTATTCTTCCCAATGACCACCGATGTAAGGGGCTTACTTCCCATTGACTTCCAATGTAAGAAGCATTCTTCCCACTGATCACCAATGTAAGGAACATTCTTCCCACTGATCACCAATGTAAGGAACATTCTTCTCACTGATCACCAATGTAAGGAACATTCTTCTCACTGATCACCAATGTAAGGAACATTCTTCTCACTGATCACCAATGTAAGGAACATTCTTCCCACTGATCACCAATGTAAGGAACATTCTTCCCACTGATCACCAATGTAAGGAACATTCTTCTCACTGATCACCAATGTAAGGAACATTCTTCTCACTGATCACCAATGTAAGGAACATTCTTCCCACTGATCACCAATGTAAGGAACATTCTTCTCACTGATCACCAATGTAAGGGACATTCTTCTCACTGATCACCAATGTAAGGAACATTCTTCTCACTGATCACCAATGTAAGGAACATTCTTCTCACTGATCACCAATGTAAGGAACATTCTTCTCACTGATCACCAATGTAAGGAACATTCTTCTCACTGATCACCAATGTAAAGAACATTCTTCTCACTGATCACCAATGTAAGGAACATTCTTCTCACTGATCACCAATGTAAGGAACATTC
The DNA here is from genome assembly GCF_037356315.1 of Lithobates pipiens. NCBI lineage: Eukaryota > Metazoa > Chordata > Amphibia > Anura > Ranidae > Lithobates > Lithobates pipiens. Next base: position 219,163,859 of record NW_027507788.1, read on the forward strand.
TTCCCACTGATCACCAATGTAAGGAACATTCTTCTCACTGATCACCAATGTAAGGAGCATTCTTCCCACTGATCACCAATGTAAGGAACATTCTTCCCACTGATCACCAATGTAAGGAACATTCTTCCCACTGATCACCAATGTAAGGAACATTCTTCCCACTGATCACCAATGTAAGGAACATTCTTCTCACTGATCACCAATGTAAGGAACATTCTTCTCACTGATCACCAATGTAAAGAACATTCTTCTCACTGATCACCAATGTAAGGAACATTCTTCTCACTGATCACCAATGTAAGGAACATTCTTCTCACTGATCACCAATGTAAGGAACATTCTTCTCACTGATCACCAATGTAAGGAACATTCTTCTCACTGATCACCAATGTAAGGAACATTCTTCCCACTGATCACCAATGTAAGGAACATTCTTCCCACTGATCACCAATGTAAGGAACATTCTTCTCACTGATCACCAATGTAAGGAACATTCTTCTCACTGATCACCAATGTAAGGAACATTCTTCTCACTGATCACCAATGTAAGGAACATTCTTCCCACTGATCACCAATGTAAGGAACATTCTTCTCACTGATCACCAATGTAAGGGACATTCTTCTCACTGATCACCAATGTAAGGAACATTCTTCTCACTGATCACCAATGTAAGGAACATTCTTCTCACTGATCACCAATGTAAGGAACATTCTTCTCACTGATCACCAATGTAAGGAACATTCTTCTCACTGATCACCATTGTAAGGAACATTCTTCTCACTGATCACCAATGTAAGGAACATTCATACACTAACATACTGCTCACACTGATGTCCCAGGAGCTTTAGATATAACAAACATTAGCAGAGGATTCCTGAGATCTGAAAGTTATTTTAAGGGTTCCTTCAAGGTAAAATTGGTAAAATGATGGAGAAAGTCTACTTTAGATCCTGAAACGTTAGACGTGAAAATTATTCCTTGTCTGCTAAATTGGGAACAGATTGGACATAAGGAACATAAAAGTACAGCTTAACATTTCAAAACAGTATATTTTGTCCTCCATAAAACACCATGAAGTAACACAAAATATCACTCAAATAGTCTGTAAAGCCACATTGTTCCCTTCTATCCTGCTTTTTGGGATAACATTTCTGGAATGAATGTAGTTTAGGTGCCTGTACCTTCATATCATTAAATCATCCAAAACTTTGAAGCAATAAACAAAGCCGGCCATACATGAATCGAAATTCGTCCAGTTCAGCAAGGACCATCTGAATTTTGATTCATATATGAGCAGGCTGGTTGGGTTTTTCCCAGATGATCAGTGCCTATAGCCAGCAACAGTGATCATTGTATTCTAATGGTGGGGAAGGCTCCTCGTTGTCAGAATGCAATACCACAGCAGAAAGGATTCCCCCCATCCAAACACTTGAAGGAAGGATTCCCTCGTCATCATTTTTTGTTCAACTCTCTGGTTGAACGAAAAATACAATGATCGATGTATTGGCTGCCTAATGCTCAAGTCTCCAACCTATTTGTTAGAGATCAGTGGGATGAATGCCCTTTACATTTGTGGTCAGTGCGAAGAATTTCCCCCTTAGAGGCAGCTAAAAATAACATTGGTGTCATCAAGGCCGGGACAAGGGGTGGGCAGGAGGGGCACTATGGTATCAAGTGAGGTAGGGGGGCACCACAAGGAAAATGGGGGAGGGGGGATTTGTGCTGAGAAGGGGAATTCTGGGGGGCGGCAGGGGGTAAGAATTGTTCTAGGAGGGAACATTTAGGGGTGTGTGCTAGGAATGGGGGTTTGGGGGATATGTATTGAGAGGGGGGATGGGGGAAGAGGATTTATGCTAGGAGGAAGGATTTGGGCTATAAAAGTAAAACGGTAGGGGGAAATAATTTTTTTGGGGGGGAGGGGGGTTTGTACTAGGAGGGGAAATTTGTGGGAGGGATTTGTGCTAGGATGGGGCGTTGGGGGAGGGGACTTTGTGCTAGGGGGGGGTTGGAGTGGAGGGAAAGGATTTGTGTTTGGAGGGGAATTTTTTGTTATCCTTTGAGGGTGGGGGGGTTCCTGCTGGGGGCATATGGGGGGGAGAGAGAATTTTCCTGGGGAGGAGGGGGGCAAAGATATGTGCTGGGAGGAGGGATTTCTGCAGGGGGCATGTTTGTACTGGAAGGAGGGGGAATGTATGCTTAGGGGTGAGCATGCAGATTAGTGCTCATTTTATTTGGGGGGGGGGGTTTCACTAACATGTAATGCTCATACAACTTGGGGGGCAATTTGGCATGTTCGGCCAGGGCTCTAGATGACCTTGTCCCAGCACTGGGTGTCATGCAGTTGTCTCTGCCAAATGGCTTTGACCCCAGAACTATACAGACACCATCAGATCAGGGGGCTCAATCAGCCACTACTCAAGGAAACCCTGGCAACCTCTGGAGGAGCCCTGAGGGAGTCCAGAAAATAAATAAATCACAATTTGACCACAAACAACTAACATATTTCAGGGACCACCAGAACCCCCTTCCCAAATACCGAAGTGGGTGATCCATCTTACAATCGCTCTGGCCTGCTAACCCAACAGAGCAACAGCTGAACAAGTATAACCTGTCTACTGTCTACACCAAGACCTCAACACTGGAAGTAGATTGGGTTCAGGCATGTACTGGCCATCGGGACTACTGGGAGTTTCCCGTTGGGCCGATGGCTCAGTGGGCCGGTTTTAGTGACAGCCAGTGGCATCGCTAGGGTGGGACTTTTTGGGGCTGTAGCCCTGAATCTGGGGCCCATAGCCCAGAGTCAGACCAGGAGTCCCCAACTACAGGGTCCCGGCCCATTACCAGGCCATGGGCTCTCTGCAGCCGTGCGGCAGACAGCATTGGATAGCTGAAGAGTGGGCAGGAGGCTCTCATTGCCTGCCCTCTCTCTAGTGACCCTGATATAAGGAGGGGCTCTCTGGGGACCCTGATGTAAGGAAGATGCTCTCTGGGACCCGGATGTAAGGGGGAGGCTCTCTGGGGATCCTGATGTAAGGAGGGGCTCTCTGGGGACCTTGATGTAAGGGGAAGGCTATATGGGGACCTTGATGTAAGTGGGGGGCTCTCTGGGGAACCTGATGTAAGGGAGATGCTCTCTGGGGACCCTGATGTAAGTGGGGGGCTGTCTGGGGACACTGATGTAAGGAGGGGCTCTCTGGGGACCCTGATGTAAGTTGGGGGCTTTCTGGGGACACTGATGTAAGGAGGGAAACTCTGGGGACCCTGATGTAAGTGGGGGGCTGTCTGGGGACACTGATGTAAGGAGGGGCTCTCTGGGAACCCTGATGTATGTGGGGGGGCTGTCTGGGGACACTGATATAAGGAGGGGCTCTCTGCGGAACCTGATGTAAGTGGAGGGCTGTCTGGGGACATTGATGTAAGGAGGGGCTCTCTGGGGACCCTGATGTAAGTGGGGGGCTCTCTGGGGACCCTGATGAAAGGGGGGCTCTCTAGGGACTCTGATGTAAGTGGGGGGCTGTTTGGGGATCCTGATGTAAGGAGGGGCTCTCTGGGGACCCTGATGTAAGGGGGGCTGTCTGGGGACACTGATGTAAGGAGGGGCTCTCTGGGGACCCTTATGTAAGGAGGGGCTCTCTGGGGACCCTGATGTAAGGGGGGCTGTCTGGGGACACTGATGTCAGGAGGGGCTGTCTGGGGACCCTGATGTAAGGGGGGCTGTCTGGGGACACTGATGTAAGGAGGGGCTCTCTGGGGACCCTTATGTAAGGAGGGGCTCTCTGGGGACCCTGATGTAAGGGGGGCTCTCTGGGGACCCTTATGTAAGGGGGGCTGTCTGGGGACACTGATGTAAGGAGGGGCTCTCTGGGGACCCTTATGTAAGGAGGGGCTCTCTGGGGACCCTGATGTAAGGGGGGCTCTCTGGGGACCCTTATGTAAGGAGGGGCTCTCTGGGGACACTGATGTAAGGGGGGCTCTCTGGGGACACTGATGTAAGGGGGGGCTCTCTGGGGACCCTGATGTAAGGGGGGCTCTCTAGGGACCCTGATGTAAGGGGGGCTCTCTAGGGACGGCTTTTTTTGCGCAATTGCGTACAGTTTTTTGCGAGTGTTTGCAAAATTAAAGTGGGCCGGTCTGGATGAAATCCAGGGCCAAATTTTTGTCCCAGTCCAGCCCTGATTGGGAGCTCTACTAATCCCGGCAGAGAAACCGATTTTGCAGGTCATAGAACCAATCCCGCACGGCGGCGATTAGAACGCTTGGCTGCTGTAAACCTGTTACGGCAACTGTGCCTAAAATTAGTCTTTCAAACCAACTTTATAACCCTAAAACGTTCATGAACAGGCGCGCACTGCTGCAGATCTCCATTATTAATAAAAAAACTGCCCGCCCCTCCCCCAACAAAGTCATCAATGGAAGGAAACTTCCAATGATTATTCTCGAACTTCTCTGACAGGCGCTCGTTTCCATCAGCAATTAGTTTTGGTGTCATATAATAGATCTGGGGGAGGGAGGGGGGGGGGGGGCGAAGTGTAAAAACTCTGCTGTCGTTGAGGGAGGAGGCAACGCAGAATCCAGGCAGCCTGACAGCCCCGTATAAAAAAGTGTCATTCAGGAAAGGAGCCTCGAGGTGAGAGATCCGCGCATACGTCCCTTGATTAATTCGATCGGCGTAGAGCGGCAGCATGGAGTGAGGTGGTGACGGGACATAGATCTGCCTCAACCACTCTACACCGAAAACGGCGAAAACGGGGGGATGGGCGCGGGATGGGTGTTTGAAATTTATCTTAATGAGTGTTAAATTGTGGCACGGCGCCCGAGAAGAATCCGCATTACTGTCACCTCATTTATAATCTGAAGAGACATTTTTATTTGTCTTGTCCTGAAGTCTTCCTGACAGCCGGTGGCGGAACGGAAAAAAAAAAATAAAATAAAAAATTCTGCAGCGATATTGTTGTCGGCGGTCTAGGTCGTCCTGAAACGCTCCGACGTTTTTTTATTTTAAAATTTTTTCGTGTGTGGATTATTTTTTACAATGTCATGTATTAAAAAAAAAAAAATCATATTTGCGTTATTAGAACGCCAATCCAATATTTTCTTAAAAAGCAGAAGGATTTGGGGGGAGCACCTCTGCCTTATATGCAGTGCCGGGGCAAGAAAAATCGAGGACTAATCTGCATGCGCACCCCCTAATCAGAAATCCCCCCTCCTCCCAGTGCAAATCTGCCCCCCTCCCCCTGTTAGCACAAAGCTGTGTCCCCCTGCCCCCCCTCCTCCTAGCACATATCCTCTACCCTTTAAATTTCCCCTCCAACACAAATCTGCCCCCCCCCCCACTCCAAATCCCCACTCCCACCGTAAATTCTCCCTCCAATACTCCCCTACTAGCACAATCCCCCCCCCCATTTCCCCTCCTAGTATAAATACCCTCCAATCAAATCCACCCCACTCCGAATCCCCCCCTCCCAGCAAAATTCTCCCTCCAAGTCCCCCCTAATAGCACAAATCCCCCCCCCACATTTCCCTTCCTAGCATAAATACCCTTCAGTCATCTCTACTAGCACAAATTCCCCCTCCCAATAAAAAAAAAAATATAATAAAATATATAATAAAAAATTGCCCTCCTAGCACAAATCTTCTACCCTTGAATCCTCTACCCTTGAAATTTCGTCTCCAAGCACATTCTCCCCCCCACTCCAAATCCCCCCTCCCACCTCAAATTCTCCCTTCAACCCCCCCCCCACTCCGAATCCCCCCCTCCCAGCAAAATTCTCCCCCAATTCCCCCCCTAATAGCACAAATCCCCCCCCCCCCACATTTCCCTTCCTAGCATAAATACCCTCCAGTCATCTCTACTAGCACAAATTTCCCCTCCCAATAAAAAAAAAATTGCCCTCCTTGCACAAATCTTCTACCCTTGAATCCTCTACCCTTGAAATTTCGTCTCCAAGCACATTCTCCCCCCCCCCACTCCAAATCCCCCCTCCCACCTCAAATTCTCCCTTCAATCCCCCCCCACTCCGAATCCCCCCTCCCAGCAAAATTCTTCCCCCAATTCCCCCCCCCCCCCTAACAGCACAAATCCCCCCCCCCCCCCACATTTCCCTTCCTAGCATAAATACCCTCCAGTCATCTCTACTAGCACAAATTCCCCCTCCCAATAAAAAAATTGCCCTCCTAGCACAAATCCTCTACCCTTGAAATTTCGCTTCCAAGCACAAACCCACCCTCCCACTCCAAATTCCCCCTCCCACCTCAAATTTTCCCTTCAATCAGGGCCGTCTTTACTATTAATTGGACTCTGGGCAGACATTTTCTTGGGGCCCCTCCATGCAATTCCACCTGCTTTGAGACATGCCATAAATAACAGCTAGACTCAAAATCTGTTTACTAAATCAGATCAGACAGTGATTGCGATTGGTTGACAGAGGTTACAGCATATCATTACTGCTCACAGCACATGACTTCTGCTTGTTAATTGGATGCTAGAGATTACGGTACATCAATACTGCTCACTGATTGGTTGCTAGAGGTTACTGCACTTTAGTCTTTAGTACTGCTCACTGATTGGTTGCTAGACTGTATTCAGGGAGGCATGATATACATACGACGAATGCCGCCTCTATTTACATATCAATGCAGATGGTCCAACACTGTTAACATATTAATGGTGTCTCTATTTATATATCATTGCAGGTTATTTACATGTAAACACGGGTATGCAGGTGAGTCCTCTGTACACAACAATAGGACAGATATTGGGACACAGCACAGGACTAAAACTTCAAGGGACAAGGGAATTTAAACTGGAATAGTTGGCAAGTATGAGGCAGCTGCTTTGGGCCCCAAAACAATGACAAGGCCCAGGGCAGCTGCCCCTTTTGCCTTGCCTTAAAGATGGCCCTGCCTTCAATCCTCCACTACTAGCACAATCCCCCCCCCATTTCCCCTCCTAGTATAAATACCCTCCAATCATCTCTACTAGCAAACCCCCCCCCCCCCAAAAAAAATCCCCTCTCCTAGCACAAATCCTCTACCCTTGAAATTTCCCCTCCAAGCACAAATCTCCGCCACTCAGAATCCCCCTCCCAGCACAAATTCTCCCTCCAATTCCCCCGTAATAGCACCCCCCCCCCCACATTTCCCTTCCTAGCATAAATACTCTCCAATCATCTCTAATAGCACAAATTCCCCCTCCCAATAAAAATGTTGCCCTCCTAGCACAAATCCTCTACCCTTAAAATTTCGCCTCCAAGCACAAATCCCCCCCTCCCACTCCAAATCTCTCCTCCCACCACAAATTGTCCCTCCAATCCACCCCTACTAGCACAATTCCCGTCCCCCATTTCCCCTTCTAGCATAAATACCCTCCAATCCAGCCTCTACTAGCAACTCCCCCCCAAACAAAAACCATTCTAGCACAAATTGCTTCCCCCTCTGCCCCTCACCTCTTCTAATACAAACCCCCTCAAATCCCCCCACTCAGCACAAATCCTTTTCTCCCATTCCCCCCTCCCAACACAAATCCCCCCACCCCACATCACCATTCCTAGCACACACACCCCTAATTTCCCCTCCTAGAACAATTTTTATCCCCTGCCACCCTCCACATTCCCCCTTCCAACTCAAATCAACCCCCAATCTCCTAGAGGTGCCCCCCACCTCACATGATACCACATTGCCCAGGGAAGCCACCCCTCCTGCCTGCCCCTTGTCCCGGCCCTGCTTGTACCACTGGGATACTTGGTTTATATGCCGGTCAGGATTGTTCCAGAAGGTTTGGTCTTTGCCTATATGTTCAGCAGCAACATATGTTCTTTTCGGACAGAAAATACTTTTTCTTAACACATTCCATGATGATTAGCTAGTTGCAGACTTCAGGCATGCTACACACTCCCAGAAAACCTTCATCATTGTACACAGGACGTGTGTAGCAGGCCAAGTCTCTCTGCCGTACTTCTGGGACCCCCTCCAAGTATACAATAATTGTCGGCTGTGACTAATCAAACCCGGCATTACTGTAGAGAGGAACCAGCAGCTTTAGCTGTCAAAAATGCTGTCTGACTTTGTGTTTATAAACATCACAGCTCCAGATCAATGATACAAAGATATAATGTAACATATTGTTATTTTGTATCATTCTGTTCATTCATCTGCAGATCAAAAGAGTGAACTTAGATGATATTAGTTAAAGCGGAGGTCCACCCTAAAATGGACCTCCGCTCATCGGAATCCCCCCCCCCCTCCGGCGCCACAATCGGCACCTTTCAGGGGGGAGGGGGGTGCAGTTACCTGGATAATCCAGGTAACTGCACCCACTTCCGGGCTAGCTCTCTGCGGAAAGGGGAGTACGTTACGCCCCTTTCCGCAAGCGCCCGCCCCCTTCAGCAAGTGCCCCGCTGCCTGCTGGGAAACACACAGCTCCCAGAGGCAGCGGGGACCATCCGGATTGCGCCACGCGGCTTGCGCATGCGCAGTAGGGAACCGGGAAATGAAGCCGAAAGGCTCCATTTCCTGATTCCCATACCCAAGATGGCGGCGGCAGGACCCGCCAGACGAGCGAGCGATCGGCTTCGGGTGCCGACATCGCGGGCGCGCTGGACAGGTAAGTGTCACTATTTAAAAGTCAGCAGCTGCAGTATTAGTAGCTGCTGGCTTTAAAAAAAAAAAAAAAAAAACGGGGAGTCCCGGTGGACTCCCGCTTTAAAGCACCTTGGCAAATAAAAAGAGTTGTTTTTTTAATAATAAAATGTTCCCCTATTTAACCCATTACTTAAGTGGTTGTAAAGGCTGAAGGTGCATTCTATGCATAAAGATTACAATCCTTCAATGTGCAGCAGCCCCCCCTCCCCAATACTTACCTAAGCCCAATCTCGAACCAGCGACGTGCACCAGTCCTGAAGCTCTCCCAGGTCTCTCCCTCCTGATTGGCTGACATGCAACAGCAGGAGCCATTGGCTCCCGCTGCTGTCAATCACAGCCAGTGAGGCGGGGCTGAGCCGCGCTCTCTGTGTCTTATTGACGCAAAGAGCACAGCTCAGGAGCGAGCATGCACGAGTGTCACCACAGCAAGTGGCTTGCTATGGGGGTACTCGGCAAGGGGGAGGGGTGTAGAGTGCCGTCAGGGGACCCTAGAAGAGAAGGATTGGGGGCTGCTCTGTGCAAAACCATTATAAAGCAGGTAAGTATAACATGTTTTTTTTTTTTTTTTACAAAATAAAATGATTTCCTTTACAATCACTTTAACCCTTTGCCTACACCAATCAGCCCAAAGTAACTCACTTAGTCTCATTCTCTATTCAATTATTATTTTCCTGCTGTATTTTTTATTTTTATTTTATTTTATGAATAGTTAATTCATATTTAACCACTTGCTTACTGGGCACTTAAACACCCTTCCTGCCCAGACCAATTTTCAGCTTTCGGTGCTCTCACACTTTGAATGACAATTACTCAGTCATGCAACACTGTACCCAAATGAATTTTTTGTCCTTTTTTCCCCACAAATAGAGCTTTCTTTTGGTGGTATTTGATCACCTCTGCGGTTTTTACTTTTTGCGCTATAAATGAAAAAAGACTGAAAATTTGGAAAAAAACGCATATTTCTTTGTTTCTGTGACAAAATTATGCAAATTATTAATTTTTCGTCATAAATTTTGGCCACAATTTATACGGCTACATATCTTTGGTAAAAATAACCCAAATTAGTGGATATTATTTGGTCTTTGTGAAAGTTAGAGAGTCTACAAGCTGTGGTGCGAATCGCACAAAATTGATCACACCTGATGTACTGGTGGCCTATCTCGCTTCTTGTGACCCGAACAAGTCAGGAAAGTACAAATACCCCCCAAATGACCCCTTTTTGGAAAGTAGACATTCCAAGGTATTTACTAAGAGGCATGGTGAGCTTTTTGATGTTGTCATTTTTTCCCACAATTCTTTGCAAAATTAAGATTTTTTTTCCCCCACAAAATTGTCATTGTAATAGGTTATTTCTCTCACGTGGCATGTGTATACCACAAATGACACCCCCCAAAAAAATTCTGCTACTCCTCCTGAGTATTAAGATACCACATGTGTGGGACTTTTTCACAGCCTGGCCACATAGAGAGGCCCAACATGCAAGGAGCGCCGTCACGTGTTCTAGGAGCATAAATTACACATCTAACTTGTTGACTACCTATTACACTTTTGAAGGCCCTGGAGCACCAGGACAATGACACGTGACACTGATGACAGATGGCACTGATACGTGGCACTGATGACATGTGGCACTGATGACAGATGGCACTTATACGTGCCCCTGATGACAGATGGCACTTATACATGGCACTGATGACACGTGGCACTAATACGTGGCACTGAAGAAAGATGCACTAATACGTGGCACTGATGACAGATGGCACTAATACGTGGCACTAATACGTGGCACCGATGACGCGTGACACTGATGACAGATGGCACTGATAAGTGGCATTGATGACACGTGACACTGACAACAGATGGCACATGACAATGACAGGTGGCACTGATGACAAATGGCACTGATACGTGGAACTGATGACAGATGGCACTAATATGTGCCACTGATGACAGATGGCACTATGTGGCACTGATGACACATGGCACTGATGACAGATGGCACTTATACGTGACACTGATGACAGATGGCACTGGGGACAAATGGCACTGACAACAGGTGGCACTGGGGACAGATAGCACTAACAGGTGGCACTGGGAACAGATAGCACTAACAGGTGGCACTGGGGGCAGGTGGCTCTGGGGAGGATGGCACTGGTGAGGATGGCACTGGGGCAAGGATTGCACTGGGCGAGGATGGCACTGGGGCGGATGGCACTGGGGGAGGATGGCACTGGGGCGGATGGCACTGGGGCGGATGACACTGGGGGAGGATGGCACTGGGGCGGATGACACTGGGGGAGGATGGCACTGGGGCGGATGGCACTGGGGGAGGATGGCACTTTTTTTTCCTTTTTTTTTTTTAACTTACGGCTGCTGCAGCCGTTGATCTCTCCCTTCTCACACGCTGTCTGTGTGAGGAGGGAGAGCGGCGCTGAGAGATGATCTCATATGTTTACATATGAGATCATCTCACATTGGACACGCCGATCGTGCTGTAAACGGCCGCTGTGATTGGCCGTTTACAGCGATCTGTGACTGGCTGTGTCCGAGGGACACGGCCAGCACAGAACTTTCCCGATGCGCGCTCGCGGGAGCGTGCATTGCGGAAGTTAACAGGAGGCCGTTCAGGAACGGCCTCCCGGCAGTTAGCGTCCGCTCTGCAACCGTATTTCGGCTATAGGGCGGGCGCAAAGTGGTTACAGTTTTATGTTTGTTTTGTTTGTTAATATTTTTACACATGTAACATACACTCCCCGACCACTTTATTAGGTCCCCCTTGCTAGTAGTGGGTTGGACTCCCTTTATTAAGTCCACCTTACTAGTAGCAGGTTGGACCCCCTTTATGAGGTCCACCTTGCTAGTAGCGGGTTGGACCCCCTTTATTAGGTCCACCTTGCTAGTAGCGGGTTGGACCCCCTTTATTAGGTCTACCTTGCTAGTAGCGGGTTGGACCCCCTTTATTAGGTCCACCTTGCTCGTAATAGCGTAATAGGTTGCACTCCCTTTATTAGGTCTTGTGACAGACTGCCCATTCTCCTCTGACATCAACAAGGCATTTTCCTCCACACAACTTCCACTCACTGGATATTTTCTCTTTTTCCCACCATTCTCTGTAATCCTCAGACCGGCCAGTCTGGTACTAACAACCATGTCACGTTCAAAGTCACTTCAATCCTCTTTCTTTCCCATCCTGATGCTCTGTCTGAACTTCAGCAAGTTGCTGCCATGTGATTGGCCGATTAGCAATTTGTGCCAAGCGATTGTACAGGTGTGTAATAATATGCCCAAACCATTGCGACTCCATTTTGTTATGCTTTGCTATTTCAGTATACAAGATCTTGTTGTTTTAGCTTAAATCTGCAGTTACGAAAGAATGTGCAGAAAAAAGCTTGCACAGCACTGTACGCTATATATATATATATATATATCATTATGGTTCAGTTTGTCTTTTTCTTGTTTTCTGTTCTGTAGGCCATGAGACAAGATGCATGACTTATGACTCATAACCAGATGGTCTGTTGACCCGTGTTAACTCATGATCGTGTGTCTTAAGGGTCACTGACTTGTATAACCATATAACCATATATATATATATATATATATATATCTATACAAATACATCATCTAATAACCTCTCCCCCCTCCCCTCTTTCTATTGATAAGTTGAACCATATATAGAAAGGCCAGTATGGTGGCCTGAAATTATGGGAGGAGCCCGGTGGTGTATATAACCTGCCGTCCGCCCATCTTCCTCGTCGGTTCCGGTGCGCGATACCTGATACGTCAGATATCAAGGGCCGACTATCCAGATCAGACGCAGCGAGCCTGTTCGGCGGTTCCCGCGTTTTCGTCTTCAATTTGACAATCCCGTCTCGTCCATCAGCGTCCGCAGATTCGTCGTCGTTATACCCATCGAATTTGTCGCTCGGGCCGGCTGTCGCAGGTAGGGCTTCGGCACCCTCTTTTCATTACGTTTTCGATGTACCGTTATTTTGCTTGTACGAACGAGCCGCTCTGTTCTGTCATATCGAATGTTTCGGTGGCCTCGTACGCTTGTCACTGTATGCTACTTTCGACGTAGGCGTTGTCATCATTCGACACGTTCGATTACGCCACGTCAGGCGATTCATTCGCAGCTACGGCATTCGAAACCGTTCGACTGCCCGTGCATTTCTATTGTAGCGGTCGAATCGTTCGACCCACAGCCGACTGCTTGTTACGACAAGGCAATCAGTCCGCACGTTTCGCTTGCTCTGCTCCAGTTCGAATGTGTCTCTTCATTTCTTGCAATTATGTTATGTGTCTCATTTCACCTCGTTCAAACATTTCAGTCCCAGTCATTTCTGCTGCTCCAATATCATTTCTGTCACTAGTCGCGCTCCGTCGCGAATCCTGTCGCACTGCTGGTGCACCGATTCGCTTTGAAGTGCCCCAGGGTTCGGCCTCATTTCTGTACATGCTCCAGAGACTGAATCACTTGCAGGTTCACGCTCGGTCCCTGATTCTTGTCTTTGTCATGGCATATCATTTCTGTCACTTATTACGCTCCAATTCGAATCCTGTCGCATTCCTCTATGCACCGATTCGTCCTGGTGCGCCCAGCTGCTACGCCTCATTTCAGTACATGCTCCAAAGACGGGATTCATTTGTTAGGTGCATGGGCTCGTCTTCTGATTCCAGTCTTTGTCATGGGTTTCATTTCATTTCACCTATCACGTTCCGGTACGAATAGTCATGTTCATGGACCAATTCGTCCCGGCGTGCCCCAGGAATGGCCTCATTTCAGTACATGCGCCAGAGACGGATTCATTATTTGCTACCATCGGTCCACTCGTTGAATCTTGTCTCTGTCATGGGATATCATTTCTGTCACTTATTACACTCCAATTCGAATCCTGTCGCATGTTACTATGCACCGATTCGTTCTGGCGTGCCCAGCTGCTACGCCTCATTTCAGTACATGCGCCAGAGACGGATTCATTATTTGCTACCGTCAGTCCAGTCGTTGAATCTTGTCTCTGTCATGGGATATCATTTCTGTCACTTATTACACTCCGATTCGAATCTCGTTGCATTTATTTGATGCACCGATTCGTTCCGGTGTGCCCAGCTGCTACGCCTCATTTCAGTACATGCTGCAAAGACGGGATTCATTTGTTAGGTGCATGGGCTCGTCGTCTGATTCCAGTCTTTGTCATGGGTTTCATTTCATTTCACCTATCACGTTCCGGTACGAATAGTCATGTTCATGGACCAAATTCGTTCCAGCGTGCCCCAGGAATGGCCTCATTTCAGTACATGCTCCAGGTTCCGTTTCGTGCTCGGTCGCAAGTTTGTGGCATGGCGATTCGGATCTCTGTCATGGCAGATTCACTCATTTCACGGTCACGTATTACTTCCCGCTTCTAGTCCAGTTGATTCTTCAACGTTGGATTCTTATCGGGGGGCCTTGCTCATCAGCCTCATTTCACTAAAAAAAAAAAAAAAAAAAAAGGGGGGGAAGGGAAAAAAAAAAAAGGGAAAAAAAAAAAAAAAAGGGGGGGGGGGGCGATTCAGGGGGGTGGGAAAGAGGAAAAATTTATTTCCTTCTTTGGTGTCGTTTATCTCGTGTGTGACGTCTCACTTCCACTGTTAGCTAGCCTTCGTCAGGTGGGAGTCTCAAACAAACTTCACCTTCATCTCCTCAGGTCAGTCGAGTTCAGTAGGTCCAGCCTGCACCTGGTCAGACGGTGCCTTCTTAGGTAAGCATAATCATCTAGCGGGGAAACGCCCTTCAGCAAAGCTGCCTTCTTTGAAACAGGTATTTCTTTAGGAGTCTCCAACCAGTTGTAATCCATGTCACCCCTTATAGGTCCGTATTAGGAGAAAGACTCGCATCAGAGGGCTTGTGGCCTCGTCAGACCCAATTTCCGCCACCATGTCCCAGGCCGGCAGCGAGGACCTCACGGCTCCATTGTCTCCATCCGGTTCAGAGAATGGCAGCCAAAGGGCCTTCAGAGCTTGGACCATTCCCAGGCTAACAGCCGAGCTGAGACGCAGGGGTGTCCCCTTTCCAGCAACAGCCAGAAAGGCAGAGCTTTTCCGGCTCCTGTTTCCTCCTCCCGCGGCGGTGGAGGCTTCTACTCAGCAGGCCTCCTTAGGCTCCATCGCCTCTTCTATCTCCCAGCTCCACACCCTGGTGTCATCCATCACGACCTCGATGACAGATCTGCAGGGCCGAGTAGCCCTCCTCGAGACCCAACCCTCTGTTTCCCCGCCTGTACCAGCATCCCTACCAGTTGTGAGCCCTCCTGCAGGTATCCCCGGAGCTGCACCAATAGTGTACCCATCTCATATGGTGTCAGCAAACATCAGGAAGGACATCTTAGAGGGAAAGGACGTCAATTTGGCTTCCCTGCTGATCTCAATTCATGAGCTGGCGGAGAATAAGGCCTATACTTGGGGGGACGTATCAGTGGTCCTCAAAGCTAAGGACCCCAGATTAGATAGGAAGCTCTCAGTTACTGAGTTTACCTTAGCTTTTGGCATGATGAGGGACATCATTTGCTCAGCCTCCCCTGGCAGGAGGGAGGAGCTGGATCGGTACCTCCATGTGGTAGTTGACCTGGGCTACAAATACGGCGGATCTTCTTTTTATGACTACCACCGATCCTTCTCCGCTAAAGCAGCCGCCAGGCTTTCCCAGTTCCAGACCCCTACGGATTGGAGCACCATGGACACAGAACTGTTCTGCCGCCACTTCGCGGGGCTTCGGTCCCCTCTGTGTACAATCTGCCAGTCAGCAACACATACTGCGGCCTGGTGCGCTACCTCAGTGGCAGCCCCGCCCTTCGTCGGCCCATCTACCTCGGGGGCCGCTCAGGGCCTGCAAGTGCCAGCTCGCCCGCCACAGACCGATAAGCTAGGGCGCCCAGTTAAGACCATGGGCGGTGCTTCGATCTGCAATAATTATAACAGTGGGTCGTGTAATTTCAGCCAGTGTAGGCTGCTCCATGTGTGCACCCAATGTCATAGAGCTCACCCCCGGCTCATGTGCGAGATCAAGCAGCTCAAAAGGTCCTGACTAAGCCGGCTCAATGTGTCGTGGCTTAGCGTCTACCTATCCAGCCACCCTACCCCCTCACTGTCCACCTTCCTCGTCCAGGGCTTCACGGAAGGCTTTCACACTGGACTCATCTCTCTCCCTCACGTCACACACGAGTGCCAGAACCTCCGCTCAGCAGCCACGGATGAGCTAGCCATCGACCAACTGCTGCAATCTGAACTAGATCAGGACTTTGTCATCGGCCCTTTCGTACAGCCCCCATTCGTCACCTGGCGAGTCAGCCCTATTGGGCTTGTCAAGGGCAAGTTCTCTAATAAACTCAGATTGGTTTATGATTTGTCAGCGCCTCATTCCTCTACGGTCCCCAGTCTCAATTCCCTTATTCCCTCTGAGGAGTTCTCCCTTAAATATGCATCAGTAGACATGGCCATCCAGGCCATTCTTAAGACAGGCACAGGTACCTGGCTCTCCAAGGCCGACATCTCAAATGCTTTTAAACTTCTTCCTATCCATCCTTCCCTCTGGTGCTGGCATGGAATCAAGTGGAGGCAGCAGTACTACTTTGCCACTAAGCTCACGTTCGGGTCCAAGAGTAGTCCTTGGCTCTTCGACACCTTCGCACAGGCTCTTGCTTGGATCTTGTTACATGTAGCCCAGTGTCGGGAAGTCATTCATTATCTGGATGACTTCCTGCTGATAGAGCCGCCCGGCTCTCCCCCACAAGATCTGGCTAAGTTGAGGGGAGTCTTCAGTAACCTTAATGTCCCCATTGCGGAGCACAAGGTGGAGGGTCCGTCGCAGGCTATCACCTTTCTCGGGGTCAGCCTAGACACTAACACCATGCAGGCCAGCCTTCCCCCGGATAAACTGACCCGCATCAGGACGGTCCTGAGGGACTTTACTCATGCCAGGACTTGTACCAAGAGACAGCTCCAGTCCCTCCTTGGTATGCTCAATTTTGCTATGCGCATCATCCCCCAGGGGCGCTCGTTCGTGTCACGCCTGCTGGCCTTATTATCCCACTCTCAGGACCCGGAGCAAGTACTCAACCTGGATTCCGCGGCTATTGCAGACCTAGCCATGTGGGAGGAATTCCTGTCCTCCTGGAACGGAGTGTCCCTGTTCGTCCCCTCCGTGTCCGCCCTTTCACCTCGGGTGGTGACCGACGCAGCGGCCTCCACGGGCTTTGCGGCTATTTTTGGCAACCTCTGGCTCGCAGCCCCCTGGCCTCCACAGATACTGGCTATTCCTGGCTTCACTGAGACGTCCTCCCTGTTTGAGCTATATCCCATTGTAGCCGCTGCACACACCTGGGGCCGCAGCTGGTCAGGCCAGACGGTGGTCTTTTCTACAGATAACCTGGCCACTGCGGAGATTGTCAATAAAGGCAGGTCCAGGTCTCTACAGATTATGTCCTTCCTGCGGCGACTGACCCAGCTCTCATTATTGTTTCAGTTCAACCTTCATTGTTCTTTTGTCCCCGGCAAATTTAATCAGGCGGCGGATGCCCTCTCCCGCTTTAACTTTGTTTCGTTTTTTGATCAGGTACCCGGAGCCGGACCAACTTCTGCAGCTATCCCGGACTGGTCTCAACTGACATTGGATTAGCCCCGCACTTGTCAGCAGCGACTCAACTTATTGATCACTCCCTCTCAGACAATACCCGCAAGGCCTATCAGTCGGCCTGGAGGGCCTTTACTCGCTTCATATCATCCCACAATACAGAGACCTCCCGGGTCAAGCAAGTCCTTGCCTTCCTTTCCTACTGCCATTCGGACTTGGCATTATCGTTCAACACAATCCGATTGTACTTGGCCGGGGTACAACACTTCACGTCCCTCCAGGACCCTACTAAGCCCTCCTTATTCACCTGTCACGCCGTCCGGGCACTCATGCGCGGCATTCAGAAACGTCGGCCGGTTTCCAGCATCAAACGGCTGCCTATCACGGGCGAAGTATTCAGGGACATGTCAGACATTCTGGCCTCCTCACCTTTCGGTCTCCATGTCAGTGTCGTCCTGCAAGCAGCCATACACCTGGCCTTCTACGGCTTCTTGCGGCCAGGCGAGTTTACCTGCAGTAGCCCCTCGGCACGTATGCTGTGCAAACACCATCTAGTAAGGTTTGAGGACCATTTCATCCTACATTTAGCGGTCTCAAAGACACAGCAGCTTGGCCCAGGTACGGACATACATCTCTATAAGACCCACAACCGCTGGTGTCCGGTCGCTGTCCTCACCCGCTTGCTGACCCTTTTGGCCGATCAACCAGGGACTGGCCCACTTCTCCCCTTTCACTCCAAACCTCTCAACGCAGCCCAGTTCATGGAGCATGTCAGGATACTCCTGGGCATCCTTCACCTCAATCCTGCGCACTACTCAGGACATTCGTTTCGCATCGGGGCAGCTTCAACGGCCTCCCGCCAAGGGGTCCCGGTCCACGTTATCAAAAAGTTGGGTAGATGGAAGTCCTCCTGTTTTGCCCGTTATGTACCCAATCCGCAAGTTGAGATGGCTCAGGCCTTTGTCAAACTTACCCAGTAACAATCTTGGTTCAATAAAATGCATCCCCTACCTGAGTGTTTTGCCCCCTTATTTTGGTATACCGTACGTTAGACCAGGGCACACTTTCAGGTCCATTTCAGGTAGCGAGTTTATGTTGTCCTTGTCTATCATCCTTGTCCGTATCGGTCAGAGGGCTCTTCACCATAAATAGAAAGGCCAGTATGGTGGCCTGAAATTATGGGAGGAGCCCGGTGGTGTATATAACCTGCCGTCCGCCCATCTTCCTCGTCGGTTCCGGTGCGCGATACCCGCCCACCCGTCCCCTTTTATCAGGCCTTCACTCTAGCATACTCCTCATATGAGTACTCATTTCACCCATTTCATATTCATTTCATTTTAGGGTATGCCCCCTTATTTTGGTATACCGTACGTTAGACCAGGGCACACTTTCAGGTCCATTTCAGGTAGCGAGTTTATGTTGTCCTTGTCTATCATCCTTGTCCGTATCGGTCAGAGGGCTCTTCACCATAAATAAGCTGTATACGCACCTAATAAAACCAGACATCTTATGAATGCACAACCTGCCTCTCGTTTCATTTGGTGTCTCCAGAGATCTGAGGGCCCTGTTGGTGTACCTATAGTAGGGTGGTCGTCCAGAATACCTACTATTTCCTTTCAAGGTGTACCTAATAAAGTAGCCGGTGAGTGTTTATTTACACATTTCCCATTTTGAAAAAAAACACAAAATTGAAAAAAATAAAATAAAATTTAATTTGTAGATACTTTGCAATGCTTTGTACCATAATCATCTTTTTAGAGTAATTTTACATAGTAGGTGAGGCTGAAAAAAGACACAAGTCCATCAAGTCCAACCTATATGTGTGATTCTATGTCAGTATTACATTGTATATCCCTGTATGTTGTGGTCGTTCAGGTTTCTTGAAACTATCGATGCCCCCCGCTGAGACCACCGCCTGTGGAAGGGAATTCCACATCCTTGCCGCACTTACAGTAAAGAACCCTCTACGTAGTTTAAGGTTAAACCTCTTTTCTTCAAATTTTAATGAGTGGCCTCAAGTCTTGTTAAACTCCCTTTTCTCCCTATTGTGGGTCACCAGTCCGGTATTTATATATTGTGGGGTCACCAGTCCGGTATTTATATAATGAAATCATATCCCCTCTCAGGCATCTCTTCTCCAGAGAGAATAAGTTCAGAGCTCACAACCTTTCCTCATAACTAATATCCTCCAGACCCTTTATTAGCTTTGTTGCCCTTCTTTGTAGTCGCTCCATTTCCAGTACATCCTTCCTGAGGACTGGTGCCCAGAACTGGACAGTATACTCCAGGTGCGGCTGGACCAGAGTCTTGTAGAGGGGAGAATTATCGTTTTATCTCTGGAGTTGATCCATTTTTTAATGCCAATATCCTGTTTGCTTTGTTAGCAGCAGCTTGGCATTGCTGAGCCCATCATCTACTAGGACCCCCGGGTCCTTCTCCATCCTAGATCCCCCTCAGAGGTTCTCCCCCCAGTCTATAGATTGCATTCAGATTTTTGCCACCCAAATGCATTATTTTACATTTTTCCACATTGAACCTCATTTCCCGTGTAGTTGTCCACCCCTTTAATTTGTTCAGATCTTCTTGCAAGGTTTCCACATCCTGCGGAGAAGTTATTGCCCTGCTTAGCTTAGTATCATCCGCAAATACAGAGATTGGACTGTTTCCCCCATCCTCATCCTCCAGGTCGTTTATGAACAAATTAAATAGGATTGGTCCCAGCACAGAACGTGGCTGGGTGCATCACTAACCTGGGCAATAGATGACAACAGGATGCAGTATGAGAAGAAGACAAGCCTGCAGAGGCAGTGTGATGCTTTGGGCAATGTTTTGCTGGGAAGCCTTGGCTCCTCCCATTCTTGTGGATATTACTGGACTCGATAACCCACCTAAACATTGTCGGGGACCAAGTACACCCCTTCATGGAAACGGCACTCCCTGATGGCAGCAGGATAATGCACCGTGCCACACTGCAAAAATGGTTCAAGGTGGTGATCTCACTCAATCGAATGTTGATCCATGGAGGCTTCACCTCCCAACTTACAGGGCTGAAAGGATCTACTACTGATGGCTTGGTGCCATATACCAAAGCATACCTTCAGAGGTCTAGCAGAGTCCATGCCTTAATGGGTTGGGGCTGTTTTGGAGGCAAAAGTGGGGCCCACACAATATTAGTTGGGTGGTCATAAAGCTATGGCTGATTGGTGTACTGTAAATCCCCTGTTAAGCCCAGGTGTGTGGGAGAGCGCGGTGCTTCTAAGCCCCTGTACACACGGTCGGACATTCTGCCAACCAAATCCGTTGGATTTTGTCCGACGGATCTTGTCCGCAAACTGTTGCATACACACGGTCGGACCAAGTTGTCGGAAAATCCGATCGTTCAGAACGTGATGACGTTATTTCGTTACGACGGGACTACATTCAGGCTAGTAGCCAATAGCTTTGGTGTAGGAATTTGATCTGAGCATGCGTGGCACTTTGTCCGATCGGAATCCTCTACACATGATCGGAGTATGTCCGATCGGACCAGTTTGTCGGAAAATATTTCCAACAAGTTGGAAAATTGGGTCCAACGGATATTCCGACGGAAACAGTCCGATGCAGACCACACACAGTCAGATTATCCGACAAAACAGTCCGATAGGACACATTCCGACGGAATCTCCGACCGTGTGTACAAGGGCTTAGAGAGTCTTGGGTGCAGGGAACAGGGTACCCAAAAAAACAGTGGCTCCTTCGGGGGTAAACGCTATATACACTATATTGTCAAAAGTATTGGGACACTTGCCTTTACATGGACTTGAATTGCACAACTGTTCCAACATGACTGCACGCCAGTGCACAAAGCCATAAAGACATTGATGAGTGAGTTTGGGGTGGAGGAACTTGACTGGCCTGCACCTCAACCCGATAGAAAACCTTTGAGATGAATTAAAGCTGAGACTGGAAGCCAGGCCTTCTCGTCCAACATCAGTGCCTGACCTTACATATGTACTTCTGGAAGAATGGTCAAACATTCCCATAGACACCCTCCTAAACCTTGTGGACGGCCTTCCCAGAAGAGTTGAAGCTGTTATAGCTGCAAAGGGTGGGCCAACTAAATAATGAATCCTACGGACTAAGACTGGGATGCCATTAAAGTGGAGGGCCACCCTAAAATAAAAAATGTCATTAATATTCTTAAAGAAAAATAAAAAATAAAAAATATTTTTTTTTCAACTTACCAGAAACCCCTGTTGCTAGGCAGTCTTCCTAATCTGCCTCTTCCTATTCCGCTGCGCTGTTTCTTCAATTCCTCCTCCTCGGCGAGCGGCCCCCGTTGCCTTCAGGGACATGTGCGCGTCCAAGAACACAATGGGGCCATTCACAAAGAGCCGCGTGACTCGCGCATGCGCAGTAGGAAACGGGCGGTGAAGCCGCAAGGCACCACTGCCTGTTTCCCTTCGTTAGGATGGAGGCGCCGGCAGGCGATCCAATGGAGGAATCGGCCTCGGGGCGGCCAACATTGCGGGCTCGCTGGACAGGTAAGTGTCCTTGTTAAAAGTCAGCAGCTCTACAGTGTTTGTAGCTGCTGACTTAAAAAAAAAAAAAAAAAAACAATCGCGGCCGGAACGCCCCTTTAAGCCCCTGTACACGCAGTCGGAGATTTCCACAACCAAATCCGTCGGATTTTGCCCGTCGGGTTTTTGTCGAAACTGTTGCATACACACGGTCGGACAAAGTTGGCGAAAAATCAGATCTTTCAGAACGTGATGACGTTATTTTGTTACGATGGGACTACGTTCAGGCTAGTAGCCAATAGCTTTGATGTAGGAATTTGATTTGAGCATGCGTGGCACTTGGTCCGATCAAAATTCTCTACACATGACCGGAGTATGTCCGATCGAACCAGTTGGTCGGAAAATATTTCCAACATGTTGGAAAATTGGGTCTGACGGATATTCCGACGGAATCAGTCCGATGCAGACCACACACAGTCAGATTATCCAACGACGCGGTCCGATAGGACACATTCCGACGGATTCTCCGACCGTGTGTACAAGGGCTTAAAGTTCATGTGTGTGTAAAGCAGGTGTCCCAATACTTTTGATGATATAGTGTATGTGATGTGTGTGCGCTGTTCTACTCCGATCTCCATGCCGCTGGAGTTAGAGGTCATGTGAGCGACACTTGGAAGGCGATTTTCAGGTATGTGGTGGAGGATTGAAAGAAAACTCAGGAAGTTGTGGGGGGGGGGGGGGGGCTTTTTTTTTTTTGAAGATAGAATTAGGCTATAAGAACTAAAAAAGGTCAAATAAAATGCCGCCCTCCCTTCAGGTAACCAGTACCCCCCCTCCCCCCATCACTTCTAGATTTCTATTCTCCACCGTTTCCCTCTCTTCATGAAAATGCCCCATTATTATGTTATTGCGTTCAATGCGCCCTCCGAGGGTTCAGTTTAAAGAAAAAAAAAAACCCCCACAATCGCTTTAACCAAGTTGCATAGAGGAGGAGGAGGAGGAGGAGGAGGAGGATCCCATCCTTCACATTAGATGTAATTCTTCTCCGTCTTCACTATTACAATGAAGCCACCAGAGAACATTGAGGAGCAATTGTCAATCACGGGGGAAAGGGGGTATTTCAGGAATATTAACCAATAAAGATGAATGAGGATGTAGAAGAAGACATTGTTCAATGTAACAAAGGCGATGAAAATAAAAGGCTGCGATGGCAGAGATTACTGCGAAAGAAAGTCAAATAAAAAAAAAAAAAAAAAAAATCATGAAAAGCTACATGAGCGAAATTTGGAGGAAATGAAGAAAAAAAAAAGAATATTGGATCCGCAGTGATGTCTTTTAGGACGTCTTTATTATTCGTTTTTTTCTTTATTGTCTGTATTGCACAATGTATGTTGGGTTGATATGCTTTGGTTTCAAATGACTGCATATGGGGGCAACTGCTTTTTTTTTTTTTTAAATTCTTCAATACCACTTCAATACCGGGGGGGGGGGGGGCAATTATACACCTTTCTGCCCAATTTTCAGCTTTCAGCGCTGTCGCACTTTGAATGACAATTACGCGGTCATTCTACACTGTACTCATATGACATTTTTATCATTTTGTTCCCACAAATAGAGCTTTCTTTTGGTGGTATTTGATCAACTCTGGGATTTTTATTTTTCTGCTAAACTAATAAAAAAAAAAAGACCGAAACTTTTGAAAATAAAATGTTTTTTTGTTTTTGTTACAAAACTTTGTCAATAAGTAGGTTTTCTCCTTCACTGATGGGCACTGATGGGGCTGCACTGATGGGCACAGATAAGGCGGCACTGATTGGCAATGATGAGGTGGCACCAATGAGGTGGCACTGATGATGGGCACTAATATGCGGCACTGATAGGTGGGCACTGATATGCAGCACTGATGAGTACACATAGGAGACGCTGGGCACTGAAAGGCGGCACAGATGGACACTGATAGGTGGCACAAATAGGCACTGAAAGGTGGCACAGATGGGCTACAATAGGTGGCACAGATGGGCACTGATAAGTGGCACTGATATGCAGCACTGATGAGTACACATAGGAGACACTGGGCACTGAAAGGCAGCACAGATGGGCACTGATAGGTGGCACGAATAGGCACTGAAAGGTGGCACAGATGGGCTACAATAGGTGGTACGGATGGGCACTGATAGGTGGCACTGATATGCAGCACTGATGAGTACACATAGGAGACACTGGGCACTAAAAGGCAGAACAGATGGGCACTGATAGGTGGCATGAATAGGCAATGAAAGGTGGCACAGATGGGCTACAATAGGTGGCACAGATGGGCACTGATAGGTGGCACGGATGGGCATGAATGAGCACTGATAGGTGGCAGTGATGTACACTATTGGATGGTACCGATGGATGCCAATCAGCCTGCCAATCAGTGATGCCCATTGTGGGCACTGATCAGCATCCTGGTGGTCTAGGGTGGCATTCCTGGTGGTCCAGTGTGGGCACCCTCGGGTGGGGGGGCTACACTCATAATCAATCAGCACAGACCCCCCCACCCCCCGCCAGAGGAGTAGCCAATCGTCTCTCCTCTACTCACATCTGACAGACGCAAGTGAGGAAAAGCCGATCAGCGCCTCTTCCCGTTTACATTGTGATCAGTCGTGATTGGATGCGGCTGATCACGTGGTAAAGAGTCTCCGTCAGAGGCTCTTTACCGAGATCGGACTTGCAGTGTTTCAGACTGACACTCCGCAACAACGATCGCCACGAGGCGGCTTGATATCCTGGCAACGTCATATGACGTCCGGTCAGGATATTGCAACCACTTTGCCGACGTCATATAGCTATATGGCGGGCGGCAAGTAGTTAACATGAAATGAAAAAATAAAAATAAAATATGTCCCCGGCAGTATAATTTAGGGCTACGCTTCTTTTTTTAAATTGAATCCTTTGTCTGCAGAGGTGGGACGATGGCGTCTGCTACACCTAAACGAACGCAACCAGCAACTCTCAATCTGCATGTCTGCTTCTGATACCCTCACACTACAAAAAGGATATTTTATCAATCTTTTTATTTAGTTTCCCCAACAAACAAGCAGACAGAACAGAACAAAACAAAACAAATCATACACATTGAACCTAAAATACATAAATACAAAATCGAAAACCCAATCACCTTGCACAGCAGCTATCAATTCAAAAATAAAAATTCTAAATAACAGAGCAATATAGAAACATCCTGAAGGGGTATAATAATTATCCAAAAAAAAAAGAAAAAGAAAGAAGGTGAATAATTATCCCTTCCATCGCCAGTGGCTCCAAACATCGCTTATACAGAAACACCCATATTATAATTAAAGTGATTGTAAAGGTTCACTCTTTTTTTTTTTTTTTTTTTTAAATAGCAGACATGTTATACTTACCTCCACTGTGCAGTTCGTGGTGGAGTGGCCCCAAACACCGACATCTAGGTTCCCCCAGCGGCTCTCACGGCTCCTCCTCTGTCGGAAACCATGAAATCAGGCAGAAACAGAAGTACAGTTCAATCACACATGTTTAATAAAAAAAAGTAAAAAGAACAAACGTAGCCAAAAGTTCAGTAACCGGAACGGATAGTCAGCCAAGCCAGAAGTCAGGGATCAATGTAGTGGAACAGCAAGCAGGATCTGGAGCCAGAAGGGATGTCAGCAAAGCAAGTCTTGAACAGGAACGCAGGAGATAGTCTCTGTGATGTTGACCAAGGCGAAGGCAGAGCTCCTCTGGACTGGACGGCTTAAGTAGGCAGGACTGACGAGCAGGATATCATCAACAGCTGAGTAACTGTGGGGAGACAGGGAGCTGCGCTGCTATCAATCCATCCAATCAAGAGCCGAGAACCCCGGGCAAAGGAAGAGCATGTCTCCGCCAGGTGAAATTCCAGAGCTCAGGTAAGTAAAATGGGGGGGGGGGGGGGGGCGGCGAATGCCAGGTGTTTTTTCACCTTAATGCATAGGATGCATTAAAGTGAAAAAAATAACACAAAGTTTTACAGCCCCTTTAATAACCCCCATCGGCAGTAGATGCCGTGTACGGTGTCCAGCCACTTTGATCAGACTTTATCATATTTACTAGGGCAACCCCTATTGATATAGGTGTCGCTATACAATGGGAGGTTATTATTTATCAATTGTTTCCAATATAGAAGTGTAGGAGGGGGAGGTTTCTTCCAGTGCATTGCAATGGCTTTTCTTGCATAGAATAACGTTGTATTAGCAAACACTCGCTCAGACACTGTAGGAACAGTAGCCTCTACCAAACCCAGCAGGCAAACAGACATCGAGACTGGTAAAGGAGCAGAGGTAATAGTGTTCAATAAATCTTAGCCCTTGTACACACGGTCGGACATTCAGACGGAAAATGTCCGATCGGACCGTATTGTCGGATAATCCGACCGTGTGTGGGCTCCATCGGACTGTTTCCGTCGGAATATCCGACCGACAAAGTTTTAGAGCTGGGTTAAAAAACTTTCCGACAACATGATCCGATTGGACTTTGTCCTATTGTGTTTAGAGAATTCCGATCGGACAAAGTGCCACGCACGCTCAGATCAAATTCCTAGACCAAAGCTATTGGCTACTAGCCTGAACGTAGTC
Organism: Lithobates pipiens; assembly: GCF_037356315.1. Taxonomy (NCBI): domain Eukaryota; kingdom Metazoa; phylum Chordata; class Amphibia; order Anura; family Ranidae; genus Lithobates; species Lithobates pipiens. Next base: position 219,190,223 of record NW_027507788.1, read on the forward strand.
CCGTCGTAACGAAATAACGTCATCACGTTACGTACGATCGGATTTTCCGACAACTTCGTCCGACCGTGTGTATGCAACACAAGTTTCGGACAAAATCCAACGGATTTTGTTGTCGGAATGTCCGACCCGTGTGTACAAGGGCTTATGCCGCGTACACACGACCAGACTTTTCAACATCAAAAGTCTGACGGAATGATTCTGGCAGACTATTCTAACGTGTGTGGGCTGCAGCGGACTTTTGATTTGCAAAAGTCTGACAGACTTTAGAAATGGAACATGTTTCAAATTTTTCCGACAGAACTCTGCCGGACCCAGAAATCCGCTCGTGTGTTTGCTAGTCTGACGGACTAAAACCGACGCTAGGGCAGCTATTGGCTACTGGCTTTGAACTTCCTTATTCTAGTCCAGTCGTACGTCATCACGTTCGAATCCGTCGGACTTTGGTGTGATTGTGTGTGGCCAAGTCCGTTCATTCGGAAACTCCGTCAGAACTCCGTCGAAAGTCTGCCGGACTTAAGTCCTGTCGTGTGTACGCGGCATAAGACATTTGTGTTTTGTTTGGAATAGATTTTCATATGAATTTGTTAGTATTCATACATTCTGATCAATTCAAGCATCCGCATAGCTGAAAAAAACAAAATACGAAAATTACGAATAAGCAAAATAACGAACGTGAGAAAATGCGAACTTACAAACGGACAAACTTATGAAAATACGAAACTCCGAAACAGTAAAAGAAAGAAAATGACATCTATAACTAATGATTTGCATTTCATATTTTCAATCCTTTGTTTGTTCACAATTTCGTATGTTCGTATTTTCATTCGTGTGTTCGTAATTTTGTTTCTTCATCTTTTCGTAATTTCGTTTGTTCGCGTTCTCAAATCATTCTTTTGAATGGACAGTGTAAGGGTATCTTAATATGTATGTTCGTAATTCCGTGTTCCCGGATCGTTCTTTTGATTGGACAGTGTATTAGCGAGTGATGTATCTTACGTAATATCTTTAGCCAATCAGCTTATCCCTATTGTGTCACACGGGCATTCCTGAATCTTTTTAGATTGCGTTGAGGAGGAGACAGAGTCGGGTCCGGTGACTGAGGGAATGGACTGGAGTAAGAACAGGACTTATTAGAAGAGCAAGCCTAGGATTATTATTCTTTATTTCCTATGAAAGTACGAATCAACGAAAAAGGCAATCTCACAAAAGTTTAAATTACTACATTACGAATAGTTTACCAAATAAACGAAAATTATAGCAGAAGAGTTTTTTGAAGTATAGCCTCAATACAAAAGATAATTGTGATATACGATGTACCATCATCCAGTAGTAATTCAAGAGAGGGAAAGGTAATTTGAAAGTTGTGGGAGTGGGAAGGGAACTGTACAAATTCTCCTTATACCAATTCACAAACCAAAATACCAAAAGGAAATGTTGGACTATACCGGTACTAAATTAAATACATAAAGATCAGAAATTATATAAGAGAATTTCATATAAATTTTAATACAAAAAATAAAGCAAATTTACATAACACAAAGAGAAAAAAATTTGTTACACAAAGACATATCATATTTAAAAGCTAGTACACCCCAGGTTCGTCTGTACAATTACTCATGGTGGAGTTCTATTCTAGGCAGGGCTGGACTGGGACAGGAATTTGGCCCTGGACTTCATCCAGACCGGCCCACTTACATTTTAAGTGTCCCATCAGCACCCACTTACATCAGAGTGTCCCATTACCAGCCCCCTTACATCAGAGTGTCCCATTACCAGCCCCCTTACATCAGAATGTCCCATCACCAGCCCCTTACAAGAGAGTGTCCCATCAGCACCACCTTACATCAGAGTGTCCCATCAGCACCACCTTACATCAGAGTGTCCCATCAGCACCACCTTACATCAGAGTGTCCCATCAGCACCACCTTACATCAGAGTGTCCCATCAGCACCACCTTACATCAGAGTGTCCCATCAGCACCACCTTACATCAGAGTGTCCCATCAGCACCACCTTACATCAGAGTGTCCCATCAGCACCACCTTACTTCAGAGTGCCCCATCAGCACCCACTTACATCAGTGTCCCATCACCAGCCCCCTTACATCAGAGTGTCCCATCACCAGCCCCCTTACATCAGAGTGTCCCATCACCAGCCCCCTTACATCAGAGTGTCCCATCACCAGCCCCCTTACATCAGAGTTTCCCATCACCAGCCCCCTTACATCAGAGTGTCCCATGAGCACCCCCTTACATCAGAGTGTCCCATCACCAGCCCCCTTACATCAGAGTGTCCCATCACCAGCCCCCTTACATCAGAGTGTCCCATCACCAGCCCCCTTACATCAGAGTGTCCCATCGCCAGCCCCCTTACATCAGAGTGTCCCATCACCAGCCCCCTTACATCAGAGTGTCCCATCACCAGCCCCCTTACATCAGAGTGTCCCATCACCAGCCCCCTTACATCAGAGTGTCCCATCACCAGCCCCCTTACATCAGAGTGTCCCATCACCAGCCCCCTTACATCAGAGTGTCCCATCACCAGCCCCCTTACATCAGAGTTTCCCATCACCAGCCCCCTTACATCAGAGTGGCCCACTGAGCCATCGGCCCACCGGGAAACTCCCGGTAGTCCCAATGGCCAGTACATGCCTGATTCTAGGGGTACAGGTGGAGAGTTCCTCGACTAGTTTCGCGGAATTTTCCGCTTCATCCGGAGGAGGTCTAAAAATTGGATATACATTAAACCATGCGTACCTATTAGTAGTTAGTATAGTTGTACAATCGTATGACTATATACAAAAAAATAAACAAAAATGAACAAAAATATACAATTGTATTTACAGAAAGGGGATTATAGGAGAAATTTATTACCTAGGGGAAAAAAGAAAAAAAAAAAAAAAGAAAAAAAAAAAGAGGGGGGGGCAGGGAAAGGGGAGCAGGCATATCAAACATACAACAAGAGTTGAGTCCACTCCAAAAATTTCCCCCACCGGCGGACATGGGGGATATAATACATATGATGGAAAAAAAAAGGGGGAACTTATAATGATATTTATAATCTTATAATAAAATATAATAGGTATAAATTATGAAGGTCAAAAAATGACATAATTTGATAGAAATGTTACCTGCTAAAGACTGTGCATCAGGTAAGTGACGTTGGCCAATATATGTTTGGGGGTTTTGACCCGAAAGATTAAATATGTGCTTTAGCTAACCACGCTAGCTGTAAAACAGAGAAAGGGGGGAGGGGGAGGGGGGGGGGAAAGGGAACAAGGAAAAAGGAAAAGAAAATCCAAATAGTATGATGAGGTATGTTATAAGACTATAGATTAGATTATAAAACTCATTAGGACAAAAAATATACCGAAATATATAAACGAAAATTATCTCACAAAATTACGAATTTTGAATCAAAGAAGACTTCCGTAACGAAATTACAAATCATTTAGTATCAAAGAAATTATAACTGTTACAAAAATTCGAAAATTAGAAGTCCGAATATGAAACCTTGCATCTTACGAAATTACGAATCGTTAGACTAACGGAATTACGAATCATTTCGTATCAACATAAATACGAACTAATATATAAAAACAACCGCACTTAGGCAAAAAAGGGCAATAGATATACAGCCTACCCTGCTAGGTCCCCCCAAAGGGACTAGGGTGTAAAAAAAAAAAATATATATTGAAAAAAAGAGTAATCCGGCGCTCCCTATATAGTGAGAAACAACAGTCCTATCAATATAATGACGTGGCTAGAACAAAATAAATGTGATGGACAAAAAGTTTGAAAAGCTACAAAGAAAGTCGCCTTGCAGAGTGCTACACTCCTAAATTGCTACAATGTATCATAAGTGTACCATGTGACATAACAAATATTAACAATGTGATAATAAGCCGTGATATTCATAAAAAATATTGCATGAAAAATAAGTAAATAAATTATAAAGTATATGCAAATGTGGAAAAAATAAATGAACCAGAAGTCCAGATTAAAACATGCAAAACCAAGCAATTCCAGCAGAACCAAAACCAAAGTCTTTGGTGATTATAAAGTGCTCAGTGACTTCCTATTGCAGTGAACACAGGAAAAAATTCCGGTGACTTTCGGTGCTCCCCCTTGTGGTCCCCTTACTCACCAGCTGCAGTAACCCCTGCAGGGGCATTACGCATGTAAGGAAGGTTGGTGCCCAGATGATGTTATAATCGTAAGCATCTGATATTCAGCTGTTATGGATCATCCAAGGGTATCTCGCTCCTGGCTCCATTAGGATACACCTGATGTGCTCAATACATACAATCTTTATATTAACATTTTGTGATCATATTACAATATATTTTTTGGGATCCCCAGCGAGCGCCATAATACCCTCCTCTGATGTGCTCAAGGGGCAGATCTCCCAGCTGTATTGGTATCCAACTCCTTACTCTCACCGTTTTCCGATGCAGCCAAGGGTATACATATGAGAAAAAATAAGGGCTCCCATAGTGTAGTAAAAGGTTGTTGGGAAAAAATATTTATTGTAAAAAGTATATATTATATAAAAAGCGCTAACAAAAATCGTAAAAAATCCATGAAAAAACAGGTTTTACACAAATAAAGATAAAAAGTTCCCAAAAACCCGATCTACATCTACGGGACAAGCATAGGTGGCTTCTAGGGTTGTGGAGTAACACTAACAGCGTGCGTTTCAGCTGCGCTCCACAGACACCCACAGCCACTATCGTACCGGGAAGTGACGTCAGTATGTGACAACGCCTTACGTACGTTTCGTTCATGAGGCGGAAAATACGAACAAGTCCTAATATAAAAACTTGAGTCTTACAAAATTACGAATTGTTACCAATCAACAGAAACATAAAGAAACGAAACATGCACATGTCTAATAAATCTACCACTTCCCCCCAGAAAATAGCTATATAAGGACTCTGCACAGCCAACACTTGGCAGAGCACACAGGATTTATCTTTCCAAGTCTATGAGGCGTAATATATGCTCTATGTACCAATTTAAATTGAATCACATGGCCTCTCAACGATACCAGAGATCTCAGAAGGAAATCCCACACACAGCTCCAGTCCTCCATATCCAACTATGGTATATCTCGCATCCACCTAGTTCTGAGACCTTCTAATGGCAAAATAGAAATTAAAGTAAGATGAGAGTACAGTCTGAAGGTGGACTTATCTAGGCACTCAACCCCAAGTACCGATTCTAAAGAGGATTTTAAAAGCCTTATGCCCTGTACACACGGTCGGACATTCCGACGTCAAAATCCGTCAGATTTTTTCCGTCGGATTTTGGCCCAAACTTGTCTTGCATACACACGGTCGCAGAAAGTTGTCGTAAAATCCAACCGTTCAGAACAAGGTAACGTAAACCACGTATGACGGGACTATAAGGACTGCAGTAGCCAATAGATTTTGTCTCGTAAATTATTCTGAGCGTGCGTGGCACTTTGTCCGTCGGAATTGTCTACACACGATCGGAATTTAAACGATCGGATTTTGTTGTTGGAAAATTTTAGAACCTACTCTCAAACTTTGTGTGTCGGAAAATCCGACGGAAAAAGTCAGATGGAGAGCACACACGATCGGATTTTCCGACAACACGATCCGATTGCACATTTTCCATCGGAAAGTCCGACCGTGTGTACGGGGTATTAGACTGTCCTGTGGAAACTGTGCATGAAAAATGTGGAGAAGCTGGAGATATCTAAATAAGTAAGAACTAGGTAAGCTAAAGTTTGTAGAAAAAGTTGATCATTTCCGATCAGTGACCACTTCAGAGAGTATTTTATTATTATATTTAGTCCATGCAATAGGCTCTGGTACTTTAAAAAATAGAGGAAGAGTAGGATTAAACCATAAAGGGGCATTTGGAGAGATCACACCCTTTGGATAGTACTCACATCTGAGGCCAGCCTCCCAAGCTTGAATAGTATTAAGCATTGAAGCATTCAACCGGTAGGGGGCCCTACGGCCCCTAAATAAGAGTACCTTATAAGCTTCTATAGAACACACCACTGCTGCTTCCACCTGAGTGGAGGAGATATATAAATCTGGGCTTAGCCACCATGCGGCTGTAACCAGTTGAGTGGCCAAGAAATATTAATATAAATCTGGAAAAGCTGAGGGCACATTGAAGTAGTTAATTTGTACCTGGGGTTCTTCGATCCCCATAAAAAAAGATGAAAACAGCTGATTTAATCTTGTAAAAAAAGATACAGGGAGCCACTGAGGAGAGTGTCTGAATAAATACATAAATTTTGGTAAAATGTTCATTTTTAAGTGATTAACCACTTGAGATCCGCGCTATAGCCAAATGACGGCTACAGCGCGGATCTCCTTTTCCGGGACGACGTCAATAGACGTAGTCCCGTGTACGAGCGGCCTGCGCGCCCCCTGAGGGGCACACACGGCGTGCTCTGTGATCGGCGAGTCCATGAGACTCGCCTGATCACCGATCCGTGCAAGGGGTCGATCCCGAACCCTTATCACGTGATCAGCTGTCAGCCAATGACAGCTGATCATGTGATATAACAGAGCCGGTAATCGGCTATTATTCCTCCTCGCGCTGATAGCGCGAGGAGAAAAAAAAAAAAGCCGATCACGGCCAACCCTGCTAGTGCCCACCTGCCCCCTGCCAGTGCCCACCTGCCCCCTGCCAGTGCCCACCTGCCCCCTGCAGTGCCACATGTACTAAAAGTAAGTGCCCCCCGTCAGTGCCACCCAGCAGTGCCCACAGTGCCACCCAGCAGTGCCCACAGTGCCACCCAGCAGTGCCACCCAGCAGTGCCCACAATCTGCCTCAAAGGTGCTGCACCCCAGTGCCACATATCCGTGCCCATCAGTGTCATCTACCAGTGCCCAGCAGTGCCGCCCATCAGTGCCCAGCAGTGCCACCTATCAGAGCCACCTATCAGTGCCACCTATCAGTGCCCATCAGTCCCATCTATCAGTGGTACCTATCAGTGCCCATCCGTGCCACCCATCCGTGCCATCTTATCTGTGCCCATCTTTGCCCATCAGTGCCGCCTTATCTGTGCCCATCGGTGCCGCCTTATCTGTGCCTATTAGTGCCGCCTTAACTATGCCTATCAGTGCCCACCAGTGCAGCCTATCAGTGCCCACCAATGCAGCCCATCAGTGCCCACCAGTGCAGCCTATCAGTGCCGCCTAATCAGCGCACTTCAATGAAGGAGAAAAATGACCCGTTTGCAAAATTTTATAACAAACTATTAAAACAAATTTTTTTTTTTTGCATCTTTTTTGTTTGTTTAGCAAAAAATAAAACTCTGAGCTGTAACTAAATACCACCAAAAGAAAGCTCTATTTGTGGGAAAAAAATGATAAAAATTTCATTTGGGTACAGTGTTGTATGTCCGCGCAATTGTCATTCAAAGTGGATCAGCGCTGAAAGCTGAAAATTGGTCTGGGACTGAGGGGGGTTTAAGTGCCCAGTAAGCAAGTGGTTAAAGGACAGTGGTAAAGACATCCATGCCTTTAATTTTGACCCAATGTCTCCTAAAATTGGAATCAAATTCAGGGAGATAAATTCATAAGCTTGACGGGAAATTAAAACTCCTAAATACTTGAAATTATCTACCCACTGCAATGGAATATCATTCAAAGCCATACTACAGGCCTCCACATCAATTGGGAATAACAAGGACTTAGTCCAATTTACCTTCAGACTTGTAACCACTGAAAAAGAATCCAATATCTCTAAGACCCCCTTGGAGCGAGGGTCCAGTGTCATTTAAAAATCATAAAAGGTCATCTGCATATAAAGCTACCCTCTCCTCCAACCAGCCGATCCACAATCCCTTAATATTGAGGGAAGTGCACAAAGCCTCCACCCCCAGCTACACAGCAATAGCAAAGAGGGTCGGAGAGAGAGAGCAGCCCTGCCGAGTTTCCCTTAATAATGAAAAAGAAGTTGACAACCCTCCTCCCATTTTCACTGCAGCTGTAGGATTTCTATATAAGACCTGCAACCATATTTTAAAATACCATTGGAAAGCCCATTCTGCGGAGTACCTCCCGCAGAAAAGGCCACTCCAAGGTATCAAATGCCTTCTCGATATCTAGGGAAGCAATGACCCTAGATCCTATATTAAGATATGAAGAATAAATATTAGTATATCATCTCCTTAAATTCACATCAGTAGCACTACCGGGCATGAACCCCGTCTGATCTGAATCAATAATATTAGACATCATAGGTTGTAATCGTCAGGAGTCGGAAGATGAGCTTAGTCAGAATTTTAAAGTCTACATTCAAAAGGGCAATAGGCCTGTATGAGGCACAAGAGGTGGATCTTTTGGGTGCTCATGAATTAAAACTATATGAGCGTCACTCATTGAGTCCGGCAAAGCTCCCTCCTTCAAACAATCAGAATAAAGAGAAGCCAATACAGGAGCTAAGCGCTCTCCATGAGCCCTATAAAATTCAATAGAAAGGCCATTCGACCCTGGAGACTTCTCCAATGGAAAAGAACTGATGACCGAAAGTACCTCCTCTGAAGTTATAGAACATACTAGTGCCCCCTCTCATTATCCATTAACCAAGCCAGTGCAACTGAATCCAGCTGAGCCGCCATCTCATTGGGAGTCAGAGGGCAAGTGAGATGTATACAACGTCGGATAAAATTGCCGAAAAAGTCTCCAGAATTTTAGATTGTGTACAGGCCATATCTCCAGAGGAGGTGCGTTTTTTCAGAAAATCGGAATACTAGGTTGTTCATGTTTAGCCATCATGGCCAAAAAGCGGCCATTGCGATCTCCCTGTTTAAAAGATTTTTGTTCATTTTTATATAAATCCACCCTGGTAGTCTCAGCCATATGCAGATATAAGGCCTGTTTGCTATGGGATAAAGCATTAAATTTAGATTCTGAAGGATCAGCAACATATTGGGCTGTTTTTTCATCTACTATAAGCTTTAAAGGGTCGTCCTTTACTTGTTGAGCCTTATTAACTGCTTTAATAGCTGATATATATATATATATATATATATATATATATATATATATTGTCCTCTTGTATAGGCCTTAAAAGCATCCCATAGTATTACTGAAGTAGATGACCCTATATTAAATGCCCCATACTCTGCTGGAAGGGGCGGAGCTTTATTATTATTTTATTGAAATCCAGTAAGTACCCAATCTCCACTGTGCTGCATCACGATAGCGGTGCAGACAAAGTGTAAGCGTAAGTGGAGCATGGTCAGATAACCCACTCGGCAAGTATTTAACATCCACCATATCTGCTAATTAACAAAAGGCTAAATCTATACCGGAGGCGGTCTTATATGAAGTTGAAAAAGTGTATGATCTAGTTGATGGATTTTTCCATCGCCAAGCTTCTACCAAATCTACCATCTGGGCCCAATTAGAGAGCTCTCCAGTGAATTTTTTTTAGGAGGAGTTGGTTTATCCAAAGCAGGATCAAGGACAGCATTAAAGTCTCCCATTAACAGTAGCTTAGCTGGACCATATACAGACATTTAATCTAAGCCCTTGTACACACGGTTGGAGATTCCGACAACCAAATCCGTCGGATTTTGTCCGAAGGATTTTGTCCGAAACTGTTGCATACACACGGTCAGACAAAGTTGTCAGAAAATCCGTCGTGATGACGTTATTTTGTTACGACGGGACTACGTTCAGGCTAGTAGCCAATAGCTTAGGTGTAGGAATTTGATCTGAGCATGCGTGGCACTTTGTCCGATCGGAATTCTCTACACATGATCGGAGTATGTCCGATCGGAGCATTTTGTCGGAAAATTTTACCAACAAGTTGGAAAACTTGGTCCATCGGATAATCTGATGGAAACAGTCCGATGCAGACCACACACAGTCGGAATATCCGACAAATCGGTCCGATTGGACACATTCCGTCGGAATCTCCGACCATGTGTACAAGGGCTAAGAGACTATATAGGGGGGTCCCCCCCAAAGGGGAGGTGGAATATACACACTGACCACTATATATTGCAGAGAGTGTGCCCTGATCCCACCCAATTGTGTGATGATAGCGAATTCATTTTCACTATTTTCACACTAACCTTCCTCCCGCCAATCAAGAGGCAGGGCGTCAGACCTGTGGCTGCACATGATGTGCACAAGTGGCTGCAGTTGACAGGCATGAGTGGCTGCATTTGACGGGCACAAGTGGCTGCATTTGATGGGCACAAGTGGCTGCATTTGATGGGCACAAGTGGCTGCATATGATGGGCACAAGTGGCTGCATATGATGGGCACAAGTGGCTGCATTTGACAGGCACCAGTGATTGCATATGATGGCCACAAGTGGCTGCATATACTGGGCACAAGTGTCTGCATTTAAACGGGCACAAGTGGCTGCATATAATGGGCGCAAGTGGCTGCATTTGACGGGCACAAGTGGCTGCATATGAGGGGCACAAGTGGCTACATATGACTGACACAAGTGGCTGCATTTGATGGGCACAAGTGGCTGCATATGACTGGCACAAGTGGCTGCACTTGATGGGTACAAGTGGCTGCATATGATTGGCACATAGTTACATAGGTAGTCAGGTTGAAAAAAGACATCCATCCAGTGCAACCACAAAAAAACAATAATAATAATAATAATATCATACAATCCCACATACCCAATCCTATACCCACAGTTGATCCAGAGGAAGGCAAAAAACCCCAGCAGAGCATGATCCAATTTGCTAAAGCAGGGCAAATAATTCCTTCCTGATCCCCCGAGAGGCAATCGGATTTTCCCCGGATCAACTTTACCTATAAATGTTAGTACCCAGTTATATTGTGTGCTCTTAGGAAATAATCCAGGCCTTTCTTAAAGCAATCAGAGCTGGCCAGAACCACCTCTGCAGGGAGTCTATTCCACATTTTCACAGCTCTTACTGTGAAGAAACCTTTCCGTATTTGGAGATGAAATCTCTTCTCCTCTAGACGTAAAGAGTGCCCCCCCTTGTCCTCTGTGATGACTGTAAAGTGAATAACTCAGCACCAAGTTCCCTATATGGACCCCTTATATATTTGTACATGTTGATCAAATCCCCCCTTAATCTCCTCTTATCAAAAGTGACTGCACAAGTGGCTGCATTTGACAGGCACAAGTGGCTGCATTGGATGGGCACAGTGGCTGCATTGGATGGGCACAGTGGCTGCATTGGATGGACACAATGGCTGCATTGGATGGGCACAGTGGCTGCATAGGATGGGCACAATGGCTGCATTGGATGGGCACAGTGGCTGCATTGGATGGACACAATGGCTGCATTGGATGGGCACAGTGGCTGCATTGGATGGGCACAGTGGCTGCATTGGATGGGCACAGTGGCTGCATTGGATGGGCACAATGGCTGCATAGGATGGGCACAATGGCTGCATTGGATGGGCACAGTGGCTGCATTGGATGGACACAATGGCTGCATTGGATGGGCACAGTGGCTGCATTGGATGGGCACAGTGGCTGAAATTTATGGGCACAGTGAGGCTGCAATTGATAGGGGGGTTCAGTATTTTTCAGTTTGTTTGCACCCCCCTAAAAATTTGGAGCACCAGCCACCACTGATGTAGCATGGTAAGCCAAGGCTTCTTAAGGGTCAAAAGCTTACTCCCCATAAGGTGAGTTTCTTGAAGTAGCCCTATATGTGGAAAATAACTTTTCAAATACTTAAATAACAGTGCTCCTTTAAATTTTGAGTTAAGGCCAGGAACATTCCATGACAGCATAGAGACTACCTCTTGGTCACGTGATGTCATCTACGAAATCTAAAAAAATATGATGCTTAAATAATAAATTGCAGTGCAAGGCACATTGCAAATTACTAGACCCTAAGAGTAGCAAACATTTGAATGAACAAATTTAAAAAAAAATAAGAAAGGCACAATGTATATAAACAATTAACAAAAACACACTCCACTGGCATTAATATGCTCTTCCTGCATTTCTCCAACGCCACAAAAAACAAACAAACAAAAAAAAACAAGGTGGCGTGGACAAAACAAAAAAGAAAAAAAAACACACACACACGGGGGAAAAAGAAAGGGAGGGAAAGGAAGGAGAGGTACCTCTCCAAAACAGTTCCCTTCCACCGAGCCAGATCTATAATTTGGGACAGAAGGGGGAAACCGCAGTTGGTATCAGAGTTAGATAAGGAGAGTCCAAGGAGGACTTGCTGGATCTCCTGATGAAGGATAATAACTCTCTTATTGTCCATCCAGCCAGATGGACGCAGCAGCCGGGGTATCAAAGGAAAAAAAAAAAACGTTTCTACAAAATGGATATTAATGGATTAATATTTAGGTAGCGCTTACCCCCGAAGGAGCTGGTGTTTCCTCGGGCCCCCTGTTCCCAGAGCCCATGACTCTGATAGCTGCACCCATGCTCTCCAACACATCCAGGCAGAATAGGGGATATTTTACTGCAAAAATATACATTATATATATGATACTACACTAACCAAAGAAAGGGAAACAGCAATAACACATCAAACAAATACGCAAACAGTAGCAAAATAAAGTATATAGTTGATAATAAGCAAACGTAACCAAAGAATGAACCCTAAACCCAGGGGCGTAACTATACGGGGTGCAGCAGTTGCGACCGCAACTGGGCCCTGTGCTGCAGGGGGCCCATGCAGCCCCCTCTACATATGGCCGGCAGCAGCATAGGCAGCTAGGGGTACCAATGCACCATGCACACGGGTGGTGGAGGTGGAGGGGGACTAGCAGAGCTCCATGCTCGACTATCGCTCTGGCTGCTCTTTAGTTGTGCATTCCCCGCATGACATGTGTCCTCAGCCGGCTCCTCAGGGTACCCCTCTCCTGCTCCATGCAATGTCGCTCAGTCCGATGTCTGTTCTCCCCAACCAGACAGGGACAGTCCCCCAATGGGGAACCTAAAAATAAAAAAATAAATAATAAAAAAAAACTACTGATACCAGTGGTGGAACTAAGGGGCTCACAAAGGTCATACCTGTGACCACGCCCTGGAGTTCCACCACCAGACTCGGAGGGAAGGGCCCTGGCTGGGGTTCAGGGGGGCCCTTCATGGTTTCTTGCATCAGGGCCCTGAAGGTTCTAGTTACGCCACTGCCTAAACCCTATACTTAGGGAGGTCCTGTCTAAGGGCAATGCTAAGATAACAGGTTGTCAGTCTCTGTCAAACCCTTTCTCCACTGGCCGGTATATTGGGGCCCTGAACTGGCATTGGAGAACTTATGCCTATGTACACAGGACCGGAGTTTTCGACCGCAAAGGTCCAACGGAACAAATCCGTTGGACAATTCGATCATGTGTGGGCTCCATCGGACCTCTGCTGTACAAAAAATCTGATGGACTTTAGAAATAGAACATGTTTCAAATTTTTCAGCCGGGACTCTGCCGGACCCAGTTTCTATCGAGAAATCTGTTCGTGTGTATGCTAGTCCGACGGACAAAAACCGACGCTAGGGCAGCTATTGAACTTCCTTATCCTAGTCTGGTCATATGTTATCACATTCGAATCCGTCGGACTTTGGTGTGATTGTGTGTGGCCAAGTCCGTTCATTCCGAAAGTCCATCGGAGCTCCGCCGAAAGTCAGTCGGGAAGACTGCCGGACCTAGTCCGTCAAAAAGTCCGGTCGTGTGTACGTGGCATTAGATGAAGTTCCTCCGAACCCAGGCATAGGTGTCCCAAGCAAACATTACTCTTCTTCTTCAACCCCTTCAATACCTGGCACTTTCACCCCCTTCCTGCCCAGGCCAATTTTCAGCTTTCATCGCTCTCACATTTTCAATGACAATTGCACGGTCATGTTAAACTGTACTCATATGACATTTTTATCACTTTATTTTTTGAGACAGATAGAGCTTTTTTTTGTGGTATTTATTTACCACTGGGGGGGGGGGGGGTTATTTTTTGCTAAACAAACAAAAAATACAGAAAATTTTTAAAGAAAAACAATTCTTTGTTTTTTTTTATACAATTTTGCAAATGAGTAATTTTTCTTCACTGATGTGTGCTGATGAGGCGGTACTGATGGGCACTGAAAGGCTTCATTGATGGGCATTGATGAGACTGCACAGATGGGCATTGAAAGGCTTCATTGATGAGCATTGATGAGACTGCACTGATGGGCATTAATGAGGCGGCACTGATGAGGCGGCACTCATGGGCACCGAAAGGCTTAATTGATGGGCATTGATGAGACTGCACTGATAGGCATTGAAAGGCTTCACTGATGGGCATGGATGAGGCTGCACTGATAGGCACTTATATGCTGCACGCTGCACTGATGGGCATTGAAAGGCTTCATTGATGGGCATTGAAAAACTTCATTGATGGGCATTGATAAAGCTGCACTGATAGGCACTTATATGCTGCATTGATGATCAGTGTAAATGCCCCCTGTAACTGGAAAGCTGGTTATCAGCTTTCCTTTCCTCAGACACTGACAGCACTGAGGAAAGGAAATGCTGATTTTAATTTGTTTACATGTGATCAGCTGTGACAGTCAGTGGCAGTAGCGATCTCCCCTATGAACAGGTGGCATTATCAGTCACTGACAGTGGCAAACTCCCCTATGATCAGTTGGCGTCACCAGTCAGTAATAGTGGCAATCTCCCATGTGATCAGGTGGCATCACCAGTCAGCTACAATGGCAATCTCTCCTATGATTAGGTGGCATAACCAGTCAGTGACAGTGGCGATCTCCCCTATGATCAGGTGGCATCACGAGTCAGTGACAGTGGCGATTTCCCCTATGATCAGGTGGCATCACCAGACAGTGACAGTGGCGATCTCCCCTATGATCAGGTGGCATCACCAGTCAGCTACAATGGAAATCTCCCCTATGATCAGGTGGCATCACCAGTCAGCTACAATGGAAATCTCCCCTATGATCAGGGCTTTCTTTAATATTGACTGGACCCTGGGCAAATTTTTTTTCTTGTGCCACCTCCCCCCATGCAATTTTGCTCTCCACCTGCTCTGAGTCTACAATAAATAGCAGCTAGACTCAAATCAGTTTACTGAATCAGATCAGGCAGCGATTGTAATTGGTTGCCAGAGGTTACAGTGTATCATTACCACTCACTGCCTGCTAGAGGTTACAGCACACATTACGGCTCACTTATTATTTGCTAGAGGTTACAGCACATAACTTCTGCTTGTTGATTGGTTGCTAGAGGTTACTGTACATCAATACTGATTCGTTGCTAGAGGTTACTGGACATCCTTACCACTCACCAATCGGTTGCTAGAGGTTATTAATGCTTACTGATTGGTTGCTAGATGTTACTGCATATCCTTACCGTTCAATGATTGGTTACAAGAGGTTAGAGCACATCATTACTTTTCAATGGTTGGTTGCTAAAGGTTACACCACATCATCTCCTCACTGCCTGCACACCATGGACTGAGAAGGTGAGGGGACCAATCAATAGACAGCAAACTCCTAGGGTATTTAAGACTTCTAGGATCAGTGGCAATGCTGGGGGAGGGGGGGGGGGTGTGATCAGTGGCAATGCTGGGGGGTTGATGGGATCAGTGGCAGTGGTGGGGGGATGGAATAAGTTAGGAGGCAGTACACTGTGGCAAATTCTGAATCATGTGGAGCAAAGCAGGAAATCTTTGGCAAGTATATAGTGGGGGATTCTACACTGACCATCAATGTAAGGGGGAATTTGCACTGACCACCATTCAACGGGGGATTTTACATTACCCACCAATATAAAGAGGGATTTGTAAGCTGAGACCAATATAATGAGAGCATTTACACCAACCACCAGTGTAAGGGGGAGTATACAATGACCTCCATGTAAGGGGGAATTTATTCTGACAACTATGGTCGAGGAGATTTGTACTGACCACCATTGGAAGGGGGGATTTACATGGACTACCTGTGTAAGGGCAATTCTGCATTTACCACCAATGTAAAGGGAAATATACACAATGTCATGAAGACTTTACACTGACAACCAATGTAATGCGGGATTTTACATCAACAACCAATAAAGGGGGATTTCTACACTGCCCACCTATGTAAGGGGGGATTTACACTCACCACCAATTTAACCACTTCCCGACCGCCGCACGACGATGTACGTCGACAGAATGGCACGGGCAGGCATAAGGGCGTACGTGTACGTCCCTGCCTTCCCGCGGGTCGGGGGCCCGATCGGGCCCCCGCCCGGTGCCTGCGGCGGTCGGTATTCGTTCGGGAGCGATCCCGGACGAGGGGGCGGCCATTCATTCATGGCCACCCCCTCGCGATCGCTCCCGACGAATAGAAATCCTTCGTGACATCACTTCCTCTCCTGTAATGTAAACACAGGAGAGGAAGTGATGTATTCTCTCCTCCGTGTCGGTATTTTTCGTTCCGACACCGAGGAGAGAGGATCGGTGAGTTGCACCAACACGTCACTACACAGTAGAACATGCCAGGCACACTCACACCCCCCGATCACCCCCCCAATTACCCCTGCCCCCCAGTCACAGTGACACCAATGTCATTTTTTTTTTTTTGCATTGGTGTCATTTGTGACTGTAATAACTGTTAGGGCAGTTAGGGTTAGCCCCCTTTAGTTCTAATGTACCCCCCTAACCCCCCCAATAAAGGTTTAACCCCGTGATCACCCCCCGTCGCCAGTGTCACTAAGGCTGGGTTCACATTGCAGCGGTTTATGAGAACGAATGTGATTCGCACCGCACTGCAGTGCAAATCACATCCGATCTCTGTGTGATTCGAGTTCAGCCATACAGATAGTATGGCTGAATTCGCATCGCACCCGCCGCAAATTCGCACGGGACCCTTTTTTTGGCCCGCAGCAGAATCGGATCGCATGGGTGTTCACACCATGCGATCCGAGTTTGCAGATCGCACTGCGATATGCGAACTGATCTGGGGGTGTCATTAACATTTCACTGACACTCCCAGCAGTTCGCATAGGGCAGTGTGAACTGCCACCGGGAGGCATGCGATGCGGGAACCCGCCGCGGATTCATGGCGTTCCCGCATCGCTCCAGTGTGAACCCAGCCTAATAAGCGATTTTTCTGATCGCTGTATTAGTGTCACAGGTGACGCTAGTTAGGCAGGTAGGTATTTAGGTTCGCCGCAGCTTTTTATAGCGCCAGGGACCCCCATATACTACCGCATAAAGCCCCCTGATTGCCCCCTAGTTAACCCTTTCACCAGTGATCACCATATAACTGTTACAGGTGACGCTGGTTGGTTAGTTATTTTTTTATAGTTTCAGGGCACCCGCCATTTATTACCTAATAAAGGTTTAACCCCCTGATCACCCGGCGGGTGTCATTTGTGACTGTAATAACTGTTAGGGCAGTTAGGGTTAGCCCCCTTTAGTTCTAAGGTACCCCCCTAACCCCCCCAATAAAGGTTTAACCCCATGATCACCCCCCGTCGCCAGTGTCACTAAGGCTGGGTTCACATTGCAGCGGTTTATGAGAACGGATGTGATTCGCACCGCACTGCAGTGCAAATCACATCCGATCTCTGTGCGATTTGAGTTCAGCCATACAGATAGTATGGCTGAATTCGTGTCGCACCCGCCGCACCCGCCGCAAACTCGCACGGGACCCTTTTTTTGGTCCGCAGCAGAATCGGATCGCATGGGTGTTCACACCATGCGATCCAAGTTTTCAGATTGCACTGCGATATGCGAACTGGTCTGGGGGTGTCATTAACATTTCACTGACACTCCCAGCAGTTCGCATAGGGCAGTGTGAACTGCCGCCGGGAGGCATGCGATGCGGGAACCCGCCGCGGATTCGTGGCGTTCCCGCATCGCTCCAGTGTGAACCCAGCCTAATAAGCGATCGTTTTTCTGATCGCTGTATTAGTGTCACAGGTGACGCTAGTTAGGCAGGTAGGTATTTAGGTTCGCCGCAGCTTTTTATAGCGCCAGGGACCCCCATATACTACCGCATAAAGCCCCGATTGCCCCCTAGTTAACCCTTTCACCAGTGATCACCATATAACTGTTACAGGTGACGCTGGTTGGTTAGTTATTTTTTTATAGTTTCAGGGCACCCGCCATTTATTACCTAGTCTCACTAGTGTACCCCTAAATTTAGGGGTGTCTACTTTCCAAAATGGGGTCATTTGGGGGGGGGGTTTGTGCCATCTTGGCATTTTATGGCCTTCAAAACTGTAACGCCCTTAGAAAGCCTGAAGGCGGTGCTTGGTTTTCGGGGCTCCGTACGCGGCTAGGCTCCCAAAAAGTCCCACATATGTGGTATCCCCGTACTCAGGAGAAGCAGCAGAATTTATTTTGGGGTGTCATTTCACATATGCCCATGGCATGCGTGAGCAATATATCATTTAGTGACAACTTTGTGAAAAAAAAAAAAAAAGTTTGTAATTTTCCCGCAACTTGTGGCAAAATCTAAAATATTCCATGGACTCAACATGCCTCTCAGCAAATAGCTTGAGGTGTCTACTTTCTAAAATGGGGTCATTTGTGGGGGTTTTGTGCCATCTTGGCATTTTATGGCCTTCAAAACTGTAATAGGTAGTGAGAAGTGAACTCAAAAATTTACGCCCTTAGAAAACCTGAAGGCGGTGCTTGGTTTTCGGGGCCCCGTATGCGGCTAGGCTCCCAAAAAGTCCCACATATGTGGTATCCCCGTACTCAGGAGAAGCAGCAGAATTTATTTTGGGGTGTCATTGCACATATGCCCATGGCATGCGTGAGCAATATATCATTTAGTGACAACTTTGTGAAAAAAAAAAAGTTTGTAATTTTCCCGCAACTTGTGGCAAAATATAAAATATTCCATGGACTCAACATGCCTCTCAGCAAATAGCTTGGGGTGCCTACTTTCTAAAATGGGGTCATTTGTGGGGGTTTTGTGCCATCTTGGCATTTTATGGCCTTCAAAACTGTAAGGCCGCGTACACACGCGGGGACTGTTCGCCCAACTTTGTCCGCTGAACAGTGTTTCGGCGGACAGTCCGCCCGTGTGTGGGCTTTCAGCGGACAGTTTCAGCGAACAGTTTGCTGAACAAGGTTTTTCGGAATTTCCGAAAAACTGTCCGCTGAAACTTGGTTTCAGCGAACAGTCCGCTCGTGTGTAGGCTTGTTCGTCAAACTAAGTTCCGCGCATGCTCAGAAAGGATTTACACGCCGAAAGTTATAATGCAGTGTATAGGACGTCGTATTTTGCGTCCCGTCGTACGTGCCGTTCACGTCATCGCGCACGGTTTCAGCAAACTGTTCGTTCGTCGTGTGTGGGCAAGTCCGTCCATGCTAATTTTGAGCGGACTGTTTGCTGAAACTGTTTGACGGACAAAGTTGAGCGAACAGTCCCCGCGTGTGTACGCGGCCTAATAGGTAGTGAGAAGTGAACTCAAAAATTTACGCCCTTAGAAAGCCTGAAGGCGGTGCTTGGTTTTCGGGGCCCCGTACGCGGCTAGGCTCCCAAAAAGTCCCACATATGTGGTATCCCCGTACTCAGGAGAAGCAGCAGAATTTATTTTGGGGTGTCATTTCACATATACCCATAGCATGTGTGAGCAATATATCATTTAGTGACAACTTTGTGTAAAAAAAAATAAATAAATTTTTTTTTGTCATTATTCAATCGCTTGAGGCAAAAAAATAAAATATTCAATGGGCTCAACATGCCACTTATCAATTTCCTTAGGGGGTCTACTTTCCAAAATGGGGTCATTTGGGGGGGTTTTGTACTGCCCTGCCATTTTAGCACCTCAAGAAATGAGATAGGCAGTCGTAAACTAAAAGCTGCGTAAATTCCAGAAAACGTACCTTAGTTTTTAGATGTGACAACTTTTGCGCAAACCAATAACTATACAGTTATTGACTTTTTTTTTACCAAAGACATGTGGCTGAATACATTTTGGCCTAAATGTATGACTAAAATTGAGTTTATTGGATTTTTCTAATAACAAAAAGTAGAAAATATCATTTTTTTTCAAAATTTGCGGTCTTTTTACGTTTATATCGCAAAAAATAAAAATCGCAGAGGCAAACAAATACCATCAAAAGAAAGCTCTATTTGTGGGAAGAAAAGGACGCAAATTTTGTTTGGGTACAACATTGCATGACCGCGCAATTACCAGTTAAAGCAGCGCAGTGCCAAATTGTAAAAAGACCTCTGGTCATTGACCAGCAAAATGGTCCGGTCTGAAAGTGGTTAAAGAGGGCTTCTATGTGGACTACCAATGTAAGGGAAGATTCAAAACTCACCACAAATGAAAGTTTGGATTTTTTTTACCGATTACTAATAAATAAAGGAATTTATACACTGGCCACCAATGTAATGGGGATTTACACTGACCACTAATGTAATAGAAGCATTCACAGGAACCACTGATGTAAAGAGGGATTTGCACTGACCACCAATGTAAGGGGGGCCTTCACACTGGCCACTAGTGTGAATAAAAGGATTCTATACCAAGGACCAATATAATGAGAAGATTTACACTGACCACCAATGTAACTGAGACATTTAGCCTGCGTTCACATTTGTGTGTGTTGGGAATGCATGCAAAATCGCTTTCCTGACACCACAGAAATTGGCTGCCCTAGTTAATGACACCCTCCCGCATCTGCTGAGATGTGCGTATTCACGTGCACCACAATTCAGGGTGCTGTGGTACCATGTTATTTTGAAAAAGGGTTCCACCTCCAATTTGCTTAACTTTGCAGAACAGGATGATGTTAGGCCTAATGACCACAGTTGTAGGCCAGGCTTTCAAGCATGCCCCTTTACCTCCCCGGTGGGCAGCATTCAGCAGAATTGATGGTGGATACGACCTTAGGGTTGCATGATATACATATGAATGCCTCCTCTATTTACATATCAATGCAATGCCAGTCCGTGGCAATTTACATATGAATGCAGATTATTTACGTGTAAACACAGGGTGTGCAGGTGGGTTAGTAGTACATGGTAATAGGCAGAGCTGGACAGCATTAGTAACAGAACTTCACCATGAGCTATTAAGACACAGTACAGGACTAAAACTTCAAGGGACAGGGGCATTTAAAATGGGATAGTTGGAAAGTATGAGGCAGCTGCTTTGGGCCTCACCACAATGATGGGGAACAGGGCAGATGCCCCTTTTGCCCTGCCTTAAAGACAGCCCTGCCTATGATCAGGTGCCATCACCAGTCAGTGACAGTGGCAAGCTCCCCTATGATCATGTGGCGTCACCAGTCAGTGACAGTGGCAAGCACCCCTAGGATCATGTGGCGTCACCAGTCAGTGACAGCGGCAATCTCCCCTATGATCAGATGGCGTCACCAGTCAGCTACAATGGCAATCCCCCTTATGATCAGGTGGCATCACCAGTCAGTGACAGTGGCAATCTCCCCTATTAATAGGTGGCATCACTGGCGATAGTGGCAATCTCCCCTATGATCAGGTGGCATCACCAGTCAGCTACAATGGCAATCTCCCCTATGATCAGGTGGCATCACCAGTCAGCTACAATGGCAATCTCCCCTATGATCAGATGGCATCACCAGTCAGTGACAGTGGCGATTGCCCTATGATCAGGTGGCATCACCAGTCAGTGACAGTGGCAATCTCCCCTATAATCAGATGGCGTCACCAGTCAGCTACAATGGCAATCCCCCCTATGATCAGGTGGCATCACCAGTCAGTGACAGTGGCAATCATCCCTTTTATCAGATGGCATCACCGGTGATAGTGGCAATCTCCCCTATGATCAGGTGGCATCACCAGTCAGCTACAATGGCAATCTCCCCTATGATCAGGTGGCATCACCAGTCAGCTACAATGGCAATCTCCCCTATGATCAGGTGGCATCACCAGTCCGTGACAGTGGCGATTGCCCTATTATCAGGTGGCATCACCAGTCAGTAACAGTGGCAAGCTCCCCTATGATTCGGTGGCATCACTGGACAGTTACAATGGCAATTACCCCAACTACCTCACCTTTTTGCATCCCTAATGCAGTTGCAAAAGTTCTGCTTGTGAAAAAGCCTCACCCCCTGCACCCTCTGTAGCGACACCCAAACCCCGGACCGGTATTCAGGGACTGAACTCTCCTTGTGTGGTGACACGTTCAGGAAACGCAGAATAAATCACATTCTGGCATGGCATATAATGAGATAGAGGGGCGACCTGACGGCGGAGAATTGCCCTCTATCACGCCTGTTGTATCTGATTACTCGCTGATGGCGCAAAACGCACACGATATTCCCCGGCTCCAAATGTAGTTAGCCGTCAGTTATTCCGTCTCCCGGGTTTTTACATCCCGGACACCTTCCCATACCTGAGATTTCTATAGTATTATAGAATTACAGGGGGAGCAGAGGGAGCGCTCTCTTGATTCAAAGAGGAAATCATTTAAAAGTTCATTTGAAATGATTTGATATCCTATCGGGTTAAAGTACATTTCAAGGAGAAGGAATTCAGCAATGCGTTTATGTTAAAGCAGAAAATATCTGGCGGGTTGTGGCCCAGGGAGCTGTGAAGGGCGCAATACAATACAATACAAACAAAGCACACGGGCACATGAGGCCGTATAACTTCAACTTTTAAAATATTTTTGTTATTGAATTTTTCTACCACTGTGCATTTTTCTTTCCATTGACACCACTGGGGAGGGACATTTTTCCTTCACCACTGTGAGCCTAATACAGCCTGATGTAACACCATCACCCCACTAGCCATGCAACTTGACGCAATATAATATTACCCCCAGAGGCATTGGCCATACAACCTGATGCAACATTACTACCCCCATAGGCATTGACTATACAACTTGATGCAACACCATCACCCCCAGAGGCATTGGCCATACAACCTAAAGCAACACTATAACTCCTAAAGGGGCATCCGCCATACAACCTGATTCGACACCATTCTCCCCAGGGGCATTGGCCATACAACCTGATGCAACACTATCACCCCTGGGCATTGGCCATACGACTTGATGCAACACCATCACCCCCAGGGGCATTGGCCCTACAACCTGATGCAACACTATAACTCCCAAGGGGCATTGGCCATAAAACCTGATGCAACACCATCACCCCCAAGGGCACTGGCTATAAAACCTGATGCAACATTATTACCCCCCAGGGGCATTGGCCATACAACCTGATGCAACACCATCACCCCCAGAGGGCATTGACCATACAACCAGATGCAACACCATCTCCCCCAAAGTCATTGGCCATATAACTTGATGCAACGCTATCACCCCCAGGGGCATTGGCCATACAACCTGATGCAATGCCATCACCCCCAGAGGCCATTGACCAAACAACCTGATGCAACACCATTTCCACCAAGGTCATTGGCCATAAAACCTGATTCAACACCATCACCCTCAGGGGCATTGGCCATAGAATCTGATGCAACATCAGCTCCCCCAAGGGCATTGGCCATATAACCTGATGCAACACCATCTTCCTAAGGGCATTGGCCATACAACCTGATTCAACACCATCACCCTCAGGGGCATTGGCCATACAACCTGATGCAACACCATCACCCCAGAGGCCATTGACCATACAGCCTGATGCAACACCATCTCCCCCAAGGTCATTGGTCTTACAACTTGATTCAACACCATCTCCCCCAAGGTCATTAGCCTTACAACCTGATTCAACACCATCACCCTCAGGGGCATTGGACATACAACCCGATGCAACACCATCACCCCAGAGGCCATTGACCATACAACCTGATTCAACACCATCTCCCCCAAGGTCATTGGCCTTACAACCTGATTCAACACCATCACCATCAGGGGCATTGGCCATACAACCTGATGCAACATTATTACCCCCATTGGCATTGGCCATACAACCTGATGCAACACCATCACCCTCAGGGGCATTGACCATACAACCAGATGCAACACCATCTCCCCCAATGGCATTGGCCATACAACATGATTCAAAATAATCGCCCCCAGGGGCATTGGCCATACAACCTGATACAACACCATCACCCTCAGGGGCATTGACCATACAACCAGATGCAACACCATCTCCCCCAATGGCATTGGCCATACAACATGATTCAAAATAATCGCCCCCAGGGGCATTGGCCATACAACCTGATACAACACCATCACCCTCAGGGGCATTGACCATACAACCAGATGCAACACCATCTCCCCCAAGGGCATTGGCCATACAACATGATTCAAAATAATCGCCCCCACAGGCATTGGCCATACAACCTGATTCAACACCATCAACTCCAGAGGCCATTAACCATACAACCTGATGCAACACCATCTCCCCCAAGGGCATTGGCCATACAACATGATTCAAAATAAACGCCCCCAGGGGCATTGGCCATACAACCTGATTCAACACCATCAACTCCAGACGCCATTGACCATACAACCTGATGCAACCCCCTCCCAACCCCAGTGGCATTGGACATACAAACCCCATGCAAAATCATTAACCCGATGAACACCCCAATGCAACATCACCACCGCAGGGACATTGGCCATACAACCTGTTGCGACACCATCACCCCCAAGGCCATTGGCCGTGTTGCTTTATTTTTGCCACCCCGCTAACATTTTCCTATACACTCCTGGAAGTTATGCAATGTAATTTTATTCTATTCTTCCCAATCTGACATAAAATAGCATGAATCTGCAGAATTTTAATCGGAGCCAACCGCAAACCCATCCAAAATGTTCCAGTTGTGCTGGTGGGGATTAGAGCGGATTTTGGGACCCCGCGGCTGCGGACGGATTAATCTGATCCCATGAAAATTTCATTCTAGCATTGTGATTATACAGAGCGGAGCGCCGCGTCCCTGATCTGTTTTGCCTCCCGTCCCCTCTTGTTATTGTTTCAGCCTGACGTGATGGCACCTTGCGGGAAAAAAAAACAAAAAAAAAAAACGAACGTCTCCTCAGCGGAGATAAGAGGGCAAGGTCGTGGCTGATATCATACGGCGTGCCGCGTCATATCACCCCCTTCTGCTGCATGTCATGCTATGTGAAATCATCCCTCTTAATAGAGACACCCGCCAACAGAACTTAGTAAATGAAGCCGATTCTTATTTGTCATATCTGTTGCCATGGTAACAAAGAAGAGGGGGGGGGGAGGGGGGAACGCACACGCGGACGATTTGACGTCTTTTTTGCTTTTATTTCTCTGTATCTTTTGCAGCCAGAATCATTTATTTTTAATGTTCTCTTAGCTACGCTTTCAACTCATGCAAATCATAACGCACCCTCGGGGCTTCCCGGATCCTCATCTGCTTATTCTTTCAACTTAAAGGGACTTTGCGCTTTAAAAAAAAAAAAAAAAAACTCGCAACTGTATTTGAATTTGCTTAGCGGTGATGTATGTGCCTTCGGTAATACTTTGGCATCAATTAAAAGAGAGAAAAAAAAAAGTATGCGATCCATGTTGATTTTTTTTTTTTTTTTTTATTTGCCGCATGTAAAATGGAAAATTGTATACTCACCTTTCCGTAATTTTCCTTTCCTGACGCATCTTCATGGCAGCACACACTGGGGTTGTGACTCCGCCCCCACAACCTGACAGGATTGGATTAACTATAAATTTGAAGGGGAGACACCCTGCTGCATTCTCTGTAAATATCATCACAAAAGAAACAGGGAGGGCAACTGTGTGCTGCCATGAAGATGCGTCAGGAAAGGAAAATTACGGAAAGGTGAGTATACAATTTTCCATTTTCCTGACGCCTTCATGGCAGCACACACTGGGAAATAACTCGCCAGTCGGGTGGGTGCAAGTAAAATAATATTTATTCCTTATAATGCTGAAGAATTGGCTCTGACGGATCTGCCGAAGTCGGCCATGGATAAATGAGCAGAATCCACCTTGTAGTGGGAAATAAAGGTATTCCTGGAGGACCACGTTGCTGCCCTGCATATTGTCTCTGGTGAGACCCTGCAATACGCTGCCCAAGAGGTAGCCACTGCCCTAGTTGAATGAGCCCTGATGTCTTCAAGAATCGCCATATGCTGGGTGGAGTAAGCTTTTTTAATGGTTCTGACTAACCAGGATGCAATAGTGCATGAGGAGGCGGCTTGCCCACGCCTGGTTCCATGGGGAATGATCAAAAGAGAGTTAGTTTTCCTAAAAGAGGTGGTAGCAGTTAAGTAGTTCATGATGGTTGTTTTGACATCTAGTGGATGAGGATTACCCTGATCGTCTGTGAAGGATGGAAGGATGATGGTTGTAATGGAAGGAAGTTGCCACTTTGGGTATGAAGTGTTCGGAAAGTCTGAGGACTACTTTGTCTGGAAAAAGAATTAACTTAATGCTTGGATCTCCGACACCCTCCTAGCTGATGTAATCACAATGAGAAAAGACAGTTTTAAAGTCAAGTCCCATAAAGAGATAGTTTCAAATGGAACAAACGGAGGAGAAGCGATAGCATGGAGAACTATTGAAAGAGCCCATGATGGAAAGACTGGCCTCCTGGGGGGTTTAATGTTTAGATAGGCTCTGTAAATTGGATTACCAATGGGTGGAATGCCCACTTAGTATCTGTTTTAGCTGACAGAGCTGATACCTGAACCTTTAGGGTACTTAAGCTTAGACCATTGTTGACCCCCGACTGGAGGAATTCCAGGACCTGAGAGGGTTCCGGAGAAAGGGAATTCCATCCTTTCTGTTGTGCCATGAAGCAGAATCTTCCCCAAACCTTTGAATAGATGGTATTGGTAGTGGCTTTTCCTGGCTTGCATCAGGGTTGACTTCATGAGAACAGCCTTGCGCTCTTAGTCTAGCCCTCTCAATCTCCAGGCCATCAGGTGCAATTTCTCTGATGCAGGATGTAAAAATTGACCTTGAGACAGAAGATCCGGAGTTATTGGGAGAGGAACTGGAGGTTGAAGGCTGAGCTGTAAGAGTGTCGTGAACCACGGCCTCCTCGGCCACAGTGGAATAATTATAAATACCGTCACGAGGATCTCCGAAGCCTGGATAGGAACCTCACAATTAACAGAGTTGGAGGGAATATATACCCCAACTTGAAGTTCCATGGGTGAACTAGACAGTCCACTCCCTCCACAGATGGGAATGAACCTCTTGACAGGAATCTGTGGCACTTGGTATTCGTCGGAGTGGCTTCTAAATCTACTTTCGGCGTTCCCCAGATTTCCGTAAGGAGGGAGAAGTCTGAGGGTTCAACCACCACTCGTTGTTGGATAGCATTTCTCGACTCAGGCAGTCGGGTAGTATGTTCTGTGCCGCTGGGACATACACTGCTTTTAAACTTCTTAGATGTATCCGAGCCCATTCCAAGATGGGCCGAACTTCTTCCATCAAGGTGGCACTCCTGGTACCCCTTTGCTTCTGAACATAAGACACTGCTACTTGTTGTCCATTCGAATGAGCACATTCTTGTCCGTCAGAAATGGTGCGAATGCCCTTAAGGCATAAACGGCTTCCCTGAGCTCTAAAATGTTAGAGACCAAACCTTGAGCCTGAATATGCCACTGGCCCTGGGCTGCCTGGTCTTGATAGTGGGCCCCCCAACCGCTCTGGCAGGCATCCGAAGTGACTACTTCCGGGTCTGGAAGGACTATCGGTTTGTATTTCTTGAGATTGCTCGGGCGCGTCCACCACCATATCGATTGCTTCACCGATCTGGAGATGAAGATGGTCCGACGCATTGAGACTCCATCCCACTGCCTGAGGAATGAGTTCTGTAAGATTCTCATGTGTCACTGTGCCCATCGCACCATGGGTATGGTTGCGGACATGGACCCTAGTACACTCAGACAGGCTCTGGCTGGTAAGTGATTCCTTGATAGCAGCTTCTGCATTTTCTGTATCAGAGGCCGGATCTTCTCTTGTGGGAGCTGTATCTTGTTTGATTTGGTGTTCAGATCTACCCCTAAAAATATCATATTTTGTGTGGGTCGCAGACAGCTCTTTTCCCAATTGATTATCCACCCACTTCTGGAGGGTTGTAAGGAGGATCTCTCGGTGATGAATCAACATCTCTTGATCCTTTGCTAAAAGTAGGATGTCGTCCAGATAATGGTGGACGCTAGACATGTGCAGAGTAAAATATTTCGTTTCGGAATTTCGTTTTCGTCTGAAAACTTAATTTATTTAGTTACTCCCGAAATTCGTTTTTATTTATTTCGTTTTTCGTTCAAAAATTGCATTCGTCCGAAAATCCACATGAATTACGGTCGAATCTGTCTTGGAAGGCTTATGGTGTCTGTCGAATGTATAAAGAAGATTCGACGGAGCTAACTATATAGCATACTTTAGAACCCTATTAAAGTCTATGGGACTCCAACGTTCAAAATCTAAAGTGCTAATTTTAAAGGCTAATTTGCAAGTTACTGTCCTAAAAAGTGTTTGGGGACCCGGGTCCTGCCCCAGGGGACATGTATCAATGCAAAAAAAAGTTTTAAAAACGGCCGTTTTTTCGGGAGCAGTGATTTTAATAATGATTAAAGTGAAACAATAAAAGTGTAATATTCCTTTAAATTTCGTAGGGGGGGGGTTGTCTATAGTATGCCTGTGAAGGGGCGCATGTTTCCCGTGCTTAGAATTGTCCCTGCACAAAGTGTCATTTATGCAGGAAAAAAAGTCCTTTAAAATCACTCGCAGCTATAATGAATTGTCGGCTCCCCGTAATACAGAGAACACTCATTGAAAGTCATTGATAAAAAAATAAATAAATAAATAAATAAAAAAAAAAAGCGTGGGGGTCCCCCAAATTCAATTACCAGGCCCTTCAGGTCTGGTATGGATATTAAGGAGAACCCTGCCTCAAATTTAAGAAAAAATTTGACGTGGGGTTCCCCCTAAATATCCATAACCAGACCCTTCAGGTCTGGTATGGATATTAAGGGGAACCCCGCGTCAAATTAAAAAAAAAATTGACGTGGGGTTCCCCCTAAAAATCCATACCAGACCCTTTATCCGAGCACGCAACCTGGCAGGCCGCAGGAAAAGAGGGGGGGACGAGAAAGCGGCCCCCCCTCCCTCCTGAACCGTACCAGGCCACATGCCCTCAACATTGGGAGGATGCTTTGGGGGTCCGTGACCCCTCAAAGCACCTTGTCCCCATGTTGATGAGGACAAGGGCCTCATCCCCACAACCCTGGCCGGTGGTTGTGGAGGTCTGCGGGCGGGGGGCTTATCAGAATCTGGAAGCCCCCTTTAACAAGGGGACCCCCAGATCCCGCCCCCCCCCCTGTTTGAAATGGTAAGGGGGTACAAAAGTACCCCTACCATTTCACAAAGAAAGTGTAAAAAATGTTTAAATAAAACAAACACACTTTTTAAAAATTCCTTTATTAAAAATAAAAAAAGATTCCAGCGGCGGTAATCCACTCTTGCTATCCAGCGACGGACGGTCAGCTCTCCATCGATGTCTAATGTCATCCAGCGCAGCGCAGCATCCTTCTTCTGTCTCCTCCACGGAGACACTGGAGGCATTCCGGCGCTGACGTTTCTTATATACGGAGGGCGGGGCCATCCGTCACCTGACCCCGCCCCCCTCTGACGCAAGGGGAAACCCGGGGTTCCCCGTGACGTATGGGTGACCCCGCCCCCCTCTGATGTAACGGAAACCTGCCTGTGTTACATCAGAGGGGTGCGGGTCACCCCTACGTCACAGGGAACCCCGGGTTTCCCCTTGCGTCAGAGGGGGGCGGGGTCAGGTGACGGGTGGCCCCGCCCACCCTATATAAGAAACGTCAAGCCGCCGGAATGTCTGTAGTGTCTCCTCCACGGAGACAGAAGAAGGATGCTGCGCTGCGCTGGATGAGATGAGACATCGATGGAGAGCTGACCGTCCGTCGCTGGATAGCAAGAGTGGATTACCGCCGCTGGAATCTTTTTTTTATTTTTAATAAAGGAATTTTTCAAAAGTGTGTTTGTTTTATTTAACCATTTTTTACACTTTCTTTGTGAAATGGTAGGGGTACTTTTGTACCCCCTTACCATTTCAAACAGGGGGGGGGCCGGGATCTGGGGGTCCCCTTGTTAAAGGGGGCTTCCAGATTCTGATAAGCCCCCCGCCCGCAGACCTCCACAACCACCGGCCAGGGTTGTGGGGATGAGGCCCTTGTCCTCATCAACATGGGGACAAGGTGCTTTGAGGGGTCACGGACCCCCAAAGCATCCTCCCAATGTTGAGGGCATGTGGCCTGGTACGGTTCAGGAGGGAGGGGGGGCCGCTCTCTCGTCCCCCCCTCTTTTCCTGCGGCCTGCCAGGTTGCGTGCTCGGATAAAGGGTCTGGTATGGATTTTTAGGGGGAACCCCATGTCAAATTTTTTTTAAATTTGATGGGGGGTTCCCCTTAATATCCATACCAGACCTGAAGGGTCTGGTTATGGATATTTAGGGGGAACCCCACGTCAAATTTTTTCTTAAATTTGAGGCAGGGTTCCCCTTAATATCCATACCAGACCTGAAGGGCCTGGAAATTGAATTTGGGGGACCCCCACGCTTTTTTTTTTATTTATTTATTTATTTTTTTATCAATGACTTTCAATGAGTGTTCTCTGTATTACGGGAGCCGACAATTCATTATAGCTGCGAGTGATTTTAAAGGACTTTTTTTCCTGCATAAATGACACTTTGTGCAGGGACAGTTCTAAGCACGGGAAACATGCGCCCCTTCACAGGCATACTATAGACAACCCCCCCCTACGAAATTTAAAGGAATATTACACTTTTATTGTTTCACTTTAATCATTATTAAAATCACTGCTCCCGAAAAAACGGCCGTTTTTAAAACTTTTTTTTGCATTGATACATGTCCCCTGGGGCAGGACCCGGGTCCCCAAACACTTTTTAGGACAGTAACTTGCAGAATCTTTTCTCTCTGTCAAATCTTTTTTCTCTGTCGAATATTTTCTCTATATAATCTTGGACTAATAGAGGTAAGGTTAAGCACATTCGACCACAGGTTCTATAGACAGATTGTTATCGTCAGAGTCATGTCGAATCTCCTATTCTATATCGAACTGTTGTAACAATGAAAACGAAAATAAAGCATTTATTTATGTCGGATCTTTCGTTTTTCGGATTTTGTGCTTTCGTTATCGTTTGTCAAAACGAAAACGAAAATAGCTGAAATTCGGACGAAAATGCATTCGGACGAAAACGAATGCACATGTCTAGTGGACGCATAATCCCTTTTCTCTGAGGAAAGCCACCAACGGTAACAATACTTTTGTAAATGTCCTGGGTGCCGAAGAGATGCCGAATGGGAGGCACTGGAATTGGAAATGATGTTGGTTTATGGCTAACCGGAGAAACTTTTGAAAGGCCAGATGAATTGGTATATGCAGATAAGCATCCGATAAATCTATTGAAATCATCCAATCGCCCAGATTTATTGCTAGAAGTATGGATTGAAGGTTTTCCATTTTGAAAGCCTCCACTTTGATATCCTTGTTGAGCATCTTGAGGTCTAATACAGGACGCAAATCCTCTGTCTTTTAGTAGAAACAAGGAAGAGTAGAACCCTCTTCCCTTTTGGCATGATGGGACCTCCAGGATCGCTCCCTTTTGTTTCAATTCTGCTACGTACTTTAGTAGCAGAATCCTTTGGGGTACTGCGGATGGTACTCTGGTTGCCTGGAAATGATTTGGTGGGAGTCCGTTTTTGAATTTCCACCTGTGTGCGAATCGGATTGTGGACAATGTCCATAAATCCTTTATATGGTCTGACCAGATCTTGGTGAAGTTCCTTCTGTTCCCCACCCGGGGTGGCCTTAGATTTCTGTATCCTTAGAAAAGAAGGTTTTGTGTTTTTCCAGTCCCTTCTAAATTCCCTACCAGGAGAGTAGGACCTGGACTCTCTATATTTGTCCAGAAGATTACGTCTGTGAACAGGTCCCTTCTGCGTCTTGGGTCTCCTGTCGGAGGGGATCAGGCCTGACTTCCCTCCTGTTACCTTGGATATGGCAGAGTCTAACTTGGCACCGAACAGATTTGCGCCATCATATGGAATTCTGCACCAATTTATTTTTGATGCTGTATCGGCCATCCACGGTTTAAGCCATAGCGCTCTTTTCGCTGTTACGGAGGCCAGCATAGCCCTGGCTGAAGATCTTATAATATCAACTGATGCCTCTGCTAGCTTGACTTCTTGCAGAGAGGAAATAATCTTTCCCATTTCAATGCCATCCTGTAGGTCTTTTTCTATTTTAGATGCCCATCCTGAGATGGCTCTGGCCACTGCTGTTGTGGTAATTGCTGGTCTACAGGCTCCCCCAGCCATGGAATATGCCTTCTTAAATTCTAGGTCCATCTTTCGGTCGAGCACATCCTGAAAGGAAACAGCATCCTCGATTGGTAGTGTGACGTGGCGGATGCAGGGGCGGATCCAGGGGGGGGGCAACGGGTCAATTGCCCCCCCCGAAAATATCACACCGACATGATTGTAACAGTCATTTGCAGGCTGCAGTGCTGCCCGAGTCTCTCTCTCATCATCCGATCAGCGGAACAGAGAGAGACTCTAGAGATCAATTATACGGCGCTGGGACCAGGAGGAGCCTGGAGGTGGGTGGAGCTGGGGCGCTGGCATGGCAACCCTGCACTCGTTGCTAGCGCTTGGGCCGCCTGGCGTCTAGCAACGAGTGACGTCTTGGAGTCAGTCACGGAGCCGACGTGATGACGAGGCATCACGTCGTCCCCTTCCGTCCCCGTCCACCATGCAGCGGGTCCCCTCCGCCCTCTGAGCAGTGTGTGAGGGGAGGGGTGGTGGCGCGAAGGGCTTTGGATGGAGTTTGCACGCTGGAAGGAGTGCATGTCTGAAGGAAAGAGGAGAGTGGGCGTGCTGTCAGGGCTTGGTGGCAGAAAAATGGGGGCTGTGACTGAACTCTGTCACTGAGCTGCTATATAGAAGGGGGGGAAGCACCATTCAAGTGCAAATGTGTGCCAATTTGCACCACTGAGGCAGTTTTCAGGCATTCACTGCCTCCCCAGTGCGAAAGGTGACCTGGCAAGTGACAATCCACAGTGTGGCAAGTGACGTGACAAGTGACAATCCGCAAGGTTTGGCAGGGGACGTGGCAAGTGACAATCCGCAAGGTGTGGCAAGTGACAATCCGCAAGGTGTGGCAGGTGATGTGGCAAGTGACAATCCGCAAGCTGTGGCAGGTGACGTGGCAAGTAACAATCTGCAAGGTGTGGCAGGCGACGTCGCAAGTGACAAGCCGCATCTGGTGGCATGCGACGGTGGCAAGTGACACCCTCAGGGCTCCCACTGATTCTGGATTATGGTGAGTTGAACCATTTAATTTTATATAACAATGTAATAATATAAATAATGCACTTCAATCATCCTGACACCATATCAACCATAGCGCCGCGATGATTGAAGCGACAACGCCAGCCATTTTCCTGATAAATTGCCTGCAAAAAAAAAATATTTTCTGGCAGTGCCCCTCCCGAAACTAGACTCTGGATCCGCCCCTGGGCGGATGAGGCGCATTAATGAGGAAACGACGATGGGAGCATTAATTAAAGGCTTCACTTTTGACTCTTTTAAAGGGTGCATCTTGGCTAATCTGTTTGTAAGACTAGATCTTTTGTCAGACTTCTCCCACTCGTCTTTAATGAGATCCTCCAGCTCCTCTATAAAATGGGAAGGATAACGGATCTCTTTTTAGGTTTGGAAAATATTTCCGTATTTTCTGAGGTTCCGCCGCATCATCTTGCCAGCCGAATGCTTCTTTAACGCCCTTTGCAAAGGGTTCCACCAGGGAAAAATCAAAGCCCACTGACATCTCCTGACCCTCATCGTCAGAGGAAGATTGTGATGCCTGAGTGAGATGGGGGTCTGCTGAAGACGTACTGGGAGCAGCTCTATCTAATGCTGGTGTTGTTTCCAGTATGGACTCCCGCACTGATTTTCTTATGAGGTCTGTAGCAATTCTTGCGTCTGCGACAGGCAAGTTATCTGGCAGTGCCGGAGTGCCGCATACCCAGCAAGCGTTTTCTGCAGGTTGGGTGTGGCGGCTTTGACATTGTGAGGAAAGAGATCTCCTGCGACTTGATCGACTTTGGCGTGAGTAGCTATGTTGTGAGTGGCTGTGTCTTCAGTGCCATGAAGGAGATCTTGAGCGGCTCCTGCGGGACATCCTGTTAGACGTATGGCTAGACCTTCTCCCATGGCTGGAACTTGCGCCTCTTGATCTAGATGGGCTGCCAAAAAAAATGCAGCATTTAACGTCTGGCACTCTTTTTTTCTCCCCTTCAATACTTACATTGCCCGGTAAAGCCTCTTACCTAACTTGCTGATGGTGGTCTGCGTGGGCAGTGGACTCCATAGAAAGAAAGGGGTGAAGGACAGTCTGAGATAGAGAGAAATAATGTGTACACATACACATATATATACATACACATATATATATATACATATATACATACACATACATACACACACAATTCACTTATAAATATAAATATATATATTATTTATTAACAAAGTTTATCTGCAAGAAACAATATAATAACAATAATAATATATATAGGAGTCCCACAGGGACTTACCTGGAGACTGCAGAGTGATCTACATGCAGAGGCAGCAACCTTCCTTCAGTTTTGCAGATTGCACAGCAGAATCACAGAGAAATACAGCTCTGTATTTGAAAATAGCGCCATTGCGGCGGCTAATTGACACTCTGCGCATGCACAGAAGCGTCCCGAGTGTTCCGGCGCCATTTTGGATAAGGGAACACACATTAAAAACATAGGGGAAAAAAACACTAGCACTGCACGTGCTCAGAGTGGCTGAACAGCGCCATCTAGGCTGGAATTACAGCATAGAGAAAACACCACTGAAGGAGAAACAAACGGCAGCCATGACAAGGGACTACAAAAGACAGCAATCCCAAAGGTAGAGAAAAAAAGGGAATATAAACCACCACTTACTATAGGAATAAAAGATGGATATTATTTAAATAAGAGGAATCAATAGGCAAAGAAGGGGAGTCCACTGCAAAGCAAAAAAGCTTCTTTAAAGCTTTGGTAATGCCAGAAATCCAGTAGCCCCTTGAGACCACCAGAGCGGGGGTTCCCTCCATAGAAGCTCCTTTAGAGACTGTACAGGAGGGACTTCCAAACAGGAGAGGCTTGAACCTGCTGGGGCGAATGCGGTAGAGGCTTATTCATCTGTAACAGGAAAACTCAGTCCGTCCAACCTGTCAGGTGAGGATAAAAAAGAGAATGCAGCAGGGTGTCTCCCCTTCAAATTTATAGTTAATCCAATCCTGTCAGGTTGTGGGGGCGGAGTCACAACCCCAGTGTGTGCTGCCATGAAGGCGTCAGGAAAGAGGCTTTATCATTTTTGAGTTTAGATCCAATAAAAAACACGCACAAAAAAAACCCTTACGTCAGGGTTTCCAGCATTCCCCCTTAAATCAGGGTTTCCAAAGCCCCCCTTACATCGGGTTTCCAGCACTCCCCCTCAAATCAGGGTTGTCAAAGCACTCCTTACATCAGGGTTTCCAGAATTCCCCCTTAAATCAAGGTTCCCAAAGCCCCCCTTACATCAGAGTTTCTGGCATTCCTCCTTAAATCAGGGTTCCCAAAGCCACCCCTTACATCAGAGTTTCTGGCATTCCTCCTTAAATCAGGGTTCCCAAAGCCACCCCTTACATCAGAGTTTCTGGCATTCCTCCTTAAATCAGGGTTCCCAAAGCCACCCCTTACATCAGAGTTTCTGGCATTCCTCCTTAAATCAAGGTTCCCAAAGCCCCCCTTACATCAGAGTTTCTGGCATTCCTCCTTAAATCAGGGTTCCCAAAGCCCCCCTTACATCAGAGTTTCTGGCATTCCTCCTTAAATCAGGGTTCCCAAAGCCACCCCTTACATCAGGGTTTCCAGCATTCCCCCTAAAATCAGGGTTTCCAAAGCCCCCCTTACATCGGGTTTCCAGCACTCCCCCTCAAATCAGGGTTGTCAAAGCACTCCTTACATCAGGGTTTCCAGAATTCCCCCTTAAATCAGGGTTCCCAAAGCCCCCCTTACATCAGAGTTTCTGGCATTCCTCCTTAAATCAGGGTTCCCAAAGCCCCCTTACATCAGGGTTTACAGCATTCCCCCTTAAATCAGGGTTCCCAAAGCCACCCCTTACATCAGGGTTTCCAGCATTCCCCCTTAAATCAGGGTTCCAAAAGCCCCCCTTACATCAGAGTTTCCGGCATTCCCCCTTAAATCAGGGTTCCCAAAGCCCCCTTGCATCAGGGTTTTCACCATTCCCCCTTAAATCAGGGTTCCCAATGCCCAACTTACATCAGGGTTTCCAGCATTCCCCCTTAAATCAGGGTTCCCAAAGCCTCCCTTACATCAGGGTATCCAGCATTCCCCCTTAAATCAGGGTTCCCAAAGCACCCCTTACATCAGAGTTTCCAGAATTCCCCCTTAAATCACGGTTCCCAACCCCCCCCCCCCTTACATCAGAGTTTCCGGCATTCCCCCTTATATCAGGGTTCTCAAAGCACCCCTTACATCAGGGTTTCCAGAATCCCCCTTTAAATCTGGGTTCCCAAAGCCCCCCTTACATCAGAGTTTCCGGCATTCCCCCTTATATCAGGGTTCTCAAAGCCCCCCTTACATCAGGGTTTCCAGCATTCCCCTTAAATTAGCGTTCCCAAAGTGCCCTTACATCAGAGTTTCCAGAATTTCCCCTTAAATCAGGGTTCCCAAAGCTCCCCTTACATCAGAGTTTCCAGAATTTCCCCTTAAATCAGGCTTCTCAAAGCCCCCCTTATATCAGGGTTTCCAGAATTCCCCTTTAATTTAGGGTTCCCAAAGCCCCCCTTACATCAGAGTTTCCGGCATTCCCGCTTAACTCATGGTCCCCAAAGCCCCCCTTACATCAGGGTTTTCAGAATCCCCCCTTAAATCAGGGTTCCCAAAGCCCCTTTACATCAGAGTTTCCAGAATTCACCTTAAATCAGGTTTCCCAAAGCTCCCCTTACATCAGAGTTTCCAGAATTCCCTCTTAAATCAGGTTTCCCAAAGCTCCCCTTACATCAGAGTGCACAGGGCATCCATTGCATCTATCTCCCTCTTACCGTGGTGTACTCACTCACTCAGAGGCAGGAGAGAGAAGGGAGGGGGGGGGGGGACTTCAGTCACAGACATTGGATGGTGAGCTCACTCACTCAGGCATCCACAATGTATCTGCTGGTTGCCGAGCTTCTAATTTCCTGCCCACACATCCATTTTCTGAGGCACAGAGGATTGGATTGTGGGTGGGCAGACAGATGGGTAAGGGTGGGAGGAGGAGAAGCAGATCAAACCCTCTCTCCTGTCTGTGTATGGGGATGGGGCCCCGTGCGCACCACTATGCATTTGTTGGTTGTGGTACTCGGTTACTTGGGGAGCCACAGTCCATTATGAATATTGTCAATCTGAAACCCGGACACACAATTCAAAACCCGGACAGTCTGGGTGAATCAGTACCACGATTTGCAGTAGTTTGGCGCATGCACAGATGGACGGAAGGGATCGGACCTCCTTCACTGTGCTTTCCTTGCACAAATGTGCTGAAGGTCTCTATCCAGGGCCGTCTTTAATATTGATTGGGCCCCGGGCAAAACTTTTCTTGGGCCCCCCCGCCATTCAGTTTCGCTCTCCACCTGCTCTGAGACATACAATAAATAGCAGCTAGACTCAAAATCTGTTTACTGAATCTGATTAGGCAGCTTTTGCGATTGGTTGCTAGAGGTTACAGTGTATAATTACCGCTCCCTGATTGGTTGCTAGAAGTTACGGAACACATTACAGCTCACTGGTTAGTTGCTAGAGGTTACAACACATGATTTCTGCTTGTTGATTGGTTGCTAGAGATTACCTTGGATATTAACTCCATTTACATATGAATGCCGCCACTATTTACATACAAATGCCGATAATTTACATGTAAACACATGTCTGCAGGTGAGTCGTATGTACACAGCAGAGCTGGGCAGCATTAGTAGCAGCACTTCACACTGAGATATCAGGACACAGCACAGGACTAAAACTTCAAGGGACAAGGGAATTTAAACTGGGATAATTGGCAAGTTATGAGGCAGCTGCTTTGGGCCCCACAACAATGAAAGGGCCCAGGGCAGCTTCCCCTTCTGCCCTGCCTTAAAAACGTCCCTGTCTCTATCGGTCATCAGGCCCCAGCTGAGATCTTCGGTATATATGAGCATGGATGAGAAACGTAATTCTTGTCTTAATGAGAAAGGAGGAAATGCTGCCTTACAGCACCAAAAAAAAAAAAAAAAAAAAAAAAGCATTAACCACTTGCCTACTGATTTTCAGCTTTCAAGGCTGTCACACTTTGAATGACAATTGCGCGGTCATGCTACACTGTACACATAGGACATGTTTATAATTTTTTGGCACAGATAGAGATTTCTTTTGGCGGTATTTATTTACCACTGGGGTTTTTTATTTTTTTCTAAACAAATGAAAAAAAGACCAAACATTTTGGGAAAAAACACACATTTTTCATAATTTGTTATAACATTTTGCAAACAGGTAATTTTTCCCCTTCACGATTGTGCGCTGATGAGGCTGCACTGATGGGCACTGATGAGGCGGCACTGAAGGGCACTAATAGGTGGCTCTGATGGGCACTGATAGGCGGCACTGAGGGACACTGAAGTTCACTGATAGGTGGCACTGTTGAGGCTGCACTGTTAGGCAGCACTGAGGGCACTGATAGGTGGCACTGATAGGTGGCACTGACGGGTACTGCTAGTCGGCACTGATAGGTGACACTGCCGAGAAGGCACTAATGGACAGTGATTGTTACTGACTGGCAGCACTGGTGGGCACTGATAGGTGGCACTGATGAGGCTGCGCTAGTAGGCAGCACTGTGGGACACTGAAGGGCACTGATAGGTGGCAGTGATATGCGGCACTGACGGGCATTGCTAGGGGGCACTGATAGGTGACACTGCAGAAGAGGCACTAATGGGCAGTGATTGGTACTAAATGGCAGCACTGGTGGGCACTGATAGGTGGCACTGATGGACACTGATAGGTGACACTGCTGAGGAGGCACTAATGGGCAGTGATTGGTACTGATTGGCAGTACTGGTGGGCACTGATAGGCAGCACTGGCGGGCACTAATAAGCAGAACTGATAATCAGGACACTGATAACCCATGCCCTGATTATCAGTTTAGATGTCCCTTTAACAGAAGCCGGTTATTGGCTCTCTTCTCCCCTTATGCTGTCAGTGTGAGGAAAGGAATGCTGATAACTGACTTCTGTTTAGATCATGGTCAGCTGTCACTGGACACAGCTGATCATGTGGTAAAGGGCCGCTGTGATTGGCCATTTACCCAGATTTTTGATCAGCTGTATCCAAAGGGCAGCATGATCGCGGGAGGACATCATACGATGGCCTTCCGGTAAAGTAAGCCCACTCTGTGGAATTATTTTGGCCCGGGTACGCGGCACCCGTCCCTCCTGGGTGCGTGGCAACTAGAGGGCCCCGAGTGCCGGGGCCTGAGCTCTGGCTGATCCCTGTTCAGTATTAGCAACACCGGCCAGAGAATCATGAGGCCTTTCTGACCAGAACCTAAATATAAGTAAGGATTTCCAATGAGGATTAAACATCTTGGCGGCGTGCCCGGTGGGCGGAGCTCTGTGTACACCGCGCTCCTCATTGTAGAGTGACAGGAAAGCAGGCGAGCCATTAAGGGAACACAAAGCCGAGTGCGGGCAGAAATTGGTTAAAAAAATCCAACTGTGTTAGAGGTAGGGGGCAGGAGCCAGGTACACCCACGTTGTTTTTTGCAGGCCTTGCGGGAAGCAAAGGAGGAAGTAAACCTCATCGGGGTTTACTTCCTCTTTAATGTGCACCAGTAGAAGTGGTGCTGCCTGAGAGGTAAGGGTTAAATCCGATGGCCAGGTTTTCCCGGGCTTTTCCGACAAGTGCTGCCCTCTGCTGGAGAAAACATAAAAAAAAGAGGAACGGTATCTATTTCAAAGGTTCCTTGGACTCTTTGGGTTTCCTATTTG
Source organism: Lithobates pipiens (assembly GCF_037356315.1). NCBI lineage: Eukaryota > Metazoa > Chordata > Amphibia > Anura > Ranidae > Lithobates > Lithobates pipiens. The sequence goes on from NW_027507788.1 coordinate 219,230,209, forward strand.
CTCTTGCCTGGTCCCTGCATTGGGGCGCCGTAAGCTCCGCCCACATGGTTCTCTATGTGTTGGGAAATCACACGGTTTTATGCGTGTTCCCGACACGCAAAGGTCTGAAGCTAGCCTTACCGGCACAGGAGGAGCCCGAGCAGAGGGGAATTGATGTCTTTGGTGGTGAGGTCCATTGTCTTCAGCAGTGGTGTACTTGGGGGGGGGGGAGGGGGGCGCAGGGTAATTGGGGTTACAGTAGGTGCCAGCAGTTCTTGAGTGCTGGTCAGCTGCCTGGCATTTTTTTTTTTTGGCAACCTTCAGACAGGCAGAAGCAGCATTGTTGTGCCCGTATCATAAATCCAAGCTGCAGAAGGTGATTGGGGGCTCACAGTTTGGTGTCTTCGCCCCCGGGTACTGGGTGACCTTGCCCTGGCATTGGCTGTTTATTTATTTTTTCATAGTCCTTTGGCTTTTTTTTTTTTTTTTAGGCCTGCTGGCCCCATATCTACGAGCCTCAGTGTTTTTTTTTTTTAATGTGAGTTCAACAGAAGAAATTCTGATCAATGCTACTTTTTTTTCCCTGTCTCGGCGTGTGATCGGACCAGCCTCGGTCTGCAGCCATTCTTCCTAAAGGTAAAACGATTTCCTTTTAGGTCTTGCGACATTATCGCAGCGAGGAGCTGAAAGTCACTCCCCGTTCCTTTCCACAACACGCCGTGGCACTGCCCTCCCATCGCCACATTCAGCTCTGGTTTTTTTTTTATTTTTTTTTTGCAAGGCTGAAAACACAGAGGAGATATAATTACGATATTGACAAGAAGTATATAAACGCCTGAAGAACGATCCCCGATTCCTGCAAAACACACGAGGTATTCAGCATTGGAATATATTAAAATTCAAAGGATGTAATTATCACCGTTTAAAGGATTAAGACATTTTACCAAATGAAAGGGAAGCCATTGTGTGTTTCAGAAACAGAGAAATGAACACTTTAGATAGGAGAACCGCCAGATAAAACATTTTGGGTAGGAGGAAAGAAAATTTGTTTTCCTTTTGAACTAAAACTGTTTTTCTTTCTCTGACATCGGGGGGGGGGGGAATCGTATTGTCAGCACACATGAATACATATCTGAAGACCCTTGACCCGAAAAAAAAAAAGGTACCGGCAATTCAAATTATTTTATTAACCACTTACCTAGCGGGCACTTTCCTCCCTTCCTGCCCAGGCCAATTTTCAGCTTTCAGTGCTGTCACACTTTGAATGACAATTGCGCGGTCATGTAACACTGTACTGATATGATATTTTTTGTATTTTTTTTACACAAATAGAGCTTTCTTTTGATGGTATTTAATCACCTCTGGGGTTTTTTTTTTTTTGCTAAACGGAAAAAAGACAAAATATTTTCCTTAGTTTCTGTTATAACGTTTTGAATATAGGTAATTTTTCTCCTTCACTGATGAGGCTGCACTGATGGGCACGTATAGGTTGCACTGATGGGCACAGATAGGTAGCTCTGATGGGCACTGATGGTTACAGATAGGTTGCACTGATGAGCATGGATAGGTGGCACTGATGGACACTGATAGGTTGCACTGATGGGCACAGATAGGTTGCACTGATGGGCACAGATAGGTTGCACTGATGGGCACTGATGGGTACAGATAGGTTGCACTGATGGGCACAGATAGGTGGCACTGATGGACACTGATAGGTTGCACTGATGCGCACAGATAGGTTGCACTGATGGGCATAGATAGGTAGCTCTGATGAACACAGATAGGTAGCTCTGATGGGTACAGATAGGCTGCACTGATGGACACTGATTGGTTGCACTGGGCACTGATAGGTTGCATTAATGGACACTGATGAGGCTGTACTGATGGGCACTCATAGGCAGCACTGATGGACACTGATAGCTTACACTAATGGGCACTGAGAAGCAGCACTGATGATGAGGTACTGGTGAGGAAGCACTGGTGAGGCTGCACTGATATGTGGCACTGATAGGTGGCACTGATGGGCACTAATAGGCAGTACTAAAGGGCACTAATAGGCAGCACTGAAGGGCACTTACATGCCGCACTGATAGACACTAATAGGCAGCACTGATGAGGAGGCACTGGTGGGCACCGATGAGGCTGCACTGATATGCGGCACTGACGGGCACTGATCTGCACTGCTAAACAGCACTAATAGACACTGATAGGCAGCTGTGAAGGGCACTAATATTCAGCACAGATGGGCAATGATAGGCTGCACTGATGGAGTCTGATAGGTGGCACTGATGGGCATTGATTGGCATCACTGATGGGCACTGATAGGCAGTACTGATAGACTAAGTGCTAAAATTTGCATGAAACTCGTCTACCTCTTTGTCCCCTGCTCCATCTGTCAACCACTTGTCATATGAAGCTTCAATAAAATAATTATTGGAAATGCATCCACCCAGAATCATTTCCATATGTTACAGATGGGCACTGTTGGGGCTGCACTGATGATCAGTGTAGTTGTAGTTAGAGGTTACAGCACACATTACAGCTCACTAATTAGTTGCTAGAGGTTACAGCACATGATTTCTGCTTGTTGATTGGTTGCTAGAGATTACTATACACCAATACTGCTCACTGACTGGTTGCTAGAGGGTACAGCACATGATTTCTGCTTGTTGATTGGTTGCTAGAGATTACTGTGGATATAACTTCAGGGGGCATGGTATACATATCATGCCCCGCTGAGGGGGGGCATAATATTCTCTATTTACATATGAATGCTGCCGCTATTTATATATGAATACCTGTAATTTACATGTAAACACAGGGTCTGCAGGTGAGTCATCTGTACACAACAATAGGGCAGAGCTGGGCACCATTAGTAGCAGCATTTCACACTGGGACATCGGGACACAGCACAGGACTAAAACCTCAAGGGGTGAGGGAATTTAAACCAGGACAGTTGGCAAGTATGAGGCAGCTGCTTTGGGCCCCACAAAAATGACAAGGCCCAGGGCAGCTGCCCCTTTTGCCCTTCCTTAAAAACGGCCCTGCCTGATGTAAGGAAAGTCTCTTATGTAAGGGTGAGTCTGATGGGGACCTTGATGTAAGGGGGACTGGGATGCAAGAGGGGGCTCTGATGGGGATTCTAACATAGTGGGGGATTCTAATGGGGACCCTGATGTAAGCGAGCACTCAGATGTAAGAGGAACTCTAATGGGGACTCTAATGGAGACTTTGACTTAAGGAGGGACACTTATGAAAGGGGTAAGCTAAGGAGAACGTAGATGTAAGGGAGGATTCTGATAAGGACTCTAACACAAGGAGCGATTCCCACGAGGAACCGGATGTAAGAGAGCACTCAGATGTAGGAGACCCTGACGTAAGGAGGGACTCTTATGTAAGAGGGAGTCTGAAGAGGACCCTGATGTAAGGTGGACTTGGACATACGAGGAGACCCTGTTGGGGATTCTAACAAAGTGGGGTAGTCTAATGGGCACCCAGATGTATGAGGGACTCTAATGGAGATCTGGATGTAAGGAGGGACACTTATGTAAGGGGTACACTAATGGGGACCCTGGTGTAAGGGGGGTCTCAGATGTAAGGGGGGATTCTGACATAAGGGAGGATTCCAGTGGGGACGCTGATGTAAGAAGGCATTCAGATGTAAGGGGGACTCTGACATAAAGGGAACTCTGATGGGGACCTTGATGTAAATGAGAATCCAATGGTGACCTAGATGTAAAGGAGGAGGACATTGATATGGGGGGGGGGGGGGGGGGCTCTAATAGGGTTTTTTTATGGCCGCAATGTGGCCCTCATACTAAAAAGTTTGGAGACCCCCAGAGTATACTATACAGTATATATACTGTATATACATGAGCCCGAGAGTAACTTGTTTTCTTTCACCGCAGCTAGGAGCAAGTAAAAGACGTCCCTTTCATAATCCATCACTCGGTTTATTACAGTACCGGTGACTTTTCTCCAGCGGGCAGGACAATCCTCTAGCGACAAGGGAATCCAACGATAAATTACAGAGCAAAGTGACGGGGGACACGACGCAGCAACAAGCTCATTAAGCCGGGAGAAGATTCTGTGGATTTCAGCAACCAGGAATTATACAAGGTAGCAAAATGAAATAAATATTTGATGATCCGACTTATTAAATTTCCTCTGATATTATGGCCGCAACTAAATGTGCGCTGGGAGCCTAATAGCAGTCCGGGGGAACGAGGCTTTCCTAGCGTGGATCCCATCCAGCCAATCAGAGGGCCCCTGCTGAGACATGTCACGCCACAACTAAATGACATTGTCGTTGTGTTAGCTTGCTGCTCATATTAAATTATAACAACATATTCTGCCGCTTTAATATCGGATTGCACTTCAGTTATCGTCACAATGCAACCTTATTCCGTATAATTATCAGGTGCGGGGAGGAAAAAAAAAAAAAAAAAAGCAGAAACCGCTGCAAAGGCATAAAAAGGATGTGGGCGACGTAGAAGGGAGAATTGCGACTCCTGCGCTTTTGTCTTTCACGCAAACCCATTGTACGCCGCACAAAGAGCTAAAGGGGGACGAGGCACTTTAGCTCAGGTTTAAAAGAGACGGCAAAGTAAAAAGTCTGCTGATTTCTTTCCCAGCAGGAAATGCTGATGGAAATTTTAAATCAACACATTTTTTTTTTTTGTAACTTACAGAGAAAATAAAGGCGGCAATCAATCAGTAATTTACGAATGCCATGCAGAAAACATTGGCGTCAATACGTTAAGTATTATGAGTTATTTTAACCAAATTTGTTATTTTGTAATTTACTCATCAAAGTGTTCGGGCGGTTCTCATTGCTTATTTATTTTCTGTGAATTTAATAAAGTGTTGAATCTGACGTGATGATTGATCATTGATTACATGTCCCGATTTAAAAAAAAAAAACGACAGACTAATAATTTACAGAATTTTCTTCATGGTGGCAATGCAGTCTACAGCACAATACCTGCACCCTACCAGTTCTCCCAATGTACAGTACAGGCATACCCTTCCCCCCATGGGTTTCCCATTTTACAGTACAGGTGTACTCTGCACCCCACAGTGTTTCCCATTATACAATACAATATGGTAGAGACCAACCCTGAATCCCACAGGGTCTCTCATTGTATAGTACAGGCATACTCTGCACCCTACCAGTTATCCCACTGTACAGTACAGGCGTACCCTGCATCCTGCGGGGTTCATTGTACAGTAGAGGCGTACCCTGCATCCCACAGGGTTCATTGTACAGTACAGGCGTACTCTGCACCCAACATTGTCTCCTATTGTACAGTACAGGCATACTCTGCACTCCACGGGTCTCCCATTGTACAGTACAGGCGTACTCTGCACCCAACATTGTCTCCTATTGTACAGTACAGGCATACTCTGCACCCCACGGGTCTCCCATTGTACAGTACAGGCGTACTCTGCACCCAACATTGTCTCCTATTGTACAGTACAGGCATACTCTGCACTCCACGGGTCTCCCATTGTACATTACAGGCATACCCTGCACCCCAGGGTCTTCCATTGGACAGTACAGGCGTACCCTGCAACCCACAGTGTCACCCATTGTACAGTACAGGCATACCCTGCACCCCACGGTTCTCCCATTGTACAGTACAGGCATACTCTGCACCCCACAGTGTCTCCTATTGTCTGGTACAGGCGTACCCTACACCCCACGGGTCTCCCATTGTATAGTACTTGTGTACCCTGTACCCCACAGTGTCTCCCATTGTACAGTACAGGCATACCGTGCATCCCACGGTTCTCCCATTGTACAGTACAGGCATACCGTGCATCCCACGGTTCTCCCATTGGACAGTACAGGCGTACTCTGCACCCCACTGGGTCTTCCATTGTACAGTACAATATGGTAGAGACCAACCCTGAATTCCACCAGGCTACCTATTGTACAGTACAGGCATACCCTGTACCCCACAGTGTCTCCCATTGTACAGTACAGGCATACCCTGCACCCCATGGGTCTCCCATTGTACAGTACAGGCGTACTCTGCACCCCACTAGGTCTCCCATTGTACAGTACAATATGGTAGAGACCAACCCTGAATTCCACCAGGTCACCCATTGTACAGTACAGGCATACCCTGCACCCAACGGTTCTCCCATTGTATAGTACAGGCATACTCTGCACCCCACAGTGTCTCCCATTGTACAGTACAGGCATACCCTGCACCCCATGGGTCTCCCATTGTACAGTACAGGCATACCCTGCACCCAACATTGTCTCCCATTGTACAGTAAGGCCTACTCTGCACCCCACTGGGTCTTCTATTGTACAGTACAGGCTTACCCTGCACCCCACGCGTCTCCCATTACACAGTACAGGCATACTTTGCACCCCACAGTGTCTCCCATTGTACAGTAAAATATGGTACAGATCAACCCTGCACCCCACCTGGTCTCCAGGGCTGGACTGGGACAAAATTTGGCCCTGGACGTCATCAAGACCGGCCTACTTTAATTTTGCGAACACACTCAAAAACTGTATATAAACTATACGCAATCGCGCCAAAAAACATTCCACTATTGGGCATAGGACAGAACATATAGCTGTCCTTCAAGTTTTATAACATTTATTTTTCTGTATGAAAATAATAATAAAAATATTCTCTAACACCTCACTCACCTCTTTTATTATTTCACTTATTCTCCACTGTGTTTTTCTCTTCCTTCTCACATCACTGCATGAAGTGAGAGGGCTAACGTCATGCAGGAACATTGCTACAGCCTCATTGGCTGGAGTTTCAGAAACCGGTATTGCTGCACAGCCATTGGCTACCTTTCAGAAATGCAGCGGTGCTGAGGCTGAGCCGGGTTGCGCACTATGAAGTGAGGCGATGGGAAGTGCGGATGACAGGTCTCCCCCATACCGGGCGGCCGGACAAATATGGTACAGACCAACCCTGCAGCCCACTAAGTCTCCCTTTGTACAGTACAGTATGGTACAGACCAACCTGCACCCAACCAGGTCCCCCATTGTACACTACAATACTGTACAGGTGTATGCTGCACCCCACTAAAGTCTTCCATTGTATGGTACAGTATGGTACAGTATGGTCCAGACCAACCTGCACCCCACAAGGTCCCCCATTGTACACTACAATACTGTACAGGTGTACCCTGAACCCCACTAAGTCTTCCATTGCATGGTACAGTATGGTACGGACCAACCCTGCACCCCACCAGGTCCCCCATTGTACACTACAATACTGTACAGGTGTACCCTGCACTCCACTAAGTCTTCCATTGTATGGTACAGTATGGTACAGACCAACCCTGCACCCCACCAGGTCCCCCATTGTACACTACAATACTGTACAGGTGTACCCTGCACTCCACTAAGTCTTCCATTGTATGGTACAGTATGGTACAGACCAACCCTGCACCCCACCGGGTCTCTCATTCTACAGTATAATACTGTACAGGCATACCCCGAACCCCACCTCGTCTCCTATTACACAATATAGTACAGGCATACCCTGCACCCTTTCCCTGGTGTGAAGGGTTCAGAAGGGCGTAGCACCTCCTGGAGTGAGCGATGCTACCTGGTAAAGCACCCCCTGGGAGTGGTGACCCTGGGGTGCTGGTGTACCACTATGGGTTTGGGGCCCCACTGTGTGAAATTGCACTTGACCAGGATACGGCATGCTTTTTTTTTTCTGCACCTTGCCTCATAAGCTGGACTTTTTGGCTAAGACCAAGGCAATATTTGCTACTAAATCAGCTGCAAGGCCTAGTCATTGTATTGTGCACTTTTTATTTATTGTTCTATCCATTTGTGTCATTTCACCTTTTTTATGTGTGCGTGGGTGTGGGTCTTCGGGCCAACCCTGAAGTCTAGGGGGAGGATGTGTGGCTAAGATCAAGTGTGATGTCTGTTCTTATCAGTGTCCAGTAGGGGTGCTGCTAGGTGGACCATGGGTGTGCCTTGCCCCTGCCAGAAGCCTTGTGCCCCGGGGAGGACAGGGTACGGTCCTACTTCTTCACGAGGTGGACTAGAGAGTGCACTTTTTTTGTGTGTGTTTTTCAAATGCAGTTTTCTTGTTCTCTAATGCCACGTACACACGAGCGGATTTTCCGGCAGACTAGGTCTGACAGTCTTCCCGACTGATTTTTGGTGGAGTTCCGACTGACTTTCCGAACAAACGGACTTGGCCACACACAAAGTCAGTTCATTTTGAATGTGAAGACATAAACGGGACTAAACAAGGAAGTTCAATAGCCAGTAGCCAATAGCTTCCCTTGCGTCCTATTAGGTCTGTTTGACCAGCACACGAACGGTTTTCCCGATTTTAGTCCATTGGAATTGAGTCCATCGGATAGATTTGAAACATGTTCTATTTCTAGGTCCGTCGGATTTATTTTTCGAAAAACGATCGGACTAGCCCACACACGATTGGATTGTCCGAGGGACTAATCCCTTTGGACCTAGTCTGCCGGAAAGTCCGCTCGTGTGTACGCGACATTACAGGTGTTTTGTTTTTGTGTACCACCACAGGTCAACAAAAAGAAATGTGACCCTAATGCCCCGTACACACGATCGGACTTTCCGACAACAAAACTGGATTTTTGTTCGAAGGATGTTGGCTCCAACTTGTCTTGCATACACACGGTCACACAAATGTTGGCCAATTACGAACGTAGTGACCTACAAGATGTATGTGATATCTCCATTCCGAACGCTAGTTTTACAAGACCGAGCGCTTCCGGCTCGTACTTCATTCCAAGCATGCGTGGACTTTTGTTGGCAGAAAATTTGAGAACCTGCTAGCCAACATTTGTTTGCGGAAAGTCTGACAACAAATGTTTGATAGAGCATACACACGGTCGGACTTTCCGCCAACAAGCTCACATCCAACATTTGTTGTTGGAAAATCCGATCGTGTGTACAGGGCATTGGGTTCCTTGTTGCTCTGCTTGGGGGTATCTTGTCAGTAGAACCCTTTACCCGGTACTCGATGTTTGGCTTCAGCTAGCCTTGAGGAGATGAGTCAACCAGGCCTTTTGACTAGATGGACCAGCGTGTATGATTCAGAAATATGACATCATGCATACATTGCTTTATTTACATCTCTGGGATAGAAGTTCCGGAAATCTAAGCAATCCGGCAGTGACCCTGAAAGTGCAGAGTTCAGGGATGCGCTGCATACAGTGTTCTGTCTCAAGGACATATAGCTAAACCTTCTTGTCCCAATAACTTCAGATACCTATTTCTTTGATCTCAGTTTTATTAGAAAAAGCCAGGTAAAACTACAAAATAACAGAAATAGACAATAATAAGTACAATATTGCATACAGTACAGCATACATTGCAGAAACAACGATATACAATATAGGATCAGATGGTAAAAAATTTGTTCTTAAAGTGGTGTTGCCACCCAAAAAAAAAAAATAGCTTAAAATTCATTAAAAAAAATTGGAAATTATTTTTTTTTTTACTCATCTCTAAATGCCTGTTGCTAGAAGGTCCCTTGTAGTCTGCCTCCTTCAGTGCCTGGGCTGGTGACATCACTTCCCCTCGGCACCGCACAGTCATCTGGGACCTGTCACGTGTCCCAGATGTCTGTGCGGCGTATCACAGGGCTCGGCGGGGAACGAGGGGGCGATTCGTTCCCCTGCATCGCTGGACCCTGGGACAGGTAAGTGTCCGATTATTAAAAGTCAGCAGCTGCAGTATTTGTAGCTGCTGACTTGAAATTTTTTTTTTTTTTAGGGGGCACCCCGCTTTAAGTTCTTTAAGGGGTGATGGCGATGGATTGAGAAAGACATGTTTTGCCTCCTGCAATGTCTTTTTAAGAATAGTGGCTGGTTCACTTCCTGTGAAAATTCTACCCAGAATTCCCTGCTTATTAACAACTTCCTTAACTACACATAGTAACTCTAAATAAACAGAACAACTGCAGCAATACCAAAAAGGAACGCTATATGGAGCCTGCACACCACTTATGATTGTTTTATGTAAATTACATACTTTACATGTAAATTTAACAACACAATTTCAAATAATCAATATAACATCTGATGGACAGAACATACAGAGATGCCGAGAACTACAGAGCTGCCAAAAAATATGTGCAGCGGAGGTGAGTGGCCATTGGGTAACCACGGTACCTAAAGTACACTGCTGTGTGTGTGTTTGGGGGGGGGGGGGATAAAGGTACAGAGATGTGTTAGGAGTGGGGGGCGGGTGCAAACATGTGCCTATCTCAGTCATGTGAACGGCGTGATTGGCTGTCACAGTAGTCACGTGATCAGAAAACTCCAGCTCGATACTTAATGGTAACTGTGCCAGGAGCACACAGGGTGCACACTCTCGGCTCAGCCTTGTTGACATTTTGGTATGAATATACATGGCCTCTCAGCGTTAAGGCCCACCTGTCAAGAGACCGCATATATGTGTATGGCCGGTGCAAAGTTGTTGATATGGTCTCCGCCTAAAACGGCTGACAGAACACATAGCAAAAAGAAAGGTGCCCCTGAAATTTTTTTGGAAAGGTCAGCAGCTATGCAGGAAGGCGCCCCACTGCAAAACACGTGTGTAGCCAAGTCCCCGTCCTCTCTAGGCCTAATAGTGACCTCCAGAGTTAGGGACATCTGACATGGGTGTAATGTAAGGTAGATTCATGGACTCCAGACACTTGAAAAGAGATTTACTGTCTCGAACAGAACTGTGGGAGAGAGGGTTTAAGGCCAGGACTCCCTTAGGTAGATGCAATGTTAATTGGCAGACTCTGAGACTTCTATAGGTAGACAGTCATGCAGGGAAAGGCATCCAGCAAGACACCACATCTGCATGAGTAGGACCGCTGTCCCCTACGTCAACTATCTTAAAATAGTTTCTAACAAATGAACTTATTCTCTTCTTCTACAATCTCCTATTGTAGATCTTCACTCAGCTGAGCTCCCAGTCTTTCACTAGACTTGCTGATCCACTGCCACTGGATCCCCTGAGCTCTTCCACTCTTTTCACTGAGTATCTTCCTCAAGCATCAACCCTGCGTCCCCTGCTAGGTACCTAGCTTGGCACTCACAGATACTCCTAAGGCATCACCCCACTGACCTGCTCGGTCCCTGGCTTGGCACACAATAATGCTCTACAAGCGTCACCTCCGCTGGTTGGGTCCCTGGCTTGACATCTGCTGAAGTTTCCTAATTCTTCACCGTCTCTGGTTGGTGTGAATACTGCTCTGGTACTTGCTTCAGCTACTCACTGTGGTCCCCGGTAGTAAGGTGGATGGTCCCCGACCACGACAGGTTCTACGGCCGGCAGAACCGAGACTTCTAGTTGGATTGCAAGCCCCAGTCCCAACCCTACACTGCTCTCTTTTTTCTGGATAGGCCCTTAGACAGCCTAGCAGCCAGACGTTCCCCCGGCATAGGCCTCAGGCTCTGGCCTAGCAGCCTGAGGAAGCACAACAAACGTCCACCAAGACAGCCGTCCAGGTGGCACAGAACCCCGATCACCTGACTCCACCCAAATAAATAGGCTCTCTCAGCAAGCCAAGGGACCTAAGAAAATCTCTGTCCATTGGCTGAGACGCCCATTCATTCCTAATCTGTCCTTGCAATGCCCTTGTCTTATCTAATGCCACAAGATACCCAGCTATCTAGTGGCAGAAGAGAGAAGTACAGAAATTCCAGAATTAGGGCAAAATCAATTGACCTCCTATCAATTGGCCAAGGCAACTATCACTTGGCAAATAAATTTACTAGCAACCCTGCCTAAACATCAGGGAGCTATGTGTGAAAAGGTCCTGCTGCAGGACCATAATAAAGGGCCATGCAACAGTAGTAAAGAACCCCCAGAATCAGTGGAAAGGGCACAGGGACCAGTGTTAAGGGCCCCTGGATCGATAGAGTGGGCTCCAGGGACGGTGTCCATGGTTTCTTGCATCGGGCACTGAAGGATCTAGTTATGCCTTTGCTTGTCCCCATCCTGCACTCAGCGGGAGCCGCTCAGGAGATCAGATCAGGGGAAGCCGTTGGGAGTCAAGCTGTCACTTGTAAACACAGAAGCCGGACTTCTGTGTTTAGTTGTAAACACAGAAACCAGACTTCTGTGTTTACAATAGTAATAGTGGTGAGCAGGAAGCAGAGGGCCTGAGGCAGAGGTGGTGGAACTAAGTTCCATCTTAAAAAAAAGCCCTGGACCGTCCGGGGATAAAAAGCCTTCTAGCCCAATGGCACAGTCTTCTCTTAGCCCTTGTACACACGATCGGACATTCCGACGGAAAATGTCCGATCGGACCGCGTTGTCCGACTGTGTGTGGGCTCCATCGGACTGTTTCCGTCGGAATATCCGACGGACAAAGTTTTAGAGCTGGGCTATAAAACTTTCCGACAACATGATCCGATCGGACTTTGTCCGATCGTGTGTAGAGAATTCCGATCAGACAAAGTGCCACGCATGCTCAGATCAAATTCCTAGACCAAAGCTATTGGCTACTAGCCTGAACGTAGTCCCGTCCTAACGAAATAACGTCATCACGTTACGTACGATTGGATTTTCCGACAACTTTGTCCGACCGTGTGTATGCAACACAGGTTTCGGACAAAATCCGTCGAAATGTTTTTGTTGTCGAAATGTCCGACCGTGTGTACAAGGGCTTACAGGGTTCTGGTTCTGAACCAGGCTGAGTTGCTTGGCTGCAGGGTAGTCTGCAGAATGGTTGAGAATGGTTAGAAACCTGGCTGGGCATGGGGGCTTCAATCACAAGACTGGCCGAACACCTCTACAAATCCTTCAAACGGTAAACCGGCTGTAATACACGTAATTCAACTGCACTTTGCCTGATGTTCAGCTTTCAAAAAGACAATGCTGGATGCGCTTTAATAATAATCCCGGAAATGTAATGCACCTCATTAGATCTATTCTATGGATCGCTGCTGGTATTTGGCTCTCTATCTACATGAAGCTCCATGCGACAAGCATAATAGGCATTCCATGATGCGTTGGCAGATCACAAAAAAAAAAAAAGGTCAAAACCGGCTGACATAAATATCTATTCAGTAGCGCGGGTCTCAAGTTTAGCACTTAATGTTTCGTGCCTCTTTATCCGGAGCTGCCAGCAATCACTCTTTGATTTGCAGGACTTTGGAAAACGCAGCAGTTCGAGATTGTTAAATCTGTACTGTCCTTGAACCTGCCCAATTATTTCATCTATTTTTTCTTCTTCTTTTTTTTTTTTTTCTTCTTTTTTTAACAACACCTCCAAATTGGAGCCTGAGATTGACTGGTACAAAAATGTAATAAAAAAATAAAAGTGACCGGAAACAGGATGAGTGGAATGAAAAATTAAAGGGGGAGTCCATCCAAAACTAGGACTGGGTAGGACAATTGGGAATATCCTCCCGCCTATGTGACCAATCCTTACCCTTTCACCGTAATGTCCTGCTGTTCCTGCTGTCTTCTCACTAAAGGGAATGTATAGTGATATATAGTGCGTTGAAAAAGTATTCATACCCCTTGAAGTTTTCCACATTTTGTCCGGTTACAACCAAAAATATGAATGTATTTTATTGAGATTTTATGTGATAGACCAACACAAAGTGGCGCATAATTGTGAAGTGGAAGGAAAATGATAAATGTTTTTTTAATTTTTTTTACATTTTGAAAAGTGTGTGTGTGTGTGTGTGTGGGGGGGGGGGGGCATTTGTATTCAGCCCCCTTTACTCTGATACCCCCAACTAAAATCTAGTGGAACCAATTGCCTTCAACTGATTAGTAAATAGAGTCCATCTGTGTGTAATTGAATCTCAGTATAAATACAGCTGTTCTGTGAAGTTTGTTAGAGAACCTTAGAGAACAAACAGCATCATGAAGGCCAAGGGACACACCAGACAGGTCAGGGATGAAGTTGTGGAGAAGTATAAAGCAGGTTTAGGTTATAAAAAAATATCGCAAGCTTTGAACATCTCACGGAGCTCTGTTCAATCCATCATCGGAAAATGGAAAGAGTATGACACAACTGCAAACCTACCAAGACACGGCCGTCCACCTAAACTGACCGGGCCGGGCAAGGAGAGCATTCATCAGAGAAGAGCCAAGAGGTCCATGGTAACTCTGGAGGAGCTGCAGAGATCCACAGCTCAGGGGGGAGAATCTGTCCACAGGACAACTATTAGTCGTCTCTCCACAAATCTGCCCTTTATGGAAGAGTCACAAGAAGAAAGACATTGGTGAAAGAAAGTCATAAGAAGTCCTGTTTGTAGTTTGTGAGAAGCCATGTGGGGGAGGGGGCAGCAAACATGTGGAAGAAGGTGATCTGGTTAGTTGAGACCAAAACTGAACTTTTTGGATTAAAAGCAAAACGCTATGTGTGGGGAAAACTAACACTGCCCATCTCCCTGAACACACCATCCCCACCGTGAAACATGGTGGTGGCAGCATCATGTGGTGGGGATGGTTTTCTTCAGCAGGGACAGGGAAGCTGGTCAGAGTTGATGGGAAGATGGATGGAGACAAATACAGGACAATCTTAGAAGAAAACCTGTTAAAGTCTGCAAAAGACTTGAGACCGGGGCGGAAGTTCACCTTCCAGCAGGACAACGACCCGAAACATCCAGCCAGAGCTACAATGGAATGGTTTAGATCAGGGGTCTCCAAACTTTCTAAACAAAGGGGCAGTTTACTGTCCTTCAAACTTTAATAGGGGCCAGACGTTGGTATCAGTGAGAGGAATAAAGCAAGCAGTTGGGCCCTGGGCCGCAGTTTGGAGACCACTGGCTTAGATCAAAGTATATTCATGTGTTAGAATGGCCCAGTCACAGTCCAGACCTAAATACACTTGAGAATTTGTGGCAAGACTTGAAAATTGCTGATCATAGACGCTCTCCATCCAATCTGACAGAGATTCAGATATTTTGCAAAGAAGAATGGGCAAAAATGTCCCTCTCTAGATGTGCAAACCTGGTAGAGACAGGGGCGTAGCTATAGGGGTTGCAGGAGTCACAACTGCGACTTGGCCCCATGCTGCAAGGATCCCATGCCCCCCCTGTATGTATGGCCGGCGCCAGAATAGGTGGGTAGGAGTACCAGCGCACTGTGTGCATGGGTGCCTGGAGGACGGAGGTGACTAGCAGAGCTCCATGCTCTACCGCCCTGGCTACTCTTTTAGCTCTCTGCCTTACCTGTGTGCTCGGCTGGCTCCTCCGGGTCCCTCTCTCTTGCCCCATGCAGTGCCGATCAGTCCAGTGTTCTTCTCAGAAAGAGTCCTTCCCCCTGAGTCCGGCTCAAAGTGCACTGCATGCTTCTCCCGGGCAAACAAACTTTCCCCCTCCCCCATCACATACATACAGAGATGACAGATCTTTCTGGGAGATATGCTGATTGCCCGTCCGTGCTGCTGCTGAAGGGGGCCTAGCCGACCATGAATGAGGGCCCTGCAGACTTGGTTATGGTTAGTGAGACGACCCTATATCCCCACCACACCATCCCATACCCCACTCCATCTCCCTTGGGGACAGGGCCCTTTCTCACCTGGGGACAGGGATCCCATCTCACCGGGGGGAAGGGACCCTTCTCACCTGGGGACAGGGCCCCCTTCTCCCCTGAGGACAGGGCCCCCTTCTCCCCTGAGGACAGGGCCCCCCTCTCCCCTAATGACAAGGACCCCCTTCTCACCTGGGGAAGGGGCCCCTTTTAACCTGGGGACAGGGACCCCATCTCTCTTTGGGAAAGGAACCAATTCTTACCTGGAGACAGGGACCCCATCTCACAAGGGGGTAGGAACCCCATCTCCCCAGGGGAAAGGGACCCCATGTCCCCTGGGGACAGGTATCCCATCTCTCTTTGGGAAAGGAACCCCTTCTTACCTGGAGACAGGGACCCTATCTCCTCTAGGGATGGGGACCCCATCTCCCCAGGGGGCAGGAACCCCATCTCACAAGGGGGCAGTAACCCCATCTCCCCTGGGGACAGGTATCCCATCTCTCTTTGGGAAAGGAACCCCTTCTTACCTGGAGACAGAGACCCCATCTCCTCTAGGGATGGGGACCCCATCTCCCCTGGGGGCAGGAACCCCATCTCACAAGGGGGCAAGAACCCCATCGCCCCAGGGGAAAGGGACCCCATCTCCCCTGGGGACAGGGACCATCTCCCCTTGGCATGGGGATCCCATCTTGGTTAGGGACAGAAACCCCAACAAGGACTCCATCTCACCTAGGGACCCCACCTCCCCTATGGACAGCAACCCCATCTACAGACCTTTCTGGCTGGCAGGGCTGGCATCAGCCACCCTAGGGTGCCAGGATGGGGGAAGGGGACAGAACACACAGAGGAAACCTGAATCCCCAACCACCTGGGAATTTGTCCCTGGACACCGGGGGGGGTAGAGCAGTACCAGTGTGGGGAGGCTGGAGGGCAGCCAGGGGACTGGCAGTACCAGTGTGGGCTCACTGGAAATGGGGATGGGTACAGCGAGGTGTGCTGTCCAGCCCCTGTGTGCTCTTTCTTGGACCCCCCTTATCGGCTCTGCCAGGTTCCCCCATCCCCTCTCCTGCTGGCTGCTGCGGAGGATCTGTCAAGACAGAGAGTGGGAAATGGGCAAGTAAATGAAATTTACTGTCCCCTTCTTTTTTCTGAATTGAGAGTGATCCATTCCACTCTGTCTATTCATAACTGTGGCATAGTAAACTGTGTTTACTATGCTTCAGTTTATAAATACACAGGAAGCCTCTGTACAGAGCTAATCCTGTCCATTCATTCTGTGTAGCTGAAGCTGCAGAGAAGGAGAATGGGGGCTATGATCTCAGTCTGCCTCTCAAAGGTGGAACATCAGAGGTCAGTTTAGACCCTTGATATTTCACTAAAGCCCCCCAACGGGGCTCCTAAAAAAATGTACAATAATAACAGTGGGGGAACTACAGGGCTCACAAAGGTCATACTTGCGACCAGGCCCTGGAGTCCCACTACCGGACGCGGAAGGAAGGAGCCCAGCTGGAGTTCAGGGGGCCCCTTCATGGTTTCTTGCATCAGGGCCCTGAAGGTTCTAGTTACGCCACTGGGTAGAGACATCCCCAAACAGACTTGCAGCTGTAATTGCTGCAAAAGGGGGTTCTACAAACTATTGACTCCGGGGGGGGGGGGGCACCATAAAAATGCCCCCCCCCACACTTTTCGCATATGTATTTGTATCATTTTCTTTCTATTTCACAATTATGTGCCACTTTGTGTTGGTCCACCACATACAATGCCTTGTAAAAGTTTTCAACCCCCTTGGCATTTTTTGTGTTTTTGTTGATTGTTTGATGATTTGCATCATTTAATTTACAGAACACGCGCACGACTTTGAAGATTTTTTTTTATTACTGTGAAGTAAACAACAAATAGGATAAAATAACAGAAAAAGTCAATGTGTATGTAGCACTAACCCCCCGAAGGAGCTGCTGGATATTTTTGGGCTTACCGTTACCTTCCGCTTCTCCTTGTTGCACGTCTAGGGGGTGTCCCGTGGCAAATGACCCAGTAACTTGAGAATGACAATAGCTCCACTTGAATGGATTTTATTTGCAAACTTCAACCATTGAAGAGTCTTTAAAGAGGAAGTAAACCCCTTTAAACCACTTTGACCTACAGGTAAGCCTAGATTAAGGCTTACCTGTAGGTCCAAGCAATATCTCCTAAACCTATATGGTTTAGGAGATATTTGCCCGAAAATGGGCACCGCTGTCTACGGCGCATGCGCCGTAGACAGCGGCGCGCAGGCGCACTAAATGCGGCAAATCCAAGAATGGATTTGCCTAATTTGTCGACTCCCGTGCGCATGCGCGGGAGTGACGTCATCGCGGCTTCGCCGAATGGCAGAGGCGGAGCTGCGAGACGCGACTCCCGTGCGCATGCGCGGGAGTGACGTCATCGCGGCTTCGCCGAATGGCAGAGGCGGAGCTGCGAGACGCGACTCCCGTGCGCATGCGCGGGAGTGACGTCATCGCGGCTTCGCCGCTGTCATTGGTCGGAGCTGCGAGACGCCACCAGCAAGATGGATGCGGCGGACTACAGGGATCAGCGGCGACTTCGCTGGCTCCTGTGTCAGGTAAGTGACACATAATGAGCTACTATGCGATCCATAGTAGTCCATTATGCTTTACCTTTGCAGGGAAAAAAAGAGGAAGTAAACCCATCAGGGTTTACTTCCTCTTTAACTTGGGATCAGAGGGTTGGAAAGGAAAGTTCAGGTTCTCTCAATGTTAAAGTCTATAAACGGTAAAGAACTTGCTTACTTTGACTACATCCAGAGAATAGCCATTCGCAGCTGGATGATCACTCAGGTTGGACAGTCCCTGTCTCACAAGGCCTCGCAACAAACAAGGTGCATTACTCAGGAACAAAGCCTTTATCTCCGACATTGTTGTAGAACATGTAGGAAACTAAGCTGTAGAACACTTGTAGGATACCTGGATCTTTCAGCCCACTTGGCGATATCCACAAGTCCGGATTCTCTCGGTTACTTCAGCCCTTCCAGGTTCTTGTTAAGAAAACCAACCCATACGTGGTGTTCTTCTAAAGAGTCCTCCCCTGGAATGCTCGAAGTTCAATGGGTCTCTCCCGAACCGGAGATGGTACCCATCCACCTTGGAATCCTCCTTTAGTTCCCTTGCCTTGGGCCAGCCAGCCCCGAGGCATTAAAGTCGGGTGGATCTGCACCCCAGGCCATAGCCTTCCTGGGGGCTGGTCAGGAACCGAACCACGTGACGTCCGCATCTTAAAGCAGACCTCCACTCTGAAGTGGAAGTTCCGCTCATCTGATCCCTCCCCCCCTCTGGTGCCACAACTCCCACCTTTCAGGGGGGAGGGGGGTGCAGATACCTGGATAATCCAGGTATCTGCACCCACTTCTGGGACAAGCTAGCCGCAGGTAGCCACAGATGCCCCCCACCAACCCCGTTGTATTCTGGGAAACACACAGTTCCCAGGACACAGCGGGGGCCAGTGTAGACGCACAGCGCGACTCGCGCATGTGCAGTAGGGAACTGGGCAGTGAAGCCGTAATGCTTCACTTCCCGATTCCCTGACAGAGGATGGCAGCGGGAGAAGTCTGGTTTCCTCCAGACTTCTCTGGACAGTAGATGGCGGTATCTGGGTCCCACCGGTTTCCTCCAGACTTCTCTGGACAGTAGATGGGGATGCCTGGCTCCCACTGGTTTCCTCCAGACTTTTACAGACAGTAGATGGGGGTACCCGGGTCCCAATAGTTTCCTCCAGACTTCTCTGGACAGTAGATGGGGTACCTGGCTCCCACTGGTTTCCTCCAGACTTTTCCAGTTCTGTGCTGATGGAACTGTTGGACATTTTCCTACATGGAAGGGAATTAAGCATGATGTGTGTTAGAGTCCAGATGTGGAGCCCGACTTGTAGGAGGAGACCTCTCTTACAGCGCTGGTTCAGGAGCCGCTGGAATGGGAACAGCGGTCTCGAGAGCACAGTGGGTAGGAGGGCCTGCTGGATAGAGCCGCTGGAGCTGGTAGAAGAGCGGAGATCCCTCTGAAGGCTGAGTGGACTGCGGGTTGCTGGAAGCTGAGAAATGCAGGCAGTAGCTTCAGAGACCGAAGGTTGGAACTGGCAGCAGGCTGGAGAAGAGTCAGACGGTCCGGGTCAGAAGGTAAGCAGACTGATGGTAACGGAAGGCAGAAGAGGTGTCGGTAAGCAGGCAGAGGTCGGCAACGGAATCACAAGCAGAAGAGGTTTCGAGGTCAGGCAGGCCGGGTCGGGATTGGAGAAGGCAGAGAAGTCAAGCAAGCCGGGTCGATAACGGTAGCAGGTAATCAGGTTCAGGATCAGGTATTCAAAGGTAACCGGGTTCAGGATCAGATGTTCAGACACACGGAAGCTGAGACGAAACAGCGCCGCACCGGCGCACTTGAGAGTCCTTTAAACGCTCAGTGGCGGGAAGGAGCGCACGCACGCCACGCACGACCACGTGGACGAGCGCGCGTACGAACGCCACTCGCGAACGTGCACACTAACGCGTAAACGAACGCGCACGCGAACGCGTACGCGAACGCGCAGAAGACACACGCCGACGCCTGTGTGCACGCAGCTGTACCTGTCTATTGCTGGTAAGTTCCTGACATTGCCCCCTCCCAAGGGGCAGCCTCCGGATGCCCAACAGGTTCCTCTTTTCTGGATGGGCAGACAAGTATGCGTGAATTAACCGCCTGGCATGGATATTGCTGTTTGGTTCCCAGGAATTGTTCTCTGGCCCAAATCCCTTCCATTTGATCAGAAATTGGATGCGTCCCTGTCTTCTTCTGCAATCGAGGATGGCCTCCACCTCGTACTCCTCGTTTCCATCCACTAAGATGGGTTCTGGAGGTCTAGTTCCTCTATCAGGAAAGGGATCAGGGGTGGCAGGTCTCAGCAGTGACACATGGAACACAGGATGAATCCTAAGCGACTCAGGCAGGGTTAGCTCGTAGGAAACTTCATTAATTTTCCTCTTAACCGGAAATGGTCCCATAAATTTAGGTGCAAGTTTCCTGGAGGGACAAGCCATTTTAATGTTATTGGTAGAAAGCCATACCTGGTCGCCAGGTTGTAGGATCAGTTCCCCTCTTCTTCTCCGGTCAAAGGCTCTCTTACTGTCTGCCTGGGCCTTGGCCACTGCTTCCTGCAACACCCGGTTATTGTGGCTGAGGAAATCCACTGTCTTCTGGACCGCTGGAACTGAGGTTTCTGGAAGAAAATCAGGCAAAAAGGTTAAATGAAAGCCATAATTGGCGAAAAAAGGGGACTGACCGGTGGCCGAATGACAAGCATTATTGTAGGCAAATTCTGCCAAAGGCAGCAGGGACACCCAATCATTCTGTACGAATGATGTGAAGCACCTAATGTACTGCTCAAGAGTCTGGTTGGTCCTTTCTGTCTGCCCATTAGTTTGGGGATGATAGGCCGAGGACAGTGCCAGCTCAATTTTCAGGATCTCGCACAGGGCCCTCCAGAAGCGTGAAGTGAACTGCACTCCTCTGTCGGAGACTATATTCGCTGGAATCCCGTGTAGCCTCACAATCTCCTTAATGAACACGTGGGCAGTCTCCACGGCAGATGGGGTGCCTTTTAAGGGTGAGAAGTGGGCCATTTTGGATAGCCGGTCTACAACCACAAAAATAGTTGAACATCCCTCAGAACATGGAAGCTCGACAATAAAGTCCATACTAATCATTCTCCAGGGTCTGTCGGGTACAGGTAGGGGTTTCAGCAGTCCCCAAGCCCGGTTCCTGGGTGTCTTGTTCTGGATACAGACGGGGCAAGAGCTGATGTACTTTTCGCAAAAGTCCTTCAAATTGGGCCACCAGAACGTGCGTTGTACCAGATCAAGGGTCTTACGGACCCCAAAGTGGCCTGCCAGTGGGTGGTCATGAAGAAGGGACAGCACCTTAACTCGGACATTCTCGGGGACAAAAATTTGACTTCCCCTCCAGAACAAGCCATCTCTGGACATTAAGGTGATTCCGGGGGGTCTTGAGGAGTCAGAGGATGCTTCTCTGATCAGAGAGAGGAGGTCAGGCTGTAAAAGTAAAAAATTCCCGGCAGGTAAAATGGTGTCAGGAACAGATGAGTCCTTAGGATTGTCATACATCCGTGACAGCGCATCCGGTTTCACGTTCTTCGATCCGGGTCGGTACGTGATGTGAAAGGAGAAACGTGAAAAGAACAGGGCCCAGCGGGCTTGTCGGGGTCTCAGTCGCTTGGCAGACCGTAGATATTCTAGGTTCTTGTGGTCTGTGTATATTAGTACCGGGTGAGCAGCGCCCTCCAATAGGTATCTCCACTCCTCCAAGGCGGCCTTAATGGCGAGCAACTCTCGGTCGCCTACGTCGTAATTCTTCTCCGCGGAAGAGAGTTTCCTGGAGAAGAACCCCACGGGATGCATTAGGTCCTTGTTGCCTTGACGTTGGGAGATGACCGCTCCTACGGCCACTTCAGAGGCGTCTACCTCGAGGATGAAGGGTAGAGACGGGTCCGGATGGCTGAGAATTGGGGCGGACGTGAAGAGTTTTTTAAGTCTTTCGAAAGCACTCTGGGCCTCCTGAGTCCAGCAGAAGCGGAAGTTTTGTCTGGTCAGTTGCGTGATGGGCGCAATTATAGCTGAAAAGTCTCTTATGAACTTTCTATAAAAGTTCGCAAAACCAATGAAGCGTTGTACACCCTTCTTATCCAGAGGCGCTGGCCAATCTAGTACAGCAGACACCTTTTGAGGATCCATCCTGATACCCGTTGGAGAGATCACTAGTCCCAGGAATCGGATGCTCTGTAACTCAAATTCGCATTTCTCAGCCTTTGCGTAGAGTCGGTGCTGGCGAAGGCGGTCCAGGACTTTACGGACGTGTTCTCGATGCTGATCAAGAGAGTTGGAAAATATTAAAATGTCGTCCAGGTAGACAATCACGAACACGTCGAGGAAATCCTTAAACACGTCATTGATTAGGTGTTGAAATGTGGCCGGGGCGTTGCAGAGCCCAAAGGGCATCACTAAATATTCATAATGACCGAATCGGGTCCGGAAGGCTGTTTTCCATTCATGCCCGGCCTGGATGCGAACTAGGTTATACGCCCCCCTTAGATCCAACTTGGTGAATATCTTAGCGGATCTCAGTCTCTGAAAGAGTTCGGGTATCAAGGGTAAGGGGTAGCGGTTCTTAACCGTAATCTTGTTTAAGTCTCTATAGTCCACACATGGACGGAGGGACTGATCTTTTTTAGTGACAAAAAAGATTCCAGCTCCTGCTGGGGAAGTTGAAGGACGGATGAACCCCTTCTCTAGGTTCTCGTCCAGGTAGGTCTTCAGTGCCCCCTGCTCCTTTTCTGATAAAGGGAATATGCGTCCGAAAGGAATCTCGGCCCCAGGGAGGAGTTCGATCGGACAATCATAGGGACGATGAGGAGGCAGAGTGTCTGCTCCCTTTTTACTGAACACATCAATAAAGTCATGATAGTGCTTGGGCACAGTCTGCAGTAGGTCTTGATCAGAGTCTACACATAAAAGGGTGGCGGAAGGCTTGGTGGAATCTGTTAGGCAGTGTTTCAAGCAATAGGAAGATGGGAATGTGACTTCTCTGGTAACCCAATTGATGTAGGGGTTGTGGGCCTGGAGCCAGGGTATGCCCAGAATGATTGGGAACATTGGAGAGGAGATGACATCCAACGTCAGGAATTCCTTGTGTTGAGAGGAGATAATGACAGGTAGAGGGAGAGTCTCTTGAGTTACCTTTCCAGAACCGATGCTAGACCCATCGGCCAGAAAAACTGAGAGTTCATGAGCCTTGCCTCGTAACGGGATGCCCTGTCGGCCCGCAAAGGTGGAGTCTATGAAGCAGCGGCATGCCCCGGAGTCAATGATAGCGTTGACTGTCACCATCCTTCCTTGGAGCTGTAGTGATAGAGGAACAGCAAGGTGGGTTGAATTGGCAGTCAATGCAGAGAGACTGGTAGAAGCAGAAGGTAGGCACTTACTTGTCTTGACAGGGCAATTAGAGACATAGTGACCCGAACCACCGCAGTAGAGGCAGAGATTCTGCTGCCGGCGACGTGCACGCTCTTCTGGAAGCAAAGCGGGGCGCAGTAGTCCTAATTGCATGGGCTCGGAGGTGTCAGGAGCCGTGCAGGGCGGAATAGGGCTGGACGGAGATACATAGCGAGAAGCAGGCATTGGGGCTCTCGCTGTCATCCAGACTGGACGGACTTGCTGAGCGGAGCGCTCTGATCTTCGCTCCCTGAGACGGCGATCAATCTGGATTGCCAAGGAGATCAGGGCCTCCAGGGTTTCTGGTATACCGACTCGAGCCAGTTCGTCCTTAAGTCCTTCAGATAACCCCATGCGAAATTGATGCCTTAAAGCCGCATCATTCCATTCCGTGTCTGCGCTCCAGCGTCGAAAGTCCGAGACATAATCCTCAGCCGGTCTGCGGCCCTGCTGGAGCGCAACCAGAGCAGATTCAGCCGTGGCAGTCTTTTGGGGGTCCTCGTAAAGCTGAGCCATGGCCTCAAAGAAGGATTGCAGAGAGAAGGTTGCGAGTGAATCTCCTTCAAGTAAACGGTGGGCCCAGGTCTGCGGTTCTCCTTGTAGGAGGGAGATTACAAATCCTACCTTCGTGGCTTCCAGGGAGAAAGTCCGTGGTTGTAGGGCAAAATAGAGTTGACAAGCGCTCCGAAAAGCCCGAAATTTGGTTCGATCCCCAGAAAACCTTTCCGGAATGGGTACCCTTGGTTCAGGTGGAAGCATGACAACGGATGGTGAGGCGACGGGCTGTGCCGATAAGGAGGCAGGAGCAGAGGCCATGTGACCAGTATCTGTAAGGTCCTGGACCTGTCCTTCAAGCCTGGCGTAGCTATCTTGAAGCGATTTTACCGCTTGGGTAAGGGCCGACAGGTGCGTGCAGATCTCCTTCATGGGAGAGGTCTCTCCTGCGGGCTCAGTCATGGCTGTTTCGTACTGTTAGAGTCCAGATGTGGAGCCCGACTTGTAGGAGGAGACCTCTCTTACAGCGCTGGTTCAGGAGCCGCTGGAATGGGAACAGCGGTCTCGAGAGCACAGTGGGTAGGAGGGCCTGCTGGATAGAGCCGCTGGAGCTGGTAGAAGAGCGGAGATCCCTCTGAAGGCTGAGTGGACTGCGGGTTGCTGGAAGCTGAGAAATGCAGGCAGTAGCTTCAGAGACCGAAGGTTGGAACTGGCAGCAGGCTGGAGAAGAGTCAGACGGTCCGGGTCAGAAGGTAAGCAGACTGATGGTAACGGAAGGCAGAAGAGGTGTCGGTAAGCAGGCAGAGGTCGGCAACGGAATCACAAGCAGAAGAGGTTTCGAGGTCAGGCAGGCCGGGTCGGGATTGGAGAAGGCAGAGAAGTCAAGCAAGCCGGGTCGATAACGGTAGCAGGTAATCAGGTTCAGGATCAGGTATTCAAAGGTAACCGGGTTCAGGATCAGATGTTCAGACACACGGAAGCTGAGACGAAACAGCGCCGCACCGGCGCACTTGAGAGTCCTTTAAACGCTCAGTGGCGGGAAGGAGCGCACGCACGCCACGCACGACCACGTGGACGAGCGCGCGTACGAACGCCACTCGCGAACGTGCACACTAACGCGTAAACGAACGCGCACGCGAACGCGTACGCGAACGCGCAGAAGACACACGCCGACGCCTGTGTGCACGCAGCTGTACCTGTCTATTGCTGGTAAGTTCCTGACAATGTGTCTTTCATCTATTACAATACGTTTCCCTGGCCAACCACTGCGTCTACGCACCTCAATGTTACCCGCTTCTTTGTGCTTCTTCAAAAGAACTTGAACAGCACATCTTGAACCCCCAGTTTGCTTTTAAATCTTTACCTGGGAGAGGCCTTGATGATGCAGTATAACAACCTTGTGTCTTGTTGCTGTGCTCAGTTTTGCCATGGTGTATGACCTGTGACATGAAACTGTCTTTCACAACCTCCCCTTAGTAGCAGAGTTTGGCTGTTCCTCACCCAGTTTTAAGCCTCCTGTACAGCTGTTTCAGTTAATGACTGTTTCAACCTACATAAGCAATTGATGATCACTAGCACTTGCTTGGTATAACTGGTAATCAAACACCTGACTCTAGTCCTACACAAACCCTGACTTTGTGCGAGTGTACAAAGTGTGCAAGTGTAAGAACTGGTGCTGGTGGTTTGAAGCCAAAGGGTAGTCACACCAAATATTGATTTGATGTAGATCAGAGTGGGGGTATCTGGAGGTGTGATCGGAATGGAGGGATCTGGTGGGGGATCTGGGGGTGTGATCGGAGTGGAGAGATCTGGTGGGGGATCTGGGGGTGGGATTAGAGTGGAGGGATCTGGTGGGGGATCTGGGGCGTGTGATCAGAGTTGAGGGATTCAAGGGTATCTGGGAGTGTGATCAGAGGAGACGAATCGGTGCAGGGGGGGGGGGGATCTGGAGGTGGGATGAGAGTGGAGGGATGGGGGGATCTAGGGGTGTGATCAGAGTGAGGGGGTCGGTATCTGGGGGTGTGATCAAGGTGGAGGTATCTGGGGAATGTGATCAGAGTGGGGAGTGTGATCAAGGTGAGGGGTTATATGCGGGTATGTTTAGGGTGGGGGGGTATCTGGGGTGTGTGATCAGAGTGGAGGGGTATCTGGGGGGTGTGATCAGAGTGGAGGAGGGTATCTTGGGGGTGAGATCAGAGTGTGGGTATCTGAGGGTGTGATCAGGGTGAGGGGTATATGGGGGTATGATCAGGGTGGGGGGTATCAGGGGTGTGTGATCAGAGTGAAGGGTTATCTGGAGGGTGTGATCAGAGCGGGGGGATATCTGGGTGGATCAGAGTGTGGGTATCTGGGGGTGTGATCAGAGCGGGGGGGGTATCTGGGGGGGAGATCAGAGGGTGGGTATCTGGGGGTGTGATCAGGGTGGGGGGGATATCTGGGGGGGATCAGAGTGTGGGTATCTGGGGGTGTGATCAGAGCGGGGGGGTATCTGGGGGGGGAGATCAGAGTGTGGGTATCTGGGGGTGTGATCAGGGTGGGGGGGTATCTGGGGTGTGTGATCAGAGTGAAGGGGTATCTGTGGGGTGTGATCACAGCAGGGGGGTTTCTTGGGGGTGAGATCAGAGTGTGGGTATCTGGTAGTGTGATCAGGGTGGGGGGGGTATCTGGGGGTTGTGATCAGGGTGGGGGGGCATCTGGGGGTATGATCAGATTGGGGGGTATCTGGGGGGGTGTGATCAGAGTGGAGGGGTATCTGGGGGGTGTGATCAGAGTGGAGGGGGGTATCTTGGGGGTGAGATCAGAGTGTGGGTATCTGAGGGTGTGATCAGGGTGAGGGGTATATGGGGGTATGATCAGGGTGGGGGGTATCAGGGGTGTGTGATCAGAGTGAAAGGGTATCTGGAGGGTGTGATCAGAGCGGGGGGGGATATCTGGGGGGGGGGATCAGAGTGTGGGTATCTGGGGGTGTGATCAGGGTGGGGGGGGGGTATCTGGGGTGTGTGATGAGAGTGAAGGGGTATCTGTGGGGTGTGATCACAGCAGGGGGGTTTCTTGGGGGTGAGATCAGAGTGTGGGTATCTGGGGGTGTGATCAGGGTGGGGGGGTATCTGGGGGTTGTGATCAGGGTGGGGGGGGGGTAAGATCAGATTGGGGGGTATCTGGGGGGTGTGATCAGGGTGGGGGTATCTGGGGGTGTGATCAGGGTGGGGGGGTATCTGGGGGGTATGATCAGAGTGGGGGGTATCTGGGGGTGTGTGATCAGGGTGGGGGGGTATGATCAGATTGGGGGGTATCTGGGGGGGTGTGATCAGGGTGGGGGTATCTGGGGGTGTGATCAGGGTGGGGGGGTATCTGGGGGGTATGATCAGAGTGGGGGGTATCTGGGGGTTGTGATCAGGGTGGGGGGTATCTGGGGGGTATGATCAGATTGGGGGGGTGTGATCAGGGTGGGGGTATGATCAGAGTGGGGGGTATCTGGGGGTGTGTGATCAGGGTGGGGGTGTATCTGGGGGGTTTGATCAGAGTGGGGGTATCTGGGGGTGTGATCAGGGTGGGGGTATCTAAAAGTCCAGAGGTTTTTCCGGTGGGAACAGGTTTTGTGGTTTTAGCGTAACTGCAGCATTTCCTGGATAATAACAGCGAATCCCTCGTTAACACCTCGCCTGTAGAAATTGCTCTTTAACATCCAAACCAGCCAGCCCCCGTGTACCGCCTAGCTCTGAAATTCCGACAGCGCAGCCCGCCAGAATCTAATTATTTAAAACCTCCGTTCTTATTAGAAAAGCAATTTGTAAAACAGATATATATTTATTTTCCGTTGGCGCTTTCAAAAAAGATGATTTCAAGCGATAACACCTTTCCACTTGTCACTGTAACAAAACAGGGCGACGCCGCGGCAATTACCGGAGGACACGTGTTTAAAGCGACGGTGGAAATATATCTCTTTTATGCACACACAAAAAAAAAAAAAAAAACATTACAAAGAGAACGTTTTGTGATATGCGCAAGACGTGACGCTTCTCAAATCTGAAATGTCCCCTCGGCTCCGTCTTCAAATCACATTTCTAAAGCCGCATTTTAAACAGACGATTCATCGCAGGAAAAAAAAAAAAAAAAAAGCGACTGAAATGTTATATTTTGTTGCCATTATTTCCTGCGAGTTGAACGGATAATCGCAGAGATTTGCAGCCAGCCAATTAAGCGGTTAGTATATTGTCCACGGTTCAGCGACTAGTTTAATATTAATACACATTGCAACCATTCAGAGGGAATCGGCTAATCTCATTTTACCCATCTCACGGGATTGAAGGCTCGTCAAAGGAAGGATCCGGCGCAATTAATTCTGTCTTGGAAAATTACCTGGATGTAATAAGATTTCTCGCTCTCGCCTCATCTGCAACTCACATGCTCCGTCATATCTATTCTGCTTTCTGAGCTTCCTCCATTCTACTGACTTCTTGCTCAGTCCCGGGGGTCAGGATTTAAAGCCGGGATTTTTTTCTCAGAAAATAGGTGCAGAAAGTGCCCCCCCCCCCCCCCCTCACCCAAGCCACCCATTGTCACTGTCCCCTACCCACCACTAAGCGCCAGGGCTGGGACAAGGGGTGGGCAGGAGGGAGCGGCTGCCCTGGGCACTGTGGTATCATCTGTGGTGGGGGGGCATCACAAGGAGATTGGAGGAAGGGGATTTGTGTTGGAAGGGGGAATTTGGCGGAGTGGCAGGGAGTTTTATTGTAGTCGGGGGAATTTGTGTGTGTGGGTGTGTGGGGGGGGGGGGTGTTAAGTGTGATTTAGGAGGGTTTGTGTTGAGAGGGATGATGGGAGGGAAGAAGATTCGTGCTGAGGGGGGATTTTGGGGGTAGAAGAGTTGTGCTAGGAGAGGGGGTTTAAGTAGGGGGGCACAGTTTGATATGTTCGCCCTGGGCACTAGATGACCTTGTACCGGCACTGCTAAGCACCATCCATTTTCACCACACCCTACCCACTTCTGATCACCATCCCTTTTCACTGCCCTCTACCTACCTCTAAACACCGTCCTTTGTCACCTCCCCCTACCGACCTCTGAGCACCATCCCTTGTCACTGCCCCTACCCACCTCTGAGCACTATACTTTGTCACCACCCCCTAGCCACCTGTGAGCAATGTCCCCTTTTACCACTGCTTACCCACCCCTGAACACCATCCCTAGTCACCGCCGCTATAAACCTCTGAGCACGTCCCTTTTCACTTCCCCCCTACCTACCTCTGAGCACTGTCCCTTGTCACTGCCTTTTACCCACCTCTGAGCACTGTCCCTTGTCACCATCTCCCACCCACCTCTGAGCACTGTCCCTTGTCACCACCCCTAACCACCTCTGAGCATCATCCCTTGTCACTGCCCTCACCCACCTCTGAGTACCATCCTTTGTCACCACCCCTAACCACCTCTGAGCATCTTCCATTGTCACTGCCCCTGCCCACCTCTGAGCACAATCCCTTGTTACCCTACACTTACCTCTGAGCACTGTCCCTTGTCACTCACCACCCCTCCCCACCTCTGAGCACTGTCCCTTTTCATCACCAACCCCAACCCACCTCTGAGCATTGTCCCTTGTCACCACCTCCTACCCACATCTGAGCACCATCCTTTGTCAACACCCCCTGCTCACCTCTGAGGATTGTCTCTTGTCAATCACCCCCTACCCACTTCTGAGCATTGTCTCTTGTCACTGCCCCTAGCCACCTCTGTGTTTCCTCTCTTGTCAACCGCCCCCTACCCACCTCTAAGGATCGTCCTTTATCACATTAGAATAGAATAGAATAGAAAAAAATAGCTTAGAATGAAATAGAATAAAAAAGAACGAATATAGCCATATTTCAAAATTAAAATTTCAAATTATTTCCAACTTTGAACCGATCTGAATATAACAAGTATATACGAAACGATGAAGTGAAATTAGTACCATCCCTTGTCACTGCCCCCTATCCACCTCTGACCAACGTCCCTTTTCACTGACCCATACCCACCTTTGAGCGCTATCCCACTACCCCATTGTCCCTTGTAACCACCCCCTATGCACCTGTCAGCATTTTCCCTTGTCACCTTCCCTAACCACCTCTGAGCATCATCCCTTGTCACAACCGTCAACCCAACTATGAGCATTGTCCCTTGTCACTGCCCTCTACCCACCTTTGAGCACCATTCCTTAAGCATTGTCCCCTGTCAACACCTCCTACCAACCTGTGAGCATCATCCCTTGTCACCGCCTTCTATTCGCCTCTGACCATCATCCCATGTCACTGTCCCTTATCCACCTCTGAGCATCATCCCTTGTCACCACCCCCTATCCACCTCTGAGCATTATCCCTTGTCACTGCCCTCTACCCACCTCTGAGCACCATTCCTTAAGCATTGTCCCTTGTCACCACCTCCTACCAACCTCTGAGCATCATTCCTTGTCACCGCCTTCTACTCATCTCTGAGCATCGTTTCTTGTCACTGCCTCTGCCCACCTCTGAGCATCGTCTCTTGTCACCACCCCCTACCGACCTCTGAGCATCGTCTTGTGTCACTGCCCCCTACCCACCTCTGAGCATTGTCTCTTGTCAGCCGCCCCCTACCCATCTCTAAGCATCGTCTCTTGTCAACCGCCCCCTACCCACCTCGGAGGATCATCTCCTGTCAATCGCCCCCTACCCTCCTCTAGGCATCGTCTCTTGTCACTGCCACTACCCACCTCTGAGATTCCTCTCTTGTCACGCCCCCTACCCACCTCCGAGCATCGTCTTTTGTCACCGCCCCCTACCCACCTCTGAGCATTGTCTCTTGTCAGCCGCCCCCTACCCATCTCTGAGCATCGTCTCTTGTCAACCGCCCCCTACCCACCTCTGAGGATCATCTCTTGTCAATCGCCCCCTACCCTCCACTAGGCATCGTCTCTTGTCACTGCCCCTACCCACCTCTGAGATTCCTCTCTTGTCACGCCCCCTACCCACCTCTGAGCATCCTCTTTTGTCACCGCCCCCTACCCACCTCTGAGCATTGTCTCTTGTCAATCGCCCCCTACCCACCTCTGAGCATCGTCTCTTGTCACTGCCCCTACCCACCTCTGAGATTCCTCTCTTGTCACGCCCCCTACCCACCTCTGAGCATCATCTTTTGTCACCGCCCCCTACCCACCTCTGAGCATTGTCTCTTGTCAGCCGCCCCCTACCCATCTCTGAGCATCGTCTCTTGTCAATCGCCCCCTACCCACCTCTGAGCATTGTCTCTTGCCAGCCGTCCCCTAGCCATCTCTGAGTATCATCTGTTGTCAATCGCCCTCTACCCACCTCTGAGGATCGTCTCTTGTCACTGCCCCTACCCATCTCTGAGTTTCCTCTCTTGTCAACCGCCCCCTACCTACCTCTAAGGATCATCCCTTGTCACAATAGAAAAGAAAAACATAGCTTAGAATGAAATAGAATAAAAAAGAACAAATATAGCCATATTTCAAAATTCGAATTTCAAATTATTTTGAACTTTGAATCAATTTAAATGTAACAAATATACGAAACGATTAAGTGAAATTAATCCACAACAAAAGGAAACAATTTTTTTCATTGTGCACATCTCTATTAAATATACCAATATACAGTATATACAGTATAAAGAGAAAGGTTGACAGCACCTGCTAGACATGTGCGGTTTGTTTCATTCCAAATTAATATTCAGACTCAATTTTTCCTTATTCAGAGATTCGGATATATCCAAATCCCAGAATTACAGTATAAACAAAATTTACTGAATGCTCCGAATAGCGAAACTAAATTTGTCTAAATTTCCAAAATTCAAGTTGAAATTTACATAGAATTAGGCTGGGTTCACACTGCTGCGTGGGGAGATCCGGATGTGATTCGCACCGCAAATCACATCCGATCTCCGTAGCGCTGCGAGTTCAGCCATACAGATAGTATACAGATAGTATGGCTGAACTCGCAGCGGTCCCGCAGCAAACTCGCACGGGACCCTTTTTTTGGTCCGCAACAGAATCGGATCGCATGGGCGTTCACACCATGCGAGCCGATTCTTGTGCGAGTCGGCAGATCGCACTGCGATATGCGATCGGATCTGGGGGTGTCATTAACATATCATTGACACTCCCAGCCGTTCGCATAGGGCAGTGTGAACTGCCGGCGGGAGTCGTGCGATGCGGGAAAACGCCGCAGATTCGCGGCGTTCCCGCATCGCAGCGGTGTGAACCCGGCCTTACAGTCGAATTCAAACTGTAAACATATTTCTGAAATCAAAGACTGTTATTAGAGGATCATTTGGAAATAATGCTGTTTTTGTTAGGCCAAAGGTGATTTAAAGAGTCATTGTAATCATTTGATGAAGATCTTTCTTTTGTCTGTTCACTTCGTCACATTCGAATAAAAAAAAAAAAAAAAAAAATTATAACATTTTTGCGTCGACCGATGTGAAATTTATCGGTTTGAACATTTCGAATTGAAAAAAAAATCGATACATTCAAAGAAACTTACGAAAACGAATTGAAGAAATCAACCGAATTTAACAAAACTAAATAACTAGATTAACAAATCGAAACAAAACAAAATGCAACAAATTTTTTTGCCATGCACATGTCTAGCACCTGCGACGAATGTGAAAAACTCCAGCAACCAGAGGTTTGATATGAAAAAGTGGATGCTATAAAATATATATATATATTATTATTATAATTTTTTTTTAAATCCATCAAATTGGCAACAGCTTCCGGCAAAAATCCCTTCATCAGGCCATTGGCGTTTTTGCCCGAAACTGCTGCCTATTTGTCACGATTCTTTGATGGATTTTTAAATAAAATGATATCTATATTGTAACCCTTTTTTTGCACTTTTTTTCATATCTACTGTATATATCAGTGGCAGCCATTGGGGGCGCCCGAGCGCCGCCCACTCTCTCCATGCCACCCCTATATTCATAATGGATAAATTCATGCATAGCATGAATCTATCCATAGCCGCCCCCTATTCATGCGTCCGGCCCCTTTCTGGGCACCAAGCGCATGAATTACAGTGGCAGAGTTTTTTTTTTTAAAGCACATGATTAGATCCAGAGGCTCTAAAAGGCTTCAAACGAGGGGGGGGGGGGGGGGGGGGGTTGGGCGCTGAGGATGCGTCTGGAGTGCACCCAGTTGTGTTGCAACACAGATCCTCCTCCCAGTCAATTAGGAAGTGGGTCTGATAACCGTCACCCGATTGGCTGAAAGCACAGTTGATCCTATTGGATGCCTAGGAGGAGGGGAGGAGGCGCACAGCGTAAGCGAGGAGGAGATGAGCCACCCGGTCCCCACCGATGCCTGGATGCCTGGCCCCCGCTGATGCCTGGCCCCCGCCAATGCCTGGATGCCCGGTCCCTGCCGATGCCTGGATGCCCGGTCCCCACCGATGCCTGGATGCCCAGTTCCTGTCAATGCCTGGATGCCTGGCCCCAGCCGATGCCTGGATGCCTGGCCCCTGCCAATGCCTGGATGCCCGGTCCCTGCTGATGCCTGGATGCCCGGTCCCCACCGATGCCTGGATGCCCAGTTCCCGTCAATGCCTGGATGCCTGGCCCCCGCCGATGCCTGGATGCCTGGCCCCTGCCAATGCCTGGATGCCCGGTCCCCACCGATGCCTGGATGCCTGGTCCCCGCCAATGCCTGGATGCCCGGCCCCTGCCGATGCCTGGATGCCCGGTCCCCGCCGATGCCTGGATGCCCGGTCCCCGCCGATGCCTGGAAGCCCGGTCCCCGCCGATGCCTGGATGCCCGGTCCCCGCCGATGCCTGGATGCCCGGTCTCCGCCGATGCCTGGATGCCCAGTCCCCGCCACTGCTCCATGGATGCCCGATTCCACCTCCTAGATGGCGTATGTGCCAGTGGACTGACAAGTGGACAGCTGGGGGGGAGGGACAGGGGTGTGTGGGAGGTTTGAGTTGCCGCAGGGGGGAGGGGAGGAGGCGCACAGCGTAAGCGAGGAGGAGATGAGCCACCCGGTCCCCACCGATGCCTGGATGCCTGGCCCCCGCTGATGCCTGGCCCCCGCCAATGCCTGGATGCCCGGTCCCTGCCGATGCCTGGATGCCCGGTCCCCACTGATGCCTGGATGCCCAGTTCCCGTCAATGCCTGGATGCCTGGCCCCCGCTGATGCCTGGATGCCTGGCCCCTGCCAATGCCTGGATGCCCGGTCCCCACCGATGCCTGGATGCCTGGTCCCCGCCAATGCCTGGATGCCCGGCCCCTGCCGATGCCTGGATGCCCGGTCCCCGCCGATGCCTGGATGCCCGGTCCCCGCCGATGCCTGGATGCCCGGTCCCCGCCGATGCCTGGATGCCCGGTCCCCGCCGATGCCTGGTCTCCGCCGATGCCTGGATGCCCAGTCCCCGCCACTGCTCCATGGATGCCCGATTCCACCTCCTAGATGGCGTATGTGCCAGTGGACTGACAAGTGGACAGCTGGGGGGGAGGGACAGGGGTGTGTGGGGGGTTTGAGTTGCCGCAGGGGGGAGGGGGTTTGGATGTTTGCAGCC
Source organism: Lithobates pipiens (assembly GCF_037356315.1). Taxonomy (NCBI): domain Eukaryota; kingdom Metazoa; phylum Chordata; class Amphibia; order Anura; family Ranidae; genus Lithobates; species Lithobates pipiens. The sequence continues at coordinate 219,264,722 of NW_027507788.1, forward strand.
TCCCCCAAACAAAAAAACACCAGCTGCCACTGATTTATATATGGATATAGAAATATATATCTATACCTACATATCTACAGTATATATATATATATATATATATATATATATATATATATATATATATTTTTTTTTTTTACAGTTTCTATATATGTTGCAGCCATTATTTTTACATTCAGAAATGGCGAGGCCAGAACTAAAAAACGATTGCTGGCTTTAGGAAAAGATGAAGCGAATCTCCGGTCATCTGGCGGCTTTTGAAGAAGGCGATGAATAATTTGGGCATGATGATAGATTGGAAGAACCGATCTATGAGAAATAAAGATCCAGGGAATTGAAAGAAGCTGTACAATACAAAGCCGAGGTGGGGCGAGGTCGGGCCTCTGATACTGGCAGGGGATTGGAGATGACTTCTCAACCCTAGACAGACGTTCGGGGCGGCGGAGGTCAGAGGGCGACACTTTCAAATGGAAATGTATGAATGATTAAAAAAAATAAACCCGACGTACATTGTATCCATCGATGGAGAGAACTGGGAGATCTCTTCCTATACAAAGGAGAGTTCATGTATGGAGCCATGATGACAGAAATCATTTTCCTGCTCTAGAAAACAATCCGTATTGTACGACTTTCATAAACTGTCTCTGTCACAGGGAGGGGGAGGGGGGATTTTTCGTGACTCAATGTGTTACATTAATAAAAGCTCGGTCCATAAAGTGAACCCGTGGCCCGGATGTGGACAGTCAAATATTCACATCTTCCTAAGCCCCTGTACACACGGTCGGAGATTTCCACAACCAAATCCGTCAGATTTTGTCCGTCGGATCTTGTCCGAAACTGTTGCATACACACGGTCGGACAAAGTTGGCGAAAAATCCGATCATTCAGAACGTGATGACGTAATTTCGTTACGATGGGACTACATTCAGGCTAGTAGCCAATAGCTTTGATGTAGGAATTTGATCTGAGCATGCGTGGCACTTTGTCCGATCAAAATTCTCTACACATGATCGGAGTATGTCCGATCGAACCAGTTGGTCGGAAAATATTTCCAACATGTTGGAAAATTGGGTGCGACGGATATTCAGATGAAATCAGTCCGATGCAGACCACACACAGTCGGATTATCCGACAACACGGTCCGATAGGACGCATTCCGACGGATTCTCCGACCGTGTGTACAGGGGTTAACAAGCAGTGAATATGCTCTTATGCCCTGTACACACGGTCGGACATTCCGACAACAAAATCCACTGGATTTTTTCAGACGGATTTTGTGCCAAACTTGTCTTGCATACACACGGTTGGCCAAAGTTGTCGGAAAATCCAATCGTTCCTAACGCGGTGACGTACAACAAGTACGTCTGGACTATAAACAGGCCAGTAGCCAATAGCTGTGGTCTCTTAATTTATTCTGAGCATGTGTGGCACTTTTTCCGTCTGAATTATCTACACACGATTGGAATTTAAACAATCGGATTTTGTTGTGGGAAAATTTTAGATCCTGCTCTCAAACTTTGTGTGTCGGAAATTCCGACTGAAAAAGTCAGATGGAGCCCACACACGGTCGGATTTTCCGACAATACGATCCAATCGCACATTTTCCGTTTCGGAAAGTCCGACCGTGTGCACAGGGCATAAGGCTGAACTCTGGGCAGATATGAAAGCAGTCTTGTTATAGCTGCCCTGCAGTCTCTTCTACAGCAGAGCTCAGACTAGGACAGGCGGAAGCAGCACAAGAAAACAGTGAGCAATGCTAACAAGGAGCATGCCAATAGGAGGAGAGTGCAGAGAAATCAGCTTATTATTGTGCAGCTTTTTTTACTGTTATGCCAGAGCCACACTGTACTACATAACTACAGCAGAGATGAATCAGGTCTCCTGTGGTGCTAGGCAGAGCTGTGCTGTGTGGCAGAGCTGTGCAAATCACCACATTGGATAGGCAGAAACAAATTATTTGGCAGGCAACACAGCTCCCTTAAAAATGTTTCATCTCTGTATTTAACTGTGTGCCTATAGTGCAGATTTAAAACATGCCATCACTGAACTTTATAGCTGCGGGACCTGAGGAGCAATTCATCTTCAAGGTGCAAAGTAGAAGTTCTCTCAGCAGCTCAGCCAACCCTGCAACCCCTCCTTTCCCTCCACTTCTCCAGTGATGTAATCACTCAGCTTACCATGCTTCCCTATCTCAACAGTAAGTTATCAACTCAACTTTCCCTGCTTCCCCTGCCAGCAGTGACTCATCATCTCAGCTCTCCCTGCTTCCCTTTCCAGCAGTCATTCAAAAACTCAGCTCTCCCCATTTCCCTCTCTCAGCATTGACTGGGCAGCTCAGCTCTCCCTGCTTCCCTCTCTTAGTAGTGACTGGACATCTCAGCTCTCCCTGCTGCCCTCTCCCAGTAGAGACTGGACAGCTCAGCTCTCCCTGCTGCCCTCTCTCAGAAGCGACTGGACAGCTCAGCTCTCCCTGCTTCCCTCTCAGAAGCGACTGGACAGCTCAGCTCTCCCTGCTTCCCTCTCTCAGCATTGACTGGACAGCTCAGCTCTCCCTGCTTCCCTCTCTCAGAAGTGACTGGACAGCTCAGCTCTCCCCGCTTCCCTCTCTCAGCATTGACTGGACAGCTCAGTTCTCCCTGCTTCCCTCTCTCAGCATTGACTGGACAGCTCAGCTCTCCCTGCTGCCCTCTCTCAGAAGCGACTGGACAGCTCAGCTCTCCCTGCTTCCCTCTCAGAAGCGACTGGACAGCTCAGCTCTCCCTGCTTCCCTCTCTCAGCATTGACTGGACAGCTCAGCTCTCCCTGCTTCCCTCTCAGAAGCGACTGGACAGCTCAGCTCTCCCTGCTTCCCTCTCTCAGCATTGACTGGACAGCTCAGCTCTCCCTGCTTCCCTCTCTCAGAAGTGACTGGACAGCTCAGCTCTCCCCGCTTCCCTCTCTCAGCATTGACTGGACAGCTCAGTTCTCCCTGCTTCCCTCTCTCAGCATTGACTGGACAGCTCAGCTCTCCCTGCTTCCCTCTCTCAGCATTGACTGGACAGGTCAGCTCTCCCTGCTTTCCTCTTTCAGGAGTGACTGGACTGCCCAGCTCTCCCTGCTTCCCTCTCTCAGAAGTGACTGGACAGCTCAGCTCTCCCTGCTTCCCTCTCTCAGCAGTGACTGGACAGCTACGTTTTCCCTGATTCCCTCTCTCAGCAGTAACTGGACAGCTCAGATCTCCTTGTTTCCCTCTCTCAGAAGTAACTCGCTCTCCCTGCTTAGCAGTGATTTATCTCTTCCTGTTCCCTCTCCCAGCAGAGAGGCTCAGCAGTCTCAGCAGTGATTCAGAACATCATCTCTCATTGCTCTCCACTCTCAGCAGTGACTCAGCAGCTCCACTCTCCCTGCTCGGTAATGATTCTGTTTCCTTGCTTCCCCTTTGAGGATTCAACACTTCAGCTATCCCTGGACCCTCCTCTTAGCAGTTACTCAGCAGTTCATCTCCCACTGCTTCCCCTCCCAGGAGTAACGCAGCAGCTCAGCTGTCCCTGCTCCCCCTCCCAGCAGTAACTCAGCAGCTCAGCTCTCCCTGCTCCCCCTCCCAGCAGTAATGCAGCAGTTTGACTGACTCTGCTCCTCCCTACCAGTGGTGACTCATCAGCCTTCATGCCTTCTAGGCATGTAAACACACAGCAGGTGCATAGGGTGTGATGAGCTAATGAGTGTGCCGACCTGTAGGACTTCAATTCTTCTGCTTTGAATATTGTGGCATGTTTGCCAATGGAAGTGAAGTGATGTACCTGATGCTTCCTTATATAGTGGTGCATGTGACTCACACTCCTTGTTGCCGTGTGTTTTTGGGTCTCACACAGGGCCAGTGATAAGGCAGTACAGTCAGCCCACTTGTACCGGGCCCGGGTTCCATCAGTTCAAAAGGAGAGTCCGGGGACCTGCTGAACAGAAGGGCCGGGCTGTACTGTCTTATTGCACACACCGACCCACTCCTGCCTCCCCCTGCAGCACTGCTAGCTTCTCCTTCTCTTTTCCCCTCTGGCTTAACCGCACGGGGATTGGTTCTAGCACATGTGCTGCTTCCCCCTCCCGTCCCGTGTGCCCCTTTCCCCCACAGCACTTCCGGCTTCCCTCCTCTCCCCCCCGGCAAGCTGCTGCAGGCACACAGATGGATGTTTCAGGATTGAGAGTGAGGGAAGGGACCGATAAATATATAATTTACTGTCCTCCTCCTTTACTGAATGAACACAGTGACTGATCGGTACCACTCACTCTTGTGTCCATTCATCGCGGAAGCATAGTAAATTGTATTTGCTATTCTTCAGTTTGTGAGCAAGCAGGAAGTTTTAGAGTGCTTCCTATTTACTCATCTGTGCAGCTGAGGTTGCAGAGAAAGGGACTGATGTCCCTTTGATGATACTGGGATTATTTTTTTAATCAAAAATATGTAGCAGAATACATATTGGCCTAAGTTTATGAAGAAATTCGATTTTTTTTTCTTTGTAATGTAAAGTGACAAATATTGCCCCCCCCCCCCCCCCCAAATTTTGTGTTTAAAGCGCAAAAAAAAAACAAAAAAAAAAAAAAAAAAACATAGAGGTGATCAAATACCACCAAAAGAAAGCTCTATTTGTGGGAAAAATATGCTTTCCATTTTGCTTGGATTTTACATGACCGCGCATTTGTCAGTTAAAGAAACGCAGTGCTGAATAGCAAAAAATGGCCTGGTCATGAAGGAGGAGGGGGGGGTAAATCTTCCTGAGGTTTAGTTGGATAATGTCAAGAAGAACAGAAGCATAAACCTTAGAGCCATTCCATCCGTAGAAAATGCAAAAAAAAAAAAAAAAAACAACAAAAAATAAAATACAATAAAATATGTCTGTGCCGCCGCGGTTAATCCCGCCACATTGAAGCCAGTGAAAGCATTTTATTATTTTCCCATTTAAGGCTTTATAGAAGAAAAAGTCTACTTGCAGACGTGAGATGGTAATAATCTTTTTTGTTCCTTGCAGCTGGTGCCAAACTGTTTGTTTGAGGCTTTGAGCTTTGTTATCTTTTGTTTTTTTCCTGTGTGTGTGTGTGTTTTTTTTTTTTTTAAATAAAGCTATACAGGCCGCTGGTACAGGAAAACATGCAAATCGTGTCACAGAGTTTACATTCATTGTGCAAAATCAACATAGCTTGTCTGCGGTAATGGGCAGGCCTGGGGTTTCTACAAGAGAGGAAGTTGATAATAAGCCCTAGAGAAGCCGTATTGTCATCCTTGTTAGGCGCTATAGTTCCTCGAAACAATTGCATATCGCAGATTTTGTACACCAACAATGCGGCAGCTGTTTATTCCATAGCAGCCATCTTCATTTACGGAGGATGGTTGCTGAAGGATGTCCACCCAAGAGTGGTGGATTCTTGGACGTGTATGGTGGAGGAACGCCTAGTATAAAAGTTCCTCTCGCTTGAGGGACTCTTTTGCCGCGTACACACGATCAAACAAGCGGGTGGAAAAGTCCGGCAAACTCAAGTCCGCCAGACAATCCCCCCGTGTGTAGCCTCCGGCATATTTTTTGACCCGAAAGTACGGCGGACTTAGAAAGAAGTTTTGCACTCCAATCTTCCCGCCGGACTCGCATTTCGGCGGACATTCCGGCCGTGTGTATGCCAGTCCGCCGTACTTTTGAAATGAGCGGACTTTTCCCGCCCAGAGAAAAGTCCGCTCATTTCGAGCGGGTCTGCGGGTAGGCGGGGCCCGCGAAGGAGACGCCGCTGGCCCCGCCACCTGGTATGGACTTAAAGGGGAAGCCCAACGCCGAAAAAAATCGGCGTGGGGGTCCCCCCAAAGTCCACAACAGACCCTTGTCAGAGCACGCTACCCAGCCAGGCCAGGAAAGGAGGGGCGAGCGAGCGCGCCCCCCCCTCCTGAGCTGTACCAGGCCGCGTGCCCTCAACATGGGGGGTGTGCCTTGGGGAAGGGGGGGGCCGCACGGCCCCCCCACCCTAAAGCGCCTTGTCCCCATGTTGACAACCCTGGCCGTTGGTTGTCGGGGTCTGCGGGCGGGGGGCTTATCGGAATCCGGGAGCCCCCTTTAATAAGGGGGCCCCCGGATACCGGCCCCCCACCCTATGTGAATGAGTATGGGGTACAATGTACCCCTACCCATTCACCTGTCAAATAAAGTACAAAAAAAAACACAACACACAAGATAAAATAATTTATTGCACAGCTCCGGGGGTCTTCCATCTTCGGGGGTCTTCTCGCCGGACTCCTCCGCTATCTTCTTGTAGCTCTTTTACTAGCGGAGGAGCCCGGCATTCTTCTTTGTCGCCGCGGCCTCTTCTTCCGACTTCGGGGATCTTGTCCCCCTCTTCGGTTCTTCTGCCGGGCCACCGCGCCTTCTTCTGTCGCCGCCGCTGTCGCCTTCCGTTCTTCTGTTCTTCTCTTCTTCTTCTTCAGATGTTGCCTCGCCGAGTCCTCCGCTCACAATGACGGGGACCGGGCACGTGGCGACTTATATAGGGACAAGGGGCGGGGTCTTATTAAAGGGGGCTCCCGGATTCCGATAAGCCCCCCGCCCACAGACTCCGACAACCAACGGCCAGGGTTGTCGGGAAGAGGCCCTTGTCCTCATCAACATGGGGACAAGGTGCTTTGGGGTGGGGGGGCCCCCCCTTCCCCAAGGCACCCCCAATGTTGAGGGCACGCGGTCTGGTACGGCTCAGGAGGGGGGCCTTCGCTCGCCCCTCCTTTCCTGGCCGGCCGGGTAGCGTGCTCGGACAAGGGTCTGTTGTGGACTTTGGGGGGACCCCCACGCCAATTTTTTTTCAGCGTTGGGGTTCCCTTTAAGTCCATACCACGTGGCCGGGCCAGCGACGTCTCCTTCGCGGGCCCCGCCTACCTGGAGACACGCTCGAAATGAGTGGACTTTCCTCCGCGTGTGTGGGCGAGTCCGTTCATTTCAAAAGTAGGGCAGATAGTCCGGCGGACTTAGTACGCCGTATTAGTCCGCTTAAAAAGTGCCGTGTGTGGGCAAGTAGCCCGTTCGGAAAGTCTGACGGACAGTCTGGCGGGAAGTCCGCCAGACTAAGTACGTCGGACAAACGGCTACGTGTATACACGGCTTTTGAAACACATCTTCTGGAGGTCAAGTGGTTAAAATAAACTGCTCAAGTGTCAGGGCTGGCTTAGCCCTTCCTTCTCTGGGCGGGCTGTTCAGCTGTCGGCTAATTGCCATCTCTCATCTCTCTCCACAGTTACCAGCTGTTCCTGATCCTGCTCGTCTGACCTAACTACTTAAAGCTGTCCAGCTCACTTCATCTCTGCCTTCGCCCTGGTCACATCACAAGAAACCATCTCCTGCGTTCCTGTTTAAAGACTGGCTTTGCTGACATCCCTTCTGGCTCCTTATCCTGCTTGCTGTTCCTCTACTTGGATCCCTGACTTCTGGACTGGCTGATTACCCGATTTGGCTACTGAACTCTGGCCTGGCTGACTACTCAATCCGGTTACTGGACTCTAGATATGCTTTGACTACGCTTACTCTACTTACCTTTTTATTTTTTATTAATAAACAAGTTTGATTTAATTGTAATTCTGTCTCGGTCTGGTTCATGGCTTCGGACATCAAGCCCTGAGGAAGGGGCTTTTTTCCATGAAACATGTTGGTTGTATTTGAAGCCCTTAACCATTACTTGCTTGAAACAAGTAATGGTTAAGGGCTTGAAGCACTCTTTGAAACACATCTTCTGGAGGTCGAGTGGTTAAAATAGGCTGCTCAAGCCCTGAGGAAGGGGAAGGGTCTTTCCCTGAAACACGTTGGTAGTGCCCCATCATTGGTGTCAGTGGGAGGAATAGTGCCCCATCATTGGTATCAGTGGGAAGAATAGTGCCCCATCATTGGTATCAGTGGGAGGAATAGTGCCCCATCATTGGTATCAGTGGGAGGAATAGTGCCCCATCATTGGTATCAGTGGGAGGAATAGTGCCCCATCATTGGTATCAGTGGGAGGAATAGTGTCCCATCATTGGTATCAGTGGGAGGAATAGTGCTCCATCATTGGTGTCAGTGGAAGGAATAGTACCCCATCATTGGTGTCAGTGGGAGGAATAGTGCACCATCATTGGTGTCAGTGGGAGGAATAGTGCCCCATCATTGGTATCAGTGGGAGGAATAGTGTCCCATCATTGGTATCAGTGGGAGGAATAGTGTCCCATCATTGGTATCAGTGGGAGGAATAGTGCCCCATCATTGGTATCAGTGGAAGGAATAGTGCCCCATCATTGGTGTCAGTGGGAGGAATAGTGCCCCATCATTGGTGTCAGTGGGAGGAATAGTGCCCCATCATTGGTGTCAGTGGGAGGAATAGTGCCCCATCATTGGTGTCAGTGGGAGGAATAGTGCTCCATCATTGGTATCAGTGAGCGGAATAGTGCCCCATCATTGGTGTCAGTGGGAGGAATAGTGCCCCATCATTGGTATCAGTGGAAGGAATAGTGCCCCATCATTGGTGTCAGTGGGAGGAATAGTGCCCCATCATTGGTGTCAGTGGGAGGAATAGTGCCCCATCATTGGTGTCAGTGGGGGGGAATAGTGCCCCATCATTGGTGTCAATGGGAGGAAGAGTGTGTCATTTTCTTACTTCCCCCGAAAACCAAACCTATGGCATTGTTTAATCTCACTGGCCACCTGAAGTCTGATGGACTGTAATCTGGCCCTTTGTTTAGAAATGTTGGAGACCGGTGTTATAGATACTTTGCTTTGCATGTTGCCCTGATTGAGGCACAGAGGACTTGCTGTGAAGAATCCATGCCTGTATATTTCATTCTCTTTTTTATTCTGCAGATCATGCATACCCCTTGCCATCCTGACCCCGCTTTGCCTTATTGTTTCTAACATTGCACCTGCTTAGTAAAGTGCAGGTCACAATGATTCGCCATGCGGCGGGTGAGCCTTTCCGTTATAGAAGAACATCTTCAGCTCTCTCGTTGTTTGCATCCAAAATTACAGAAAACTTGGATCTCCCCCAGGGGCGGATCCAGGGGGGGGGGCAACGGGTCAATTGCCCCCTCCGAGAATACCAGCAGCTGATGACAGCAAGGCCGGTTCCGCGGGTCCAATCGCGGCCGGTTCCGCAGGTACCCGCGCTGAGTGGACGGATGAGGGGGGGGGGGGCAGCTGGGCGGCTTAGGAGGGCTGCTGGCCAATCAGGAAGCCAGCAGGCAGGGGAGCAGGGAGATGACATCATCTCTCACTGCCCTGCATCCCTCCAGTTCCGCCCTCACTGTGCAGGAAGCTGTGTGCAGCAGAGAGATTACATCATCTCTCTGCTGCCTATCTTCACTTTGGACTCAACAAAAGACCACCTTTGCAGAAAAGTGACACAGTAGGTGACAATCCGCAATGTGTGGCAGGCTACGTGGCAATCCGCAATGTGTGGCAGACTACGTGGCAAGTGGCAATCCGCAATGTGTGACAGACTACGTGGCAAGTGGCAATCCGCAATGTGTGGCAGACTACGTGGCAAGTGGCAATCCTCAATGTGTGGCAGACTACGTGGCAAGTGGCAATCCGCAATGTGTGGCAGGCGACGTGGCAAGTGACAATCTGCAATGTGTGGCAGGCTACGTGGCAATCCGCATCTGGTGGCAGGCGACGTGGCAAGTGACAATCCGCAATGTGTGGCAGACTACATGGCAAGTGGCAATCCGCAATGTGTGGCAGACTACGTGGCAAGTGACAATCAGCAATGTGTGGCAGGTGACGTGGCAAGTGACAATCTGCAATGTGTGGCAGGCTACGTGGCAATCCGCATCTGGTGGCAGGTGACGTGGCAAGTGACAATCCGCAATGTGTGGCAGGCAATGTGGCAAGTGACAATCCGCAATGTGTGGCAGGTGACGTGGCAATCCGCAATGTGTGGCAGGCTACGTGGCAATCCACATCTGGTGGCAGGCAACGTGGCAAGTGGCAATCCGCAATGTGTGGCAGGCAACGTGGCAAGTGACAATCCGCAATGTGTGGCAGGTGACGTGGCAAGTGGCAATCCGCAATGTGTGGCAGGCAACGTGGCAAGTGACAATCCGCAATGTGTGGCAGGCTACGTGGCAATCCGCATCTGGTGGCAGGCGACGTGGCAAGTGACAATCCGCAATGTGTGGCAGGTGACGTGGCAAGTGACAATCCACAATGTGTGGCAGGCTACGTTGCAAGTGGCAATCCGCAATGTGTGGCAGGCTACGTGGCAAGTGACAATCCACAATGTGTGGCAGGTGACGTGGCAAGTAACAATCCGCATTTGGTGACAAGTGACATGGCAAGTGACAATCCACATTTGGTGGCAGGCGACATGGCAAGTGACACCCTCAGGGCTCCCACTGATTCTGCATTATGGTGAGTTGAACCATTTAATTTTATATTACAATGTATTAATAGAAATAATGCGCTTCAATCATCCTGACACCATAACAACCATGGTGCCGTAATGATTGAAGCGCAAATACCAGCCATTTCCCATATAAATTGCCCCCAAAAAAACATATTTTATAGCAGTGCCCCTCCCGAGATTAGACTCTGGATCCGCCCCTGATCTCCCCACGAAGGTACGGCAAGATGACGAGCGTGTACATTATTTAGACGGCACATTGAAATAACAAGATGGCGTAGAACGCTCTCCCGACAGAAAATCCACGATGCTTGTCACACCGGCTTTGTCCGCCTGACATTTCCCGCACAATGTCAGATCATTAGCTAATAATAAGAAAGCGAAGAAACGGCGAGGGAAGACGGCATTAATTACCGCCTATTCATAGCAAATGTTAACCGGGTCATTTTATCTGTGGCACGTCTGTTTTTCAATAAATAGAAGCTGAAATAAACACATCGCGAGCGGTGGGTGGTCATGCAGCGGCTTAACAAGCGCTCTCTGGTGACCCCGCTAACCCCCCAATGCGTTAGGCCTCGGATTCATCAAAACAAGATGGTAATTACTACTGACCCCGGGCACAGCTGGATGCATGCAAGGTGGCAGTCTTCCACACTGCCGAGTCCTCGTTCTACTGGAACCTGCCAGATCCAGAGACGGGTTTTATTTTCATGGCTTTAGATACAGAAACCTGTCATATGAGCTATAATAAAGCTGACCTCCTGTTACCTGTTAGGATAAAACCATCCTCACCACCAGTGGCGGCTAGGGCTAAACTTTTATGGGGGGGGGGGGGGGCAAACAATTCTGGACAGGCTAAATAATGAGGTATTCAGTTCTGAGGGGAATAAATCAAGGTATCAGGAGACAATGGTGGGAATTGCAGAAGATATGTCAGGCAGTCATGTACTCACGGGTTCCCAAGGGAGCTGAGTCTCATCAGTCCAGATCCGCAGCCCTCCATTCCAACCAGGTAATCACAGTCTCACAAGCAGTGACGGCTGGTGGAAAAATTTATTGGGGGGCGGAAAACGCTATGCCAACCCCCCCCCCCCCGTTGGTAGGTAGCACATAGCTCATCACCGGCGGCTTTCTTTGCTAGGTGGCGGCCTCCCGTTCTCCTAGTCATCGCAGCGGCAGCCTCCCATTCTCCAGGTCATACTTCATCACAGATGGCTTCCTTTGCTAGGTGGCGGCATCCCGTTCTCTGGGAAATCATGGCGGTGGCCTCCTATTCTCCAGGTCATCATGGCGGTGGCCTCCCATTCTCCTGGTCATCACGGTGGTGGCCTTCCATTCTCTGGGTCATCACGGCAGGGGCCTCCCATTCCCCAGGTCATCGCAGCGGTGGCCTCTCGTTCTCCGGGTCATCGCGGCGGTGGCCTCCCATTCTCTGGGTCATCACGGCGGTGGCCTCTCGTTCTCCGGGTAATCGCGGCGGTGGCCTCCCATTCTCTGGGTCATCACGGCGGTGGCCTATTATTCTCCGGGTCATCACAGCGGTGGCATCCGGTTCTCCTGGTCATCGTGGCTGCGGCATCCTGTTCTCTGGGTCATCACGGAGGCAGCCTCCCAATCTCCGGATCATCACATCGGTGGATCCCCATTCTCCAGGTCATCACATCGGTGGATCCCCATTCTCCGGGTCATCACATTGGTGGATCCCCATTCTCCGGGTCATCATATCGGTGGATCTTCATTCTCCGGGTCATCACAGCGGTGGCCTCCCATTCTTTTAGTCATCACAGTGGCAGCCTCCCGTTCTGCTGGTCACCGCAGAGGTGGCCTCCTGTGCTCCGGGTCATCGCAGCAGCAGCCTCCCATTCCCTGAGTCATCACGGCAGCAGGCTTCCCGTTTTCCTGGTCATCATGGCAGCGGCCTCCCATTCTCCTGGTCATCGTGGTGGTAGCCTCCCATTCTCCTGATCATCACGGCAACGGCAAGGGCAGCTTCCGTTACCTCCCTCCTCCCCAGTGGCCAATCAGGAGTCTTCTCTCTTCGGATAAATGGAAAATGTGTCTCACACCCGCTTCTGATTGGTTGGATTGAGAATCAGAGTTTCAACAGTGAATATTCATTCACTGTTGTAACACACCTGGGTGGGCTCCACCCGAGCCCACCCTATTTTAAAGCCAAGCCAAAGCCAAAAAGCCAGCCGCTGTAATTCATGCGCCGGTGACCCTGACAGGGGCCAGACGCATGAATAAGGGGTGGCCATGGCGGCCAAGGATAGATTCATGCCATGTTTGCCTGTGATCCTGACCTATTTGCGTGTCCCTGACTATTCCTGTCTGCTTGTGTCCCTGACCTTGGCTTTATCCCTCACTAACCCTATCCTCCTGTTGCCTACTGTGGGTGCGAGCTGGGGGACCCTGGGGGTCGCGACCTGGAGCCAGTTGCAGCCAAGTCCATCCTCACCACTAGAGGCTCTGGTGAACACCTGCTGGCTCTAAGCCCCTGTACACACGGTCAGATATTTCGACAACCAAATCCGTCGGATTTTCTCCGTCGGATTTTCTCCGTCGGATCTTGTCCGAAACTGTTGCATACACACGGTCGGACTAAGTTGTTGAAAAATCCGATCATTCAGAACGTGATGACGTAATTTCGTTACGATGGGACTACATTCAGGCTAGTAGCCAATAGCTTTGATGTAGGAATTTGATCTGAGCATGCGTGGCACTTGGTCCGATCAAAATTCTCTACACATGATCGGATTACGTCTGACCGGCCCAGTTGGTCGGGAAATATTTCCAACATGTTGGAAAATTGGGTCCGACGGAGATTCGGACGGAATCAGTCCGATGCATACCACACACAGTCGGATTATCTGACGACACGGTCCGATAAGACGCATTCCGACGGATTCTCCGACCGTGTGTACGCGGCATTAGACTCCGCGCCCCAGGGAATCTTGCGCTCTAACCTCGTGGGATCTGTCTCCGTCCGCAGCAGTCAGCCTTAGGGTCCACAACCTTGCGGTGCACTTCTGATCCCTTCGGTGTGCATCTGTCACCTCGTCTCAAGGTGACCTGACACCGGGACAGTCCCTCCAAATCTGGCACTGTCCCTCAAAATCAGTTGGAAGCTATGGCTTACAGAGACAGGGGGCAGAAAATCATACACACTGCCCCTGCCCAGACACGCCCATAAGACTCCCCTAGTCATTGTTCATTGGTTGAGATCTGCATAACTCCTCCTGTTTGCCTGTGCTTGATTGGCTGATTTATGAAGCAACCAAGCTCTATTGCTATATAAATAAGGATTGCTCCCATGATCAGACAGTCGAGCTGTGGAGCTGAGGATGTAAGGATGGTGGTCATGTCTGGGTTACTTGGGAAGATACGGGGAAATGGGTTTGTATTAGGATGCATTATACCAAAAGGCTGAAAGTGAAATGGATTACGCCTTCAGCGTATCGTGGAATTTCCAGGACACTGCGCTCTGTGTGTCCATTCACACACAGAACGTGGCTCAGCCCCACTCCCCACTCTCTCCTTTTTGGCTCACTGGCTGCGATTGACAGCAGAAGGAGCCAATGAGGAGAGAGAGGCCCGGGAAAGCCGCTGAGCTCATGCACATCACTCCCAGGAGGTTCTTTTCCTTAATAAATAAACTTTGCTTAAGAAACACTTTCATTTACTGAATTTTCATGTAGACCACCCTAAGTAACACCCAGTTCCGGGACAAGGTCATCTAGACCCTAGGGCCAACATGCCAAATTGCCCCTCCTAGCACAGGTCTTCTACCCTGATATTTCCCATCCAGCACAAATCCACCCCCCCCCCCACCTCAAATCCCCCTACCCTAGCAAAACTAAAAACAAATGTCCGATCTCAGCAGAAATCCCTCCTACCATATTACCTATTCCAGCACAAACCACCCAAATCCCCCCTCCTAGCAAAAATCTTCTTTTCCCATCCCTCCTTTCCTAGCACAAATCACCACTCCCAGTACGCCTCCAAAAATGTCCCCTCCTAGAACAATTCTTGACCAAACAGGGATAGTCAAGGACACGCCAAGGTCGGTAACGGAACAACAGAAGAGCACATGGCAAGTAACAGGAAGCTAAACACACAAAGGAATACACAATGGTTGATCAGCAGGGTTGGCCTGCAGTGCACAGGTTAATATAGAGTTCTCTGATAGGAGCTAGGGTGGAGTCATGCCAGAGGATGGATTACAAAAGCAGTCAGGTGAGGGTCGGCTGGTCTCTAGAGATGAACACATGGAAACAGGTAAGCAGACAAACTCTATTGCATAACCATGACACCTGGATTTGAAAGAACCGTCCCAGATTTTGAGGGACTGTCCCTGATTTTGGAACAAAATCCGCCTGTCCCTCTTTCCTCCTCATTTGTCCCTCGTGTTGGTCTGATCTATATAGTTTTATATAAAATGCATGTTTGAGCTTTCAAAAAGTGTTTTCCAGCACTAAACCTTTCATCTAATCACTAAATTGTTGCGTTTGTAAATTCCAAAAGCCAATATAAAGGAATAGTAGTGGTTAAAAAAAAAAACACCTGTGGGTTTAACGAATCATTATTTCAAAAATAATTCTCCTTTAAGGGGGCGTGGCAAGGGGTGCGTCTGATGCCTGCATACTTTTGCTAATAGGTGTCCCTCATTCCCATCTCAAAAAGTTGGGAGGTATGCTGTAAGCCTTCATCTTCAGCTAGACAAAGAAAGCTGCATGGCTGGCCTTGAACTCATGAACGCTGTCCCCGACCAAATCAATTCAAAGACTCCCGTTTTTACCGTTGGAGTGAATCCTTATTCTGCATTGTTCAGAGAACAACACATACCCAGATTATTCTACCATTCCTGAGGATGAGAGATTATCTGAATGAACATGCCATAGCCCCCCCATGTGCTGATCAGACACACAGGGGCACACAAGCGTACATCCCCCCATAACCGACAATGTCTTTGCAGAGCGAACACATCCCCCCCAGACGATCACCTGTGCATTGCACAGGGGCCCTTCACTGGTGGACATATCCCCACTCCGCAAACACTTCTCTACATCTACATTGTGACAATACATATTAAATACATAAAATTTTCACAACAGCAGCTCGAGAGTAAGTCTGCTTAAGTGCCCCCCCCATAGCAAGAGGTTTTGCTATTGGGAACACTCAGCAAGGGGGGAGGAGTCAGGGCCGTCTGTGTGAGACCCAAAAAAAAGAGGATCAGGGCTTCTCGTGGCTTCTTGTGTCCATTACACAGACAAGGTAAGTATAACATTTGTTTTTTCTTTTTCTTTCCTTTAGAATCACGTTAAGATAAGTTTATGGTGCAAACACCACCGGCAGCTTCAATAGTGACGTGACCGGAATGCGTCTCGACTTACGTTTTGTCTTACGATGTCTCGCTTTCTGATGACGTCATAGGACGAAACGTACATCGAGGCGTATTCCGGTCATGCCACTTCCGGGTGCCGAGCTTCCGGTTTTCTGTTTTTCGTTGGGGCAGGGTGCTGGGGGCTCATGCAGCTCCCCTTTACACCTGGATAGAAGGGGTGGCGGGGAGGGACGCCTTCCCCTTCATTTTCCTCCCGCAGCCGATTAATGCCTGCTTCTCCTCCTCTCCTTCCCATAGGTATTCAGCAGCTGCAGGAGGAAAATGGAGGGGATTGTTTCCTCAATATCAAAATCAGATTTAGAATACTTTATTAATCCCAAAGGAAATTATTGTGATTTATGCCATCCCGTTTTTTTTTTAAGCACA
Source organism: Lithobates pipiens (assembly GCF_037356315.1). Taxonomy (NCBI): domain Eukaryota; kingdom Metazoa; phylum Chordata; class Amphibia; order Anura; family Ranidae; genus Lithobates; species Lithobates pipiens. Next base: position 219,280,857 of record NW_027507788.1, read on the forward strand.
TGATCAGAGCTCCCAAAAAGGGTGGGCTCGGGACGCAGAGCACTGTGCCCCGAGCCCACCCAATTGTATGACAATACGGAATTAATATTCGCTATTGTCTTCTTGATTCTTCTCCAATCAGGAAGCAGTTCCTGAGACCCGATTGGCTGGGAGTCTCAGGGTTCTCAGGAATCGGTTCTCAGTCAGGACCCCCTTCCTGTTTGGTCTGAAGGAGAAGCAATGGCCCGGGAGGGAGGAGCTGCAGCCCGGATCCACGTCTGCCTGATCTACCTCCTTCCTAAGGTAAGAAGGCCTCTGATCACGCCACATTCTCAGGGTTTAGGGATCACCGCATCAAGTGGAGGGGGGGTCGCTGCATTCCCGTCTGTCTCCCAAGGGGGGGTTGTAGCATTCCCGTCTGTCTTATGGGGGCGGTTTAGAGTTTGCCGCATTCCTGTCCATCCCCCGAGGTGGGGTTGCAGGCAGCATTCCCATCTGTCTTATGGGGGGGGGGTTTAGGGATTGCCAAATTTTCGCCTCTCTCCCACGCAGGAGGGGGTTGGCATTGCTTTGAAGCCCCCCCCCCCCCCAAAATTTTGAGCACCAGCCGCCATTGGCTAGAGCCTACCTGTTTCTTTAATGTTTCCTCCAACAGGGTTAGTACTTTGCAGAGATAGGGGGTGCTGGGAGGGCTGGGTGTGCTGGAGGTGCTGGTAGTGCTGGTAGTGCTGGGGGAGCTGTTAGTGCTGGGGGTGCTGGTAGTGCCAGGAGGGCTGGGAGTGCTGGGGGTGCTGGTAGTGCTGAGGGTGCTGGGAATTCTGGGGGTGCCGGTAGTGCTGGGGGTGCTGGGAGTGCTGGGGGTGCTGGCAGTGCTGGGGGTGCTGGGGGTGCTTGTAGTGCTGGGGGGCTGGTAGTGCTGGTAGCGCTGGGGTTGCTGGTAGCGCTGGGAGTGCTGGGTGTGCTGGTAGTGCTAGCGGTGCTGGGGGTGCTGGGAGTGCTGGGGGGTGCTGGTAATGCTGGGGGGTGCTGGTAGTGCTGGGGCTGCTGGGAGTGCTGGGGGTGCTGGGAGTGCTGGGGGGTGCTGGTAATGCTGGGGGGTGCTGGTAGTGCTGGGGGGGCTGGTAGTGCTGGGAGTGCTGGGAGTGCTGGGGGTGCTGGTAGTGCTGGGGGTGCTGGTAGTGCTGGGGGGGCTGGTAGTGCTGGGAGTGCTGGGGGTGCAGGTAGTGCTAGGGGGTGCTGGTAGCCCTGGGAGTGGTGGGGGTGCTGGTAGTGCTGGGGGTGCTGGGAGTGCTAGGGGTGCTGGTAGTGCTGGGGGTGCTGGTAGTGCTGGGGATGCTGGTAGTGCTGGGGGTGCTGGTAGTGCTGGCGGTGCTGGGAGTGCTAGGGGTGCTGGTAGTGCTGGGGGGGCTGGTAGTGCTGGGGGGGCTGGTAGTGCTGGGGATGCTGGTAGTGCTGGGGGTGCTGGTAGTGCTGGCGGTGCTGGGAGTGCTAGGGGTGCTGGTAGTGCTGGGGGTGCTGGTAGTGCTGGCGGTGCTGGGAGTGCTAGGGGTGCTGGTAGTGCTGGGGATGCTGGTAGTGCTGGGGGTGCTGGTAGTGCTGGGGGTGCAGGTAGTGCTGGGGGGGCTGGTAGTGCTGGGGGTGCTGGTAGTGCTGGGGGGGCTGGTAGTGCTGGGGGTGCTGGTATTGCTGGGAGTGCTGGCGTGCGGCAGGCGTGGATCTGATCCTTGTGTAATATTGTCACGTTGGCTCTTATTTTACAAACAAATAGATGTCATTTATTTCAGCAATTTATCACCGCCGTGAATATTATCGGCTCCCTAATAAGCATAATGTCATGTTTAAATGAGAATCCTCGCGCTGTGTGCACAATTTATCACCCCCATTCTCGATATGCCGGAAAGCGCTAAGCATCTATTTGATAGAGAATATTTGATTATATCGGTTGTAAAGTTAACTCCTTCACTGCCACAGCTAGCTGCTAAGTAGAGTAGGACAGTGCTGTAAGTGTGTGCCCCTTCTACTGCTCCTCACCCCTTAAGCCCTTCAATACCGGGCACTCTCACCCCCTTCCTGTCCAGGCCAATTTGGTAAACAAACAAAAAAAGGCCGAACATTTTGTAAAAACAAAACAAAATGTTTTTTTCATAGTTTGTTATAAAATTTTGCAAACAGGTAATTTATATCCTTCACTGATGGGCACTGATAGGCTGCACTGATGGACACTGATGAGGTGGCACTGGTGGACACTGATGAGGCTGCACTAATGGGCACTGATGAGACTGCACTGATGGGCACTAATGAGGAGGCACTGATAAGGCAGCACCGATAAGTGGCACTGAAGAGCACTGACTGGGAACACTGATAGGCTGCACTGATAGGTGAAACTGATAGACAGCACTTATAGGTGACACTGATGACAAGGCACTGATGGGCACTGACTGGCAGCACTAATGAGCAATAATTGGCAGCACTGGTGGGCACTGATAGGCAGCAGTGATGGGCAGTGATTGGCAGCACTGATGAGCAGTGATTGGTGGCACTGGTGAACACTGACAGGCAGCACTGGTGGGCACTGATTGGCAGCACTGATGGGCACTGGTGGGCACTGATGAGGCTGCACTGATGGTTACTGATAGGCTGCACTGATGGGTACTGATGAGGTGGCACTGGTGGGCACTGATGAGGAGGCATGGATGAGGCGGCCTGATAGGCTGCACTGATAGGTCAAACTGATGAGGAGGCACTGATGGACACTGATTGGCAGCACCGATGAGCAATGATTGGCAGCACTGATGGGCACCGATTGGCATTACTGGTGGGCACTGATAGACAGCACTGGAATGCTGATAACCAGCTTGTGTTCACATCATGATCAGCTGTCATTGGACACAGCTGATCACATGGTAAAGGGCGCTGTGATTGGCTGTTTACCCCAATTTGTGATCACCTGGGTCCTAAGGACACAACAATCACAAAGAATGGTGCCTCCCTGCCGCAGGGGGAGCACGGGCAGTGCAATCATGGGAGGAGGTACATGGATGCCCTCCTGGCAATGTCCACGCTGTAGTCATCTTTCAGCTATAGCATAGGTGGGAACTGGTTAAAGTGATCCTGTTGCTGATCTTACGAGCTTATGATCATCCATAACTCAGCAGTGGTGGGTTTTCTGAGCAGGAAAGTCCTATGTGTGGGAAGGATGCTGGGATCATACTATATGAAGAGGGACAGCAGAGAATAGGATTTTGCACTTCCTGGTATTGAGGATATCTGAGCGGATCTGATCATCGCTCCCGGTGTCTATGGAGGCTTCTGGTGGGAGATGCTCAGGTCACCAGAACATCCTTCCACTGGATCTCAGATCCAACAAGCGTTTTGTGACCCCCCTGAATAAGGGCGGTCGCCGGCTTTCTGGTAAGCCTTTTATCTCACTGCGGCGATGGGTTTCACATGGTCAAGTATTTGATCCATGCTACATATCTCACGACTTGTGAAGCCACCTATGAACTTTTTCACACTTGCACTGTTACTTGATTTCACTTTTTTGCACTTTATACGTTACTGGAATTTAGAGTTGAACATGTTCATACCTGTATGGTGTTGGTTTTACATGAAATATTGTATAGCAGTCACAGTTATATTTTTGCACTGTATATTATTCAGTTATGCACACATTTGTATCGTTCTGAATGTCCTAGCGCTGCACTTTATATTTCACATTTTTTTTTCCTGTGCCCAATATCTGGGCACAGGAATATCAATATCTATAGTGCTCAGCTGCTGCTTTTGTTTGTCTTTTTTTCATCTCCCACCCTCTTTTAAACTGCTGGAGACGAAAGGGAAATGCTCTGATGTGAAGAGGGGACTTTTGTGATGGGGGACTGTGTGATGGGGGGCTGAGTGATGGGGGGCTGAGTGATGGGGGGCTGAGTGATGGGGACTGTGTGATGGGGGACTGTGTGATGGGGGACTGTGTGATGGGGGACTGTGTGATGGGGGGCTGAGTGATGGGGGGCTGAGTGATGGGGAACTGTGTGATGGGGACTGTGTGATGGGGGACTGTGTGATGGGGGGCTGAGTGATGGGGGACTGTGTGATGGGGGGCTGAGTGATGGGGAACTGTGTGATGGGGAACTGTGTGATGGGGACTGTGTGATGGGGGACTGTGTGATGGGGGGCTGAGTGATGGGGAACTGTGTGATGGGGGGCTGTGTGATGGGGGGCTGAGTGATGGGGACTGTGTGATGGGGGACTGTGTGATGGGGGGCTGAGTGATGGGGACTGTGTGATGGGGGACTGTGTGATGGGGGGCTGAGTGATGGGGGACTGTGTGATGGGGGACTGTGTGATAGGGGGGCCCTATGATAATGGATTGTGTGATTTGAGGGCTCTATGAGATGGGACTCTGTATTGGGTAATGTGTAGTGGGGTACTGTGTAATTGGAGGGCTCTGTGGAGGGGACTGTATGATTGATGGGGGGCCTCTGTGATTGGGGTGCTCTGTGATGGGGGCCTGTGTGATTGGGGGCTCTGTGATGAGGGACTGTGTGATGGGTGGGCTGTGTGATGGGGGGCTGTGTGATGGGGGGCTGAGTGATGGGGGACTGTGTGATGGGGGACTGTGTGATGGGGGACTGTGTGAGAGGGGACTGTGTGATGGGGGACTGTGTGATGGGGGACTGTGTGATAGGGGGGCCCTGTGATAAGGGATTGTGTGATTTGAGGGCTCTATGAGATGGGACTCTGTATTGGGTAATGTGTAGTGGGGTACTGTGTAATTGGAGGGCTCTGTGGTGGGGACTGTATGATTGATGGGGGGCCTCTGTGATTGGGGTGCTCTGTGATGAGGGACTGTGTGATGGGGGACTGTGTGATGGGGGACTGTGTGATGGGGGACTGTGTGATGGGGGACTGTGATGGGGGACTGTGTGATGGGGGACTGTGTGATGGGGGACTGTGTGATGGGGGACTGTGTGATGGGGGACTGTGTGATTGGAGGCTCTGTGATGGGTGACTGTGTAATAGGAGGACTGTGTGATGGGGGACTGTGTGATGGGGGACTGTGTGATGGCGGACTGTGTGATGGCGGACTGTGTGATGGCGGACTGTGTGATGGCGGACTGTGTGATTGGGGGGCTCTGTGATGGGGGCCTATGTGATTGGTGGGGTCTGTGATGGGGGCTGTGTGATTGGAGGCTCTGTGATGGGGGCTGTGTGATTGGAGGCTCTGTAATGCGGGTCTGTGTGATTGGGGGCTCTTTGATGAGGGACCCTGGGCAAAACTTTTCTTGGGCCCGCTTACTGACTGGTTGCTAGAGGTTACAGCACACATTACAGCTCACTGATTAGTTGCTAGAGCTTACAGCTCATGATTTCTGCTTGTTGATTGGTTGCTAGAGATTACTGTGGATATAACTTCAGGTGGCATGATATACATATCATGCCCCGCTGAGGGGGGGGGCATGATATTCCCTATTTACATATGAATACCTGTAATTTACATGTAAACACAGGGTCTGCAGGTGAGTCATCTTTACACAACAATAGGACAGAGCTGGGCGGCATTAGTAGCAGCACTTCACACTGAAATATTGGGACACAACACAGGACTAAAACCTTAAGGGACGAGGGAATTTAAACCAGGACAGTTGGCAAGTATGAGGCAGCTGCTTTGGGCCCCACAACAATGACAGGGCCCAGGGCAGCTGCCCCTTTTGCCCTGCTTTAAAAACGGCCCTGTATAAAGTGCTATAAACAAAAAGTGCACAGTCCATAGGCCTCAGCCAATGATATATGTGAATCACTGTATAGAGTGAATTCATAAAGGGCTAATAGCCAAAGCGTGAAGGAAATGAGTCCACTCTTGAGGGTGAAAATAAGAGTGTCCTGTACTCGCTGCTGCATCTCGATTGATCTGCATCTGAGTTCCAGTTGCATCCTCTCCTGTGGGAGTCCCAAGGTCCAGCATTGGAGTTCCATGTCCTGGTTGTTTTTTGCTTGATTGACCCACTGCCGCTGGCATGTGTGTCCACTACATCCGGTAAGAGTATTTACCCCTGTTCCCAGGTGGAGGACGCACTACCCCTGGTGTTTTATCTGCTATCACGGCTGTCTTATCTCACCTCTGAGCGTATCTTCTCCCTCAAGAGTGGACTAATTTCCTTCACGCTTTGGCTATTAGCCTTTCATGAATACACCCTATACAGTGAGTGACATATATCATTGGCTGAGGCCATTGGGCTTTGCACTTTTTGTTTGTAGCACTTTACATATTATATGTTTCATATATATTGTATGACATATTACACTCTTGATTTAGTAGCGCTACACTGTGTTCTACACCACTAAGGGTTACTCCCTATTTTCATATTAATTGTTTGTTTTGCTTATTGTTACAATTTTTTTTTACATTGTTTCTTTGTTTTTTTTTTTTTTTTTAGATACTTACTTTCCAAACAAGCCCCCTAGTGGCCAGTATATGTCATTGGTGATCATTTCTCTGGCTGGTGCGCCCCAGGCTAATTATATTTGATTTGAAGCCTAAACTAGCATGGTTGGCCGTACTCAGGGCAGGACTTAGGGTGGTGGGGGCCCCTAGGCTTGAGTGACTTTTGGGCCCTACCTTCTATACATTACCGTATTTATAGGCGTATAACACACGCCGGTGTATAACACGCACCCCAAATTTAGGAGGGAAATTTAAGGAAAAATGTTTTACATTTAAATGCCCATCAGTGCAGCCTTATCGGTGTCCATCTGCAGCCTTGCCCATCCATCTGCAGCCTTGTCCAGTGTCATTGCAGCCTTGTCAGTGTAGCCTTGTCATTTGCAGCCTTGCCCCAGTGTCATTTGCTGCCTTGTCATTGCAGTCTTGAAGTTTAAAAATGGCGCCGCCGAGATACAGAGTCCTGTGTATCTCGGTGGCTCTCGGGTCCTCTCGTTGGCTCTCGGCGGCTAAGGGTCCTCTCAGTAAAGGTACTCTTGCAGTCCAGAGCAGAGCTGAGAGTAGCCCAGTCCCTGTGTTATGTCCGTCATAGGGCGGGACTGGGCGTGACTGAGCAGATCTGATCCGAGTACACTCGGCTATGTATCTCGGTGGGGCCCCCTATTGGGTGGGGCCCATGGGCTTGAGCCCAGTCAAGCCCAATGGTAAGTCCAGCCCTGGCCGTACTCAACACCTGTAAGCCCTTGTAAACACGGTTGGGCACTCCGACGTAAAATGTCCGATCGGACCGTGTTGTCGGATAATCCGACCGTGTGTGGGCTTCATCAGACTTTTTCCGTCGAAATGTTCGACCAACAAAGTTTGAGAGCTGGATATAAAAATTTTCCGACAACATGATCCGATCAGACTTTTTCCGATCGTTTGTAGAGAATTCCGATCGGACAAAATGCCACGCATGCTCAGATCAAATTCCTAGACCAAAGCTATTGGCTACTAGCCTGAACGTAGTCCCGTCGCAACAAACTAACGTCATCACGTTACGAACGATCGGATTTTCCAACAACTTTGTCCGATCGTGTGTATGCAACACCAAGTTTCGGACAAAATGTCCGACCGTGTGTACAAGGGCTTATGCCGCGTACACACGACTGGACTTTTTGACAGCAAAGGTCCGACGGAACGAGTCCGTCAGACAATTAGATCTTGTGTGGGCTCCATCGGACCTTTGCTTGCCAAAAATCCAGCGGACTTTAGAAATAGAACATGTTTTCCATTTTTACACCGGAACTCCGCCGGACCGAGAAATCCGTTCGTGTGTATGCTAGTCCGACGGACAAAAAACAACGCTAGGGCAGCTATTGGCTATGAACTTCCTTATTCTAGTCCGGTCGTATGTCATCACGTTCGAATCCGTTGGACTTTGGTGTGATTGTGTGTGGCCAAGTCCGTTCATTCGGAAAGTCTGTCGGAACTCCGCCGAAAGTCCGTCGGAAAGACCGTCGGGCCTAGTCCTTCGAAAAGTCCGGTCGTGTGTACGCGGCATAAGAAATGACCAGGAATTTGCACTTCGGCCATAATCTTATAGGAAGATAGTTGCTGAAGTGAATGATCTGATGATGGGGTCTTTTTAAAGGAGAACTCTGCTCTTACACAATCCCCTTTTTCCCCGCTTGAAACTGCTAAAAAGATAAAGGAAGAAGAAAAAAAACTTCAGTGTCTTGTCCCCCTATCTTATCCTATATCAGTGATTCTCAACCAGGGTTCCTCTAGAGCAAGCATATGCAATTACCGGACCTCCAGCTGTTGCAGAACTACAAGTCCCATGAGGCATAGCAAGACCCTTACAGCCACAGTCATGACACCCAGAGGCAGAGGCATGATGGGACTTGTAGTTTTGCAACAGCTGGAGGTCCGCTAATTGCATATCCCTGCCCTAGAGGTTGCTAGGGGTTCCTTCAGCATTGGGCAATTTCTGCCTCTCAGAAAAGTTCCCACTCAAGCCACTGATCTTTTTAGCTAGCTACAGGCATGTACTGGCCATCGGAACTACCGGGAGTTTCCCGGTGGGCCGATGGCTCAGTGGGCCACTCTGATGTAAGGGGGTGCTGATGGGCCACTCTGATGTAACGGGGATGCTTATGGGACACTCTGATGTAAGAGGGATGCCGATGGGACACTCTGATGTAAGGGGGTGCCGATGGGACACTCTGATGTAAGGGGGTGCCGATGGGACACTCTGATGTAAGGGGGTGCCGATGGGACACTCTGATGTAAGGGGGTGCCGATGGGACACTCTGATGTAAGGGGGATGCTCATGGGACACTCTGATGTAAGGGGGATGCTCATGGGACACTCTGATGTAAGGGGGTGCTGATGGGACACTCTGATGTAAGGGGGATGCTCATGGGACACTCTGATGTAAGGGGATGCTGATGGGACACTCTGATGTAAGGGGGATGCTCATGGGACACTCTGATGTAAGAGGGATGCTCATGGGACACTCTGACGTAAGGGGATGCTGATGGGACACTCTGATGTAAGGGGGCTGGTGATGGGACACTCTGACGTAAGGGGGTGCTGATGGGACACTCTGATGTAAGGGGGCTGGTAATGGGACACTCTGATGTAAGGGAGTGCTGGTAATGGGACACTCTGATGTAAGGGGGATGCTCATGGGACACTCTGATGTAAGGGGGATGCTCATGGGACACTCTGATGTAAGGGGGATGCTCATGGGACACTCTGATGTAAGAGGGATGCTCATGGGACACTCTGATGTAAGGGGGATGCTCATGGGACACTCTGATGTAAGAGGGATGCTCATGGGACACTCTGACGTAAGGGGGTGCTGATGGGACACTCTGACGTAAGGGGGTGCTGATGGGACACTCTGATGTAAGGGAGTGCTGGTAATGGGACACTCTGATGTAAGGGGGTGCTGATGGGACACTCAAAATGTAAGTGGGCCGGTCTGGATGAAGTCCAGGGCCAAATTTCTGTCCCAGTCCAGCCCTGGCTAGCTATAAGGGGGTAATTCTTCCTAATGACCACAAGTGTAAGGGACCATTCTTCCCACTGACCATCACACCAATGTTCAGCAGTTGTAGACTTCTAATTTTTAGCAGGGGTTCCCCAGAGACCGGAGAACTATTTCAAGGGTTCCTCTGAGTTGAAAGGGTTGAGAACGGCTGTCCTATATGGTGTGTCTTATACAGTATGGGCCTGAAAACGGCAATGTAGACTCGATGATGTATTCCAGGATGAAGTTCTATTCTGAAGAAGAAGTTTCATCATTTTTGTTCTCGGTTTCTGAAGCTGGGATAGATGCCAATATGCAGATCAGCTTCTAAAGCAGACAGGCACCCGGGATAATTTGTTCCCTGTGCTTGGAGTTGGTGGGAGCCGCGTCTCTGCCCGCACCGAGCATCACATGGAGAATGCTCTCATGGCTGAAATAACCAGAGACTAGAGAACTAAAGTTCAACCATAGGACGACCTGAAGGTCACAAATGGAGCCAAGTAGTATATGCCCCATGCTGCCCATGTAGTGGTCTTTGAACTGAAATGCACAGCCCCAGAGCAGGTATCCATGATAATACTCACAATGGCAAGAGATCATTGGTCATTGCACCAACTGACCAATATGAAGTGCATCCAAGCTTTCTTCTTCTGTTATGGTGTCCCAGAAGAAAAAACAACACTTGATCATGCTGACCAATGAGTGAATGCCATTGCCACAATTATGATGGATACTCACTGGGGGCTGTGCATTACAGTGTATGGACAGGTACAATGGCGGCTTGGGTCATCATGGCTGCTATGTGCAGTGAGGTCCAGAGGGGTGGCCAGGATGTTTGGAGTTAGTTGACCTTTTCGTTTTTAGAGAAAATACTGAACCCACACTTTTAACCAGTTTGTGTGCCACCATGTTTTACTGCACCAGGTGGCACCACCCCTAGTGAAACCAATGGACAGAGGTTGACCTGCAAGTTGCAGAATGAAAGATGTTGACAGCGTCCGCCGCGAGGAGAGGACCTGGTGGCCAGTCCACACCCAAAAAGGGAGGCTTCCTGGGAGGTAGACATAGTCCCTGCACTGTTCCTACTACTCCAGAACTGTTTCTAAGTCCCTGAGAGACGGGGATTCTTTCCCTGCACTAGCCATTTGCAAAAACGCACGCTAAACGCGGGAGCTGGAGTCTTAACCACTTCCAGACCGCCGCACGCCAATATACGTCCTAACTTCGAAGAGGTATATCTTCATTATGGCAGCAGCTAGCTGCCATAACCCTGGTATCCTCTTCTTCGGCGGGCAGCCCGGTTTACGATAATGGTGGTCTCTGCGGCGGATATGCCGCAAGATCACTTTTATCGGCGGTGGGAGAGGGCCCCCCCCCTCCGTGCTCTGGTGCCCTCCGCCGCTTACTGAAGTCGTCCTTGCTGGGTATGGAGACAAGTGAGGGGGAATATGGCCCCCACCCATCTCCATACTATTGCAGGGTGGAAGCGACGTCAAAACGCTCTTAAAGGGCCATTAAAAAAAAAAATTCAAATGACGACATTTTGAATTAATTTTTTATTGCATTTTAGTGTAAATATGAGATTTTAGGTCTTTTTGACCCCCCAGATCTCATATTTAAGAGGACCTGTCATGCTTTTTTTTCTATTACAAGCAGGGCCGCTGATAGAAATCATGGGGCCCCATACAGCCTACCCGATGGGGCCCCCTTCAGCTCCACCCTGGCCCCGCCCCTGGTCCCTCCTTCAGTCCCGCCCTGCCCCTGGCCCCTCCCCAGACCCCGGCTTGAAACAAAGTGCAGGTTTGTCTAAAAGTGATAGGCATGGGTGGCACTGTCTGCAGCACATTACGGCATTGGCGGCATGGGTGGCACTGTCTGCAGCACATTACGGCATTGGCGGCATTGTCTGTAGCACATTATGGCATTGGCGGCACTGTCTGACACTGTCTGTAGCACATTACAGCATTGGCGGCAAGGGTGGCACTGTCTCTGCAGGCAGCACATGCATTTTGGGCCATAATGCATGTGCTACCGGCAGACAATGCCGTAACGTGCTGCAAACAGTGTCAGCCGTGACACTAATGGCATAACGCATGTGCTACTTGCTGACAGCGCCACCCATGCCACCAATGCCATATTGTGCTGCAAACAGTGCCACCCATGCCGCCAATGGGATAATGCCATTGGCAGCATGGGTGGCACTGTCTCTGCAAGCATCACATGCGTTATGACATTAGCGTCATGGGTGACACTGTCTGCAGCACAATATGGCATTGGCGGCATGGGTGGCACTGTCTGCAGGCAGCACATGTCTTATGTGCCATAACGCATGTGCTAACTGCAGACAGTGCCACCCATGCCACCAATGCCATATTCTGCGGCAGACGGTGCCACCCATGAAGAGGCATTCTTTCGCACCCAAAATAGAGGAAATAGTCCCTCCCTTGCCGCCACCTAGTTTGCGAATAGCTATCTGCACCCAAAAAAAAAAAAACTTAAAAATAACCGGGGGTGGTGAGGGCTATTTGGTTGGTAGTTGATTCAGACGGACCCCGATCGGCCATGGCTGGTGGATTTCTTTTATATGAATTATTTATCTGCTCAGCTTGCCCGGGCCCCCCTGCTGGCCGGGCCCGGTACGACAGGGCCAGTTGTACTGGCCTATCAGCGGCCCTGATTACAAGGGATGTTGACATTCCTTGTAATAGGAATAAAAGTGACACAATTTTTTTTTTATAAAAGAACAGTGTAAAAAAAAAAAAAAAAAAAGGTAAAATAAAGAATAATTTTTTTTTTTTTTTTTAAACGCGCCCCTAATCCCACAAGCTTTTGTGCAGAAGCGAACGCATACGCGAGTAGCGCCCCCTCATATAAAAACGGTGTTAAAACCACACATGTGAGGTATCGCCACAATCGGTAGAGCGAGACCAATAATTCTAGCCCTCCTCTGTAACTCAAAACATGCAACCTGTAGAATTTTTTTAAACCTCGCCTATGGAGATTTTAAGGGTAAAAGTTTTTCGCCATTCCACGAGCGGGGCGCAATTTTGAAGCGCGGCATGTCGGGTATCAATTTACTCGGCGTAACATTATCTTTCACAATATAAAAAATTATTGGGCTGAAGCTACTGTTGTCTTATTTTTAAATTCAAAAAGGTGTATTTTTTCCCAAAAAAGTGCGCTTGTAAGACCTCTGCGTAAATACGTTGTGCTTATGTGTGGGAGCGACGGCATGGTAGCTCCGGCCACTCACAGCATCGGAGCCGCGATACCCGGAAGACACGCCAAGGGAACATGTCAGCTCCGTTGGCGTGGACCGAGTGAGATGCTGGCGCCTCGTTCTAAGGTAAGTATTTCATAATGAGCTAGTATGCGGGTGTAAAAAAAGAAAGTCAGTGGGTTTACTCCCACTTTAAGTGGTTAAATAGACTCTGCCTGACACAAGATGGTTGCCAGAGTCACATGGGGTGCCAACATCCAATCGGGTAGCTGCCTCCTTGCGACTGAGGAAATCATATAGGAACCAAGTTCCTCTCAACTTCCTCCCCCACCTGCATCGCAGCTGCTGTAGAGCGCCACCTGCAGTGGAGAATACAGACTGCACCTGCCTACATGGTGGTTAGATACAGTACCTGGCCTCTATTTACACAGAACACAGAACGGTGGCAGATTTGAACTCTTTTTGGAGATGTCTCATCCAGGAGGTTGATATTGTGGTTTGTGTGGAGCAAATCCCTGACCCCTGAACCCAGAGCAGTTGTGCGCAGACTTTCCTGACCCCTGAACCCAGAGCGGCTGTGCGCAGACTTTCCTGACCCCTGAACCCAGAGCGGTTGTGCGCAGACTTTCCTGACCCCTGAACCCAGAGCGGTTGTGCGCAGACTTTCCTGACCCCTGAACCCAGAGCGGTTGTGTGCAGACTTTCCTGACCCCTGAACCCAGAGCGGTTGCGCGCAGACTTTCCTGACCCCTGAACCCAGAGCGGTTGCGCGCAGACTATCCTGATCCCTGAACCCAGATCGGTTGCGCGCAGACTATCCTGACCCCTGAACCCAGATCGGTTGCGCGCAGACTTTCCTGACCCCTGAACCTAGATCGATTGTGCGCAGACTTTCCTGACCCCTGAACCCAGAGCGATTGTGCGTAGAATTTCCTGACCCCTGAACCCAGAGCGGTTGTGCGCAGACTTTCCTGACCCCTGAACCCAGAGCGATTGTGCGTAGACTTTCCTGACCCCTGAACCCAGAGCGATTGTGCGTAGACTTTCCTGACCCCTGAACCCAGAGCGGTTGTGCGCAGACTTTCCTGACCCCTGAACCCAGAGCGATTGTGCACAGACTTTCCTGACCCCTGAACCCAGGGCGGTTGTGCGCAGACTTTCCTGAACCCAGAGCGGTTGTGCGCAGACTTTCCTGACCCCTGAACCTAGAGCGGCTGTGTGCAGACTTTCCTGACCCCTGAACCCAGAGCGGTTGTGCGCAGACTTTCCTGACCCCTGAACCCAGAGCGGTTGTGCGCAGACTTTCCTGACCCCTGAACCCAGAGCAGTTGTGCGCAGACTTTCCTGAACTCACTGCGGTTGTGCGCAGACTTTCCTGACCCCTGAACCCAGAGCGGTTGTGTGCAGACTTTCCTGACCCCTGAACCCAGAGCGGTTGTATGCAGACTTTCCTGACCCCTGAACCCAGAGCGATTGTGCACAGACTTTCCTGACCCCTGAACCCAGGGCGGTTGTGCCCAGACTTTCCTGAACTCACTGCGGTTGTGCGCAGACTTTCCTGACCCCTGAATCCAGAGTGGCTGTGCACAGACTTTCCTGACCCCTGAACCCAGAGCGGTTGTACGCAGACTTTCCTGACCCCTGAATCCAGAGCGGCTGTGCGCAGACTTTCCTGACCCCTGAACCCAGAGCGGCTGTGCGCAGACTTTCCTGACCCCTGAACCCAGAGCGGTTGTGCGCAGACTTTCCTGACCCCTGAAACCAGAGCGGTTGTGCACAGACTTTCCTGACCCCTGAACCCAGAGCGGTTGCACGCAGACTTTCCTGACCCCTGAACCCAGAGCGGTTGCGCGCAGACTTTCCTGACCCCTGAACCCAGAGCGATTGTGCGCAGACTTTCCTGACCCCTGAACCCAGAGCGATTGTGCGTAGACTTTCCTGACCCCTGAACCCAGAGCGGTTGTGTGCAGACCTTCCTGACCCCTGAACCCAGAGCGGTTGTGCGCAGACTTTCCTGACCCCTGAACCCAGAGCGATTGTGCACAGACTTTCCTGCACCCCTGAACCCAGGGCGGTTGTGCGCAGACTTTCCTGAACCCAGAGCGGTTGTGCGCAGACTTTCCTGACCCCTGAACCTAGAGCGGCTGTGTGCAGACTTTCCTGACCCCTGAACCCAGAGCGGTTGTGCGCAGACTTTCCTGACCCTTGAACTCAGAGCGGTTGTGCGCAGACTTTCCTGACCCTTGAACTCAGAGCGGTTGTGCGCAGACTTTCCTGACCCCTGAACCCAGAGCAGCTGTGCGCAGACTTTCCTGACCCCTGAACCCAGAGCGGTTGTGCGCAGGCTTTCCTGAACCCAGAGTGGTTGTGCGCATACTTTCCTGACCCCTGAACCCAGAGCGGTTGTGCGCAGACTTTCCTGACCCCTGAACCCAGAGCGGTTGTATGCAGACTTTCCTGACCCCTGAACCCAGGGCGGTTGTGCCCAGACTTTCCTGAACTCACTGCGGTTGTGCGCAGACTTTCCTGACCCCTGAACCCAGAGCGGCTGTGCGGAGACTTTCCTGACCCCTAAATCCAGAGTGGCTGTGCGCAGACTTTCCTGACCCCTGAACCCAGAGCGGCTGTGCGCAGACTTTCCTGACCCCTGAACCCAGAGCGGCTGTGCGCAGACTTTCCTGACCCCTGAATCCAGAGCGGCTGTGTGCAGACTTTCCTGACCCCTGAACCCAGAGCAGTTGTATGCAGACTTTCCTGAACCCAGAGCGGTTGTAGGCAGACTTTCCTGACCCCTGAACCCAGAGCTGTATTGTGCAGACTTTTCTGACCCCTGAACCCAGGGCGGTTGTGCCCAGACTTTCCTGAACTCACTGCGGTTGTGCGCAGACTTTCCTGACCCCTGAACCCAGAGCGGCTGTGCGGAGACTTTCCTGACCCCTAAATCCAGAGTGGCTGTGCGCAGACTTTCCTGACCCCTGAACCCAGAGCGGTTGTGCGCAGACTTTCCTGACCCCTGAATCCAGAGCGGCTGTGCGCAGACTTTCCTGACCCCTGAATCCAGAGCGGCTGTGCGCAGACTTTCCTGACCCCTGAATCCAGAGCGGCTGTGTGCAGACTTTCCTGACCCCTGAACCCAGAGCAGTTGTATGCAGACTTTCCTGAACCCAGAGCGGTTGTACGCAGACTTTCCTGACCCCTGAACCCAGAGCTGTATTGTGCAGACTTTTCTGACCCCTGAACCCAGAGCAATTGTGCGCAGAATTTCCTGACCCCTGAACCCAGAGCGGTTTTGCGCAGTGCGCCATCCAGCTAATCCCCGTTCCTGGAATATGTTCCCCATTCCTCATATACGCCGTCACAGCGGGACTTTATATAGTCAGGCATTCATTGTGAAACAGTCGGGAGCAATGCTATTATTTATATTGTTCCTCTTCTCCCCGATAACTCCATGGCAATTAATTGTTGGCAATATCTTGCTGATAGGAAGATGTAGGGAACGGTTTTACTTTATCTTCGACATGAATCTTCTTCCTACTTAGAACAAAGCTTTTTAATATGTGCCGAGTCTGGGTCCCGGTGTCAGCGGCACCGCGAGAGCGAACGGCCCATTAGTGCTCCATGACTCTTCACTCGCTATGAATATTACAGCCATTCAAGCAGAGACTGTGAAAGATGACGGCAATTGCTG
The DNA here is from genome assembly GCF_037356315.1 of Lithobates pipiens. NCBI lineage: Eukaryota > Metazoa > Chordata > Amphibia > Anura > Ranidae > Lithobates > Lithobates pipiens. The sequence continues at coordinate 219,297,205 of NW_027507788.1, forward strand.
CAAGTCTGCAAGTTGGGCTTTTATGCCCGGCAAATTAAAGGCAAAGGATCTCCTTTCTCTAGTCAGCAGATATTCTGCAATATTGTTACGGTAAAAAAAAAAATATATACATCCTCCAACCACTCCGCCCCAACTTAACCACTTCAGCCCCGGAGCATTTGGCTGGCCAAAGACCAGAGCGCTTTTTTGCGATTCGGGCACTGCGTCGCTTTAACTGACAATTGCGCGGTCGTGCGACGCGGCTCCCAAACATTGGTATCTGGACAGTAGAGATCTCCTCGCGATTTGTATCAATCTTCTGTTTCTTCTGTTCTCCTTTTACCATCCAAGTAGGAACATCTGGCCAAGATTGAGAACCGATTGCCCAGCTCATCGATCGAACTCCGATCAACCCTCACACATTAATTGCAAGTATTCTTCTTCCCCGATAATACCTTATTTCTTTGTGGCTGTATATTGTCGTTATCTCTTTGAAACATCTATTTTCTGTAAATGTTTTATTTGCACCAACTTTAACCTTTTTTCATATTAAACCTTCATGTTGAAAAGTGTTAACCTTGTCTCTAAAGCTCTTAACCGCTTCAGCTCTGGAAGATTTTACCCCCTTCCTGACGGGAGCCCTTTTTGCGATTCGGCGCTGCGTCGCTTTAACTGACAATTGCGCGGTCGTGCGACGTTACACCCAAACAAAATCAACGTCCTTTTTTTCCCCACAAATAGAGCTTTCTTCTGGTGGTATTTGATCACCTCTGCGGTTTTTATTTTTTGCGCTATAAACAAAAAAAGAGCGACAATTTTGAAAAAAAATGCATTATTTTTTACTTTTTGGTATAATAAATATCCCCCAAAAATATATAAAAGGCCAATACGTATTCTTCTACATATTTTTGGCAAAAAAAAATCAAAAAATAAATCACAATAAGCGTTTATTTGGTTTGCGCAAAAGTTATAGCGTCTACAAAATAGGGGATAGTTTTATGGCATTTTTATTATTATTTTTTTTAATAGTAATGGAGGCAATCAGGGATTTTTACTGTGACTGCGACATTATGGCGGACAGATCAGACAATTTTGGGGCTATTTTGGGACCATTCACATTTATACAGCAATCAGTGCGATTAAAAATGCACTGATTGCTGTGTAAATGTGACTGGCAGTGAAGGGGTTAACCACTAGGTGGCGCTGCAGGGGTTAAGTGTGTCCTAGGGAGTGACTCTAAAAGAGGAAGTTACCCCTGATGGGTTTACTTCCTCTTTCATTCCCTGCAAAGGTAAAGCATAATTGCATCGCATCGCATCGCATAGTAGTCCATTATGTGTCACTTACCTGACACAGAAGCCAGCGAAGTCACCGCTGTCCCCTGTAGTCTGGAGCATCTATCTTCTCGGTGGGTCTCGCTGCTCCGCCGCTGTCATTTGGTGAAGCCGCGATGACGTCACTCCCCCGCATGCGCACGGGAGCCGCCACTCGCATATCACCGCGGAGCGCTCAGTGCGCCTGCGCACCGCTGTCTACAGCGCATGCCCCAACCTCACACCACGCTGTCCCTTACATAACAATGCCACTCTCAGCTGCGCCCAGTGGTTGTTGTTCTGAATGTCTTCGAGGGGCTATCCGCTCATTTTACAGAGATCGCCTCTTCCTATTGTGTCTCTGAGACAGGAAGTGAAAAGAAATCTCCCTTATGGGACAAAGACAGAAACATACCGACAGGGGTCTCTTGGCCGTTTTTTATGTCATGCCCCAGTGGGGGGGAGGGGGTAAAACATGTTAGGAGGAGGATCTTGGGTTGAGCATGTGCTGAACAATTAAGTTTGTTTTGAGAAACTCCGGGATTGTGATAAACCGGCAGATACAGACTCCAGAGGATGGAGAACAAACGAGCAGGGCCGGGACAAGGGGCGGGGTAGGCAGGAGGGGCAGATGCCCTGGCACTGGGGTTTCGTGTGAGGTGGGGAGGGGGCACTGCAAGGAGATTGAAGGGGAGGGGCAATTTGGGGGGTGGCAGGGGGTACAAATTGGTAGGTGTGGTTATTTAGGGGGATTTGCATTGGGAAGAGGGATGGGGGGAAGAGGATTTATGCTGGAAGGGGAGGGTTTTGAGCTAGAAGAGGTAGTATGGTGAAGGGGGAGGGGAATTGTACTCGGTGGGGGACTTTTTGTTTGGGGTGGGGGATTTGTGCCAGGAGGTGAAATGGGGGGGGGGGAGATTTGTGCTAGGAGGGGGATTTGGAGTTGGGGGTGGGGTTGTGTACACAGAGGGAGAATTTGAGGGATAGAGGATTTATGCTGGGGGGGGGGGGTTGTTGAGGGATTTCTGCTAGAAGAGGTAATATGGTGAAGGGGGAGGGGTATCGTGCTAGGAGGGGGACCATTTGTTTGAGGTGGGGGATTTGTGCCAGGAGGTGAAATGGGGGGGGGAGATTTGTGCTAGGAGGGGTATTTGGAGTTGGGGAGGGGGATGTGTACACAGAGGGGGAATTTGAGGGGTAGAGGATTTATGCTGGGGGGGGGGGTGTTGAGGGGTTTCTGCTAGAAGAGGGAATATGGTGAAGGGGGAGGGGGCTTTTTGTATGAGGTGGGAGATTTGAGCCAGGAGGTGAAATGGGGGGGGGGGGGCTTGTGGATTTGTGCTAGGGGGGGAATTTATGCTGGGGGGGAGGGGTGTTGAGGAGTTTCTTCTAGAAGGGGTAATATGGTGAAGGGTGGAGGGGGCTTTTTGTATGAGGTGGGAAATTTGAGCCAGGAGGTGAAATGGGGGGGGGGGGGCTTGTGGATTTGTGCTAGGAGGGGAATTTATTTTGGGGGGGTGAGGGGTGTTGAGGAGTTTCTTCTAGAAGGGGTAATATGGTGAAGGGGGGAGTAGAATCTTGCTAGCAAAGGAACTTTTTGCCTAGGGGTGATTTGTGGCAGGAGGGGAGATTTAGCGGGGTGAATTTTTGCTAGGAGGAGGGATTTGAGGGATGTGTGTGCAGAGGGGGAATTATTACAGCAGGGGGCTCTTTTTTTCTGGGGGTGGGGAGGCATTTTTGTTGAGGGGATTAGGGGGACGAGGGGTAAATATGTGTGCTGGAAGTGGGAATTATTACAGCAGGGGGCTCTTTTTTTAGCATACACTAATGACAGCACACCTGATTGGCTCCTTGTGCTGTTTCTCCCTCTCCTAGTCTAAGCACAGCTGTACAAAGGCTTGCAAGAGCCCAATACCAAGTCACATTCAGGTACTATTTGCTTTAAAAAATACTTTTTTAAGATTTTTAATGAACACTTACCTGCATGAGCTAGAGATCTTTATCTACCTGGAGCTTTAATAACAGTTCAAAGTCTGACACTAATAAACATGTTCAATTTGTTTTGTTCCAAATTCTTTCTTTAAGGAATTTCAACAAATTTGTTATTTCAGAAATATCCGAATTAACGAAAAGTCGTAAATCTGTAAATTCCAAATTTGAAAATTCGTAAATTCAAAATAGAGAATGCCGCATCTAAAGGAATGGAATGTAACGAATTAACAATAATAAATAACAATAATAATAAATACTTTCTATTATTAATTTGTTCTATTCGTTTGGATTATTCGTTATTTCGGATAAATTTCGTATTCGCTACGTTCACTAACAGCCAAATTTTCAAAGGAAACTCCAATAGCTATAATTTAATAGTTAGTTATTTCGAATTTTCGGATTTAATTAGAAATTTTCAAATTTACGAATTGCGATCATAATGAATGACCCGAAAAAAACAAAAAAAAAAAACAAATTAAACTAAAACCAAAACGATTAATTTTTTGTCATTGCACATGTATAGACATTCAACTTTTGGCTTCCTATTGCACTTTCTGCTGACCCAGCGCAATGTTTATAGAGGAAGAACCTTGACTTCCCATCCACTATTTCCTGCTGTGGATTGGGAGAGTGTAACAAACATTTTTCTTTTTTGCCGACTTTTTTTTTTTTTATAATTAATTTGGTAAACAGCGATGTGATAAAATTTGCAGGCAATTTACTGTCAGGCTAACAAGCGAACGTTACGTGCTGAAAGATGCAAGTTCTCTTTTTTGCAGGTCAGGCCCGACCACAGGAAGACATTCTTCATTTCCTTGGAGAACCCTAATTATATCGGAGGGAAGAAGAGAGCAGAATAACTCCGAGCCCCCGGGACTGGAAGACTTCTCCTCACACAGCAATGGATGAAGGGCAGGGCCGGATTAACATAGGGGCTATTGGAGCTGCAGCTCCAGGCCCCTTTCTCAAGATAGGCCCATTTGCCCCAAAAAAAAAACAAAAAAAAAAAAAGATCGACTTCGAGGATTGTAGCTCGGCGATCAGGAGTCACAGAGACCCCATATTTGGTGGGTATGTAGCTAAAGACCCACCCCAGCACTGGTTAAAATATGGGGCTGCTATCATATATGGTTCCGGAGATACGGGGCTCCTTGCGCAGCCTGTCAGAAGCTCCATACAGAGCGGCAGTATAAATACAGCTGGAACGCTCTGCAGCAGACTGAGAGGATGACCTCACAGTGCTTATAATAATTATTTGTATATTACTTATGATAATTAACCCCTTGGCAACCAGGCCCATTCTGAGACTTCTCTCCTACATGTAAAAATCATCATTTTTTATGCTAGAAAATTACTCAGAACCCTCAAGCATTATATATTGTTTTAGCCGACACCCTATGGAATATAATGGTGGTATTTGCAACTTTTTATGTTGGAAAGAAACTGTTTCATTCATTAAAAAAAACACTAAAGTTATCACGATTTTTTGTTGTGTATTAAGCCATGCTTTACATTTTTTTACAGGTTACATGTTTAGAGTTACAGAGGAGGTCTAGTGCTAGAATTATTGCTCTCGCTCTAATGATCTTGGCGTATGTAACCTGTGTGTATCTGGCTCTGATACTAACCAGTGCCTACCCAGGGACTGACTAGTATCTCTCCCCAGCCTGTCCCCACACACCCTCTCACCTGCTGCCCTGTGAATGGGGCGATCACTCCCGCAGTGTTATTGTGTTCTGCCAGTGAATACAATGATTAGTGTTGCTAACTATAGCTGGCATTGTTTTGGGGAAAACCTGACAGGCTGGTTGCACTCAAGTCGGTTAATAGGTTGACTTGTGTAAAACCAGCTAGCCCATACATAGATCGACTATGGCTGGTCTCTGCTTAATTGGTGTAATTGCAATCCATGTCTGGCCCGCTTAACCACTACACAAGTCCCTAAACATCCTTCCACAAACCTTTACATTTTTCCTTCCCAGATTACTTCATCCTCCTCTCCTATATATAGTGCACACTGTCATACTCTCCACACTTCTCTCCTATACATAGTACCCACTGTCATACTCTCCACACTTCTCTCCTATACATAGTGCCCACTGTCATACTTTCCACACTTCTCTCCTATACATAGTGCCCATTGTCATACTCCCCACACTTCTCTCCTGTACATACTGCTCACTGTCATACCCTCCACACTTCTCTCCTATACATAACGCCCGCTGTCATATCCTACACACTCCTCACCTGTACATAGTGCCCGCTGTCATACACTTCTCTCCTGTACATAGTGTCCACTGTCGTACCCTTCACACTCCTCTCCTATACAGTGCCCACCGACATACCCTCCATACTCCTCTCCTATACATAGTGCCCACTGTCATACTTTCCACACTTCTCTCCTATACATAGTGCCCATTGTCATACTCCCCACACTTCTCTCCTGTACATACTGCTCACTGTCATACCCTCCACACTTCTCTCCTATACATAACGCCCGCTGTCATATCCTACACACTCCTCACCTGTACATAGTGCCCGCTGTCATACACTTCTCTCCTGTACATAGTGTCCACTGTCGTACCCTTCACACTCCTCTCCTATACAGTGCCCACCGACATACCCTCCATACTCCTCTCCTATACATAGTGCCCACTGTCATACTTTCCACACTTCTCTCCTATACATAGTGCCCATTGTCATACTCCCCACACTTCTCTCCTGTACATACTGCTCACTGTCATACCCTCCACACTTCTCTCCTATACATAACGCCCGCTGTCATATCCTACACACTCCTCACCTGTACATAGTGCCCGCTGTCATACACTTCTCTCCTGTACATAGTGTCCACTGTCGTACCCTTCACACTCCTCTCCTATACAGTGCCCACCGACATACCCTCCATACTCCTCTCCTATACATAGTGCCCACCGCCATACCCTCCATACTCCTCTCCTATACATAGTGCCCACCGCTATACCCTCCATACTCCTCTCCTGTACATACTACTCACTGTCATACCCTCCATACTCCTCTCCTATACATAGTGCCCACTGTCATACCTCCAACACTTCTCTCCTATACATAGTGCCCACTGCCATACCTCCAACATTTCTCTCCTATACATAGTGCCCACTGTCATACCCTCCAAACTCCTCTCCTATACATACTACTCACTATCATACCCTCCATACTCCTCTCATATACATAGTGCCCACTGTCATACCTCCAACACTTCTCTCCTATACATAGTGCCCACTGTCATACCCTCCACTCCTGTACATACTACTAACTTTCATACCCTCCATACTCCTCTCCTATACATAGTGCCCACCGTCATACCCTCCCTCCACACTCCTCTCCTGTAATTACTGCTTACTGTCCTACTCTCCTGTACATAGTGCCCACTGTCATACCCTCCACACTCTTCTCTTATACATAGTGCCCAATTTCATACCCTCTACACTCCTCTGCTGTGCATACTGCCCACTGTCTTACCCTTCACACTCCTCTCCTGTACATAGTGCCTTCTGCCATACCCTCTGCACTCCTCTCATGTACATAGTGCCCACTGTTAGACCCTCCACATTCCTCTCCCTCACCTGCACATACTTCCCACTTTTATACCATCCACACTCCTCCCCTATGCCTCTTACCCACAAAAACTGTTCTTTAAAATTATATGTTAAAATTATATGTTCCTCAATGTTACCAGCTCTAGAATGGGCACTTTTGTCAGTTCAACTAAAGGAAATCTCACAGTCCTCATATTTGTTCTGCCCCATTATTAGTACTTATTTCATTTTGTAATTACTATTGTGATGTATAGAGGAACACAGGGGATGTCAGCTACTCCAAATATAGCACTTGTAAAAAAAAAAGCGTCCCTGAAAATATTTTTGAAATGTTGACAACCATGTACTTAGGCACTGCCCAAGGGCCACAGGGTCAGTAGGGGCCCCATGAGAGGCTCCGGTGATAGTAAAGCAGTAGTAAACTTTTCTAACATTACTACTTTTTAGAGGCCCTTGGGTAGGTTATGCTATAATGTACAAGTGTGCCCAGCATATTAGCCCATTAGGGTACACTTAAATTGTCGGACTGAGCCCTCCAGTGCTGTGCTGTGATCAGTCTGGCGGAGCCCGGGCACTTCCATCTTCACCCGGTCTTCCTTCTGGGTTCTGTGCCTTCCGTCATTTGCCTTGGCCAGGCTGCGTTGATGTCATTCCCTCTTTCTCCCATCCCCCCCTTTCTCTCTCATCCTCCCTCCCTTACCCCTCACACCTCTTTCATCCCCTTTCTCTCTCTCTCTTCCTCCCTCTCTCTCTTTAATTTAATTTGTTATAACAAAAAATAGTTAGCATTTTTATTTATTTATTGTTTATAAAAGGCCCCATCAAAATCCTCAGCACCAGGCCCACGATGTTCTTAATCTGGCCCTGATGAAGGGTAATTATCTGATCTGGGCCACACTGCCCACAGACGTTCGATCTCATGGAGCACACACATTGGATGATTTCTGGGAGTGAGTACCGGATGTGGGTGCTATAATATACTTCCTGTCATTTCCTTCCTTCCCTCCTTTCCCATAGGTGCTTACATTTTATTTTTTACTTTCTTTCCTATCCTTCCCCTCATTTCTTCCTTCCTTTCTGTATTCTTTGTTCACCTTTCTATACTTTCAACTCCTTGTTCATCTCCTTTCCTTCCTTCCTTCCTTCCTTCCTTCCTTCCTTCCTTCCTTTTTCATAACTCCTTCTTTCTTCACTCCCTTCCTGCATATCTTCCTGTCATTTCCTTCTTTCCTTCCTCATACTTCCTTTCTTCTTACCTTCCTCATCCTTCCTTCTATCCCCATTCTTCCCATTCTTTCCTGCTCCGTACTTCCTATTGTCATTTCCTTCCATCTTTCCTCACACTTCCTATTATTTTCTTCCTTCCTCCCTCCCCTTCCTTACTTCTTTCTCTCCTTCCTTCCTGCCTTCCTTCCTCACCCAAACCTAAAATTCCTTCCTTTCTGTCATTTCCTACTTTCCTTTCCCATGAATCCGCCCATTTCCATCCTTCCTTGTAGATCCTTCATTCTTCTCTTCTGTAACGTCATTCTTCTTGTGATTTCCTTCCTTCCCCATAATTCCTATTCCTTCCTTCCAGTCTTCTTCCCCCATACATTCTATTCTATCTCTTCAATCCTTTCTGTTCTCTCATTCATCATTGTTCCAACAATTTCTTCCTCCCTCTCTTCCTTCCTTCCTTCTTCATAGTTTCCTCATTCTTCACTTCCTTCCTGCATTTCTTCCTGTAATTTCCTTCTTTCCTTCCTCATACTTCCTTTCTCCATCCTTCCTTCCATACCCATTCTTTCTATTTCTTCCTTCTCCGTACTGCCTATTGTAATTTCCTTCCATCTTTCCTCATACTTCCTATTATTTTTATCCTCCCTCCCCTTCCAGCCTTCCTTCCTTCTCCCCTTCCTGACTTCCTTCCTCATCCAAACATTATGTTCCTTCCTTTCTGTCATTTCCAACTTTCCTTTCCTATGATTCCATCAATTCTCTCCTTCTTCATAGATCCTTCATTCTTCCCTTCCTTCCCTTCATTCTTTTTGTGATTTCCTTCCTTCCTTCCTGCCTTCCTTCCCCATACATTCTGTCTCTTCATTCCTTTCTGTTCTTTGCTTCATCATTCTTCCTATTAATTTCTTCCCCCCTTTCTTCCATCCTTCCTTCCTCATGCTTCCTGTCACTTCCATCTTTCCTTTCCCATGCTTCCTGTCACTTCCATCTTTCCTTTCCCATGCTTCCTGTCGCTTCCATCTTTTCTTTCCCATGCTTCCTGTCACTTCCATCTTTCCTTTCCCTTGCTTCCTGTCACTTCCATCTTTTCTTTCCCATGCTTCCTGTCACTTCCATCTTTCCTTTCCCATGCTTCCTGTCACTTCCATCTTTTTTTTCCCATGCTTTCAGTCACTTCCATCTTTCCTTTCCCATGCTTCCTGTCACTTCCATCTTTTCTTTCCCATGCTTCCTGTCACTTCCATCTTTCCTTTCCCATGCTTCCTGTCACTTCCATCTTTCCTTTCCCATGCTTCCTGTCGCTTCCATCTTTCCTTTCCCATGCTTCCTGTCGCTTCCATCTTTTCTTTCCCATGCTTCCTGTCACTTCCATCTTTCCTTTCCCATGCTTCCTGTCACTTCCATCTTTCCTTTCCCATGCTTCCTGTCGCTTCCATCTTTCCTTTCCCATGCTTCCTGTCACTTCCATCTTTCCTTTCCCTTGCTTCCTGTCACTTCCATCTTTTCTTTCCCATGCTTCCTGTCGCTTCCATCTTTCCTTTCCCATGCTTCCCGTCACTTCCATCTTTCCTTTCCCTTGCTTCCTGTCACTTCCATCTTTTCTTTCCCATGCTTCCTGTCACTTCCATCTTTTCTTTCCCATGCTTCCTGTCACTTCCATCTTTCCTTTCCCATGCTTCCTGTCACTTCCATCTTTCCTTTCCCTTGCTTCCTGTCACTTCCATCTTTTCTTTCCCATGCTTCCTGTCACTTCCATCTTTTCTTTCCCATGCTTCCTGTCACTTCCATCTTTTCTTTCCCATGCTTCCTGTCACTTATATCTTTCCTTTCCCATGCTTCCTGTCGCTTCCATCTTTCTTTTCCCTTGCTTCCTGTAATTTTCTTCCTCCCTCTTTCTTTCTTTCTTTTTTTCTTTCTATCCTGTAATTTCCTTCCTTGCCTATATTTCCTATTCATGTATTCCTATCACTTCCTTCCTGTGATTTTCTTCCTTTCCTATAGTTCCTATTCATGCATTCCAATCACTTCCTTCCTGTGATTTTATTCCTTCAGCAATAACTGAATTATCCATTGGACCCGCACCAGCAGATGGACTTTGAAGCAGACCTTCACTCAAAGTGATAGTTATGCTTATTCCGCTCACCACCCCCATCTGTAACACTTTTTTTTAGGGGGAGGGTACCTTTTTTGACAGGTGTCCGCTCCAACAGTGCCACCTTAAAGGGGTTGTATACAGGTGCAAAAAAAACAAAAAACAAACCTGTAAAGCAAAAGGCATAATGAGCTAGTATGCACCGCACCGCACCGCACCGCACCGCATACTAGCTCATTATGAAATACTTACCTTAGAACGAGGTGTCGGCAGCTGATCCTGGTCCACGCCGAGGGGAAATATCAGCTCCCTCTGTGTGGACCGGGTTCGCGGCTCCAGTGCTGTGAGTGGCCAGAGCCGCGTCTGCCGGACCTTCAGCCGGACCTTCACAACGCATGCCCCGCTGACGTCAGCAAAGCAAAGTAAGCAAAATGAATATCTCCTAAACCGTACAGGTTTATTCATTTTACCTCCCAGGTAAGCCTTATTATAAGCCTTATATAAGCCTCACCTGTAGGTAAATATATATAAAAAAAATGGGTATACAACCACTTTAACAGCATCATGGGCCCCTGGGCAAAGTAGTGCTCTGGGGCCCCTACCGTGTATCACGCTACAGCAAACAGTGGGTGTGGCTAAATTATGCTACATATAGGATGAGCATTTTCATTTTTTTCATTTCTTTTTTTTTTTGCAATTTTAATTAAAAAATTTTTTTTCACAATGCTGATGTGGGTCTTTGGTGAGATATCAGGGGGGCTATACAGACCCCTGGAAGTCCCACTTTTAAAACAGGGAGCAACACATTCCCCAGTTCCTTTCTGCAGCCACAGCTGCACTGCACAGGAATGAACAAGAGACAGAGGCTCCTCCCCATTTATAAACTGAAGTTTACTATGCTTCAGTTATAAATGAACACTGTGAATGATCAATACCCACTGCACTGATTGCTCTAGCTACATACATGGGATTCCCCCTGTTGGCGGAAAGGGAGGGGGGCTGCAGGGGCCCCTAATGCACCTGGACCCCAATGCACCTGGGCCCCCAATGCACATGGACCGCCAATGCACCTGGGCCCCCAATGCACCTGGGCCCCCAATGCACCTGGGCTCCCAATGCACCTGGACCCCCAATGCACCTGGACCCCCAATGCACCTGGGCCTCCAATGCACCTGGGCCCCCAATGCACCTGGGCCTCCAATGCACCTGGACCACCAATGCCCTGGGCTTCCAATGCACCTGGGCCTCCAATGCACCTGGGCCTCCAATGCACCTGGGCCTCCAATGCACCCGAGCCCCCAATGCACCTGGGCCTCCAATGCACCTGGGCCCCCAATGCACCTGGGCCCCCAATGCACCTGGACCACCAATGCACCTGGGCCTCCAATGCACCTGGGCCTCCAATGCACCTGGGCCTCCAATGCACCCGGGCCCCCAATGCACCTGGGCCCCCAATGCACCTGGGCCTCCAATGCACCTGGACCACCAATGCACCTGGGCCTCCAATGCACCTGGGCCTCCAATGCACCTGGGCCCCCAAATGCACCTGGGCCTCCAATGCACCTGGGCCCCCAATGCACCTGGGCCCCCAATGCACCTGGGCTCCCAATGCACCTGGACCCCCAATGCACCTGGACCCCCAATGCACCTGGGCTCCCAATGCACCTGGGCCCCCAATGCACCTTGACCCCCAATGCACTTGGGCCTCCAATGCACCTGGGCAGAACCTAGAGGTGGCCATATGAAAAGACAGCCCTGAGCAGCTGCAGTATAGATAGCTGCTGACTTTGAATTAAAAAATAGTGAAGCTTCTCTTTAACCACTTACAAGTGACCCAAAATTATTATTTTTTTAAATGGACAGTGTAAAAATAAAAAAGTAAAATAAATAAGAAAAAAAATTGAATGAGCCCCGTCCCGCCAACGCATAGGTAAGTAGCGCCCGCATATGAAAACAGTGTTCAAACCACACACGTGAGGTATCGCCGCAATCGTTAGAGTGAGAGCGATAATTCTAGCCCTAGACCTCCTCTGTAACTCAAAATTGGTAACCTGTAGAATTTTTTAAAGTCGCCTATGGAGATTTTTAAGGGTCAAAGTTTGTCGCCATTCCACGAGCGGGTGCAATTTTGAAACGTGACATGTTGGGTATCTATTTACTCAGCATAACATTATTTTTCACAATATTAAAAAAAAAAATTGGCTAATTTTACTGTTTTAATTTTTAAAAAGTGTATTTTTTCCCAAAAATTGCGCTTCTAATACCGCTGCGCAAATACAGTGTGATAGAAAGTATTGCAACGACCGCCATTTTATTCTCTAGGGTGTCTGAAAAAAAAATATTTTATCTTGTAAACACCAAGTTTGAAAAATAAGTAGTTAAACACCCTAAAAAAAACATAACATTGAAGATATCTGCTGTCTGTATTGTGGCTCTTCTACAGGTTTTATTTTTTTTTAATGTTTAATTTTCACCTTTTGCTGCGATAGAAATTCTCTGATTTGCACCCTTCAATGAACAGAACAAGCAACCTCACTAAGCAATCCTTGGAGTTGGGATCCCCCGAACCTTTCCAGCTGAGAAGCTCCTTTCCCTCGCCTCTCCCTGTCTAAAGCCTCGTAGACACGATCGAATTTTCCGCAGACAAAACTTCGGATTTTTGGCGTGTGCCTGGATTTTGTCTTGCATAAATAACGGCAAGGAATTGTCGGCCAACAAACACGAAAGTAGTGACGTACTACGTGGTTTTTCAGCTCTTTAGCACCACTCTTTGGGCTCCTTCTGCTAATTTTGTGTTGGTAGAAGTTTGGTGAGTGTTGATTTGCGCTTTTCATTTTGTGCTTTTCATTTAGCGCTTTTCAGTTTGCGCTTTTAATTTCCTGCCTTTCAGTTTGTTTCTGAACAGCCGTTCGTCAACCAGACATGTTGCGGAATCAGAGGAGATAACGTGTTATTTATTATTGGCCTTGGAGTTATTGCTTTGACCCAAGTCCAGTCCAGGAATAGGAGGAGGAGGAGTTCTTGGACCAAAAATTGGTTGCTTTATTAATGACCAATTATGCCATATGCCTTTGCTGTGGGAGCTCCAGGAGAATAATCAGGATAATTTTTGGCATTATCTCCAGATGACGGACCCCTGCTTTCACCAACTCTTGGCATTAAGGCATTAAGAAGCAGGACACCTGCATGAGGCTTTTATTTTATTTTTTGGTTGAATAATAATGATTTGATTTGCTATATTTTCTATATTTTTGGATGCATAGAATGCACTTTTTGGTTAAGTTCTATTGGCAGATATCATGTCTAATTTTATTTGTTTTCTTTTTGTAATGCACAATTAAAAAAATTGTGTAGAATAATACTTGGCTCTGTGTTTTTACTTCAAATGACAGTTTGGGAGTCGGCAGTTACATTTAAAAAAATACAATGTAACATTAACAAGGGACACCGACATAGTTGTATCTTTGATCTTATAAACTACGGGAGAATGGTGTTGTGGTAACTTGCACCAAAAAAAAAATACCAAGCATAATAATGTTACTCTTGATATCACTAGAAAAACATCCTTTGAAAATTAGTTTGGAATAACTCCATCAGGGCCGGTTCACACTGCAGGCGAGGCGAGGCGACTCCGACTTGCCTCGCCGCGACCTGCCGCGACCTCAGCGGCAACTTGCAGATGACTTCTGTATAGAAGTCAATGCAAGTCGCCCCGAGGTCGCCCAAAAGTAGTACAGGAACCTTTTTTCTGAGTCGGAGCGACTCGAGTCGCTCCTCTCAGAACGGTTCCATTGTACAGAACGGGGGCGACTTGCGAGAGCGAGGCGAGGCGAGTCGTGTCGCCTCGCATCGCCCGCTGTGTGAACCGGCTCTAAGTATCACCAGCAAAGCAGCTTCATTATTATCCCATTAAAGAAGAAGAGAATTTTCGAGATTTCAGAATTTGCCGCGTCACGAATGTTAATTTTCCATTACGAGCGCTAGTTTACAAGACCGACCGCTTCCGGGTCTCGTCCTTGCTTCCGAGCATGCGTGTTTTGTAGCTTGGATTTTTGTCCGACGGGCTTGTGGACGCACACTTGGAAAATCCGACAACACACATTTGTCCGTGGGAAATTTTAAAGCCTGCCATCCAACATTTGTCCGCGGAAAATCCGACAACAATTGTCCGATGGAGCGTACGCACAAGGTTTTACGCCACCAGCCAGTCATCGCGCAATCCGATCGTGTGTACGAGGCTGCAAAGTTATCTGAAACTTTGGGTGTCTGAAATTCCGACGGGAAAAAAGTCAGATGGAGCCCACACACGCGATCGGAATTTCCGACAACACCATCCGATCACACATTTGCCTGTCGGAAAGTCTGACCGTGTGTACAGGGCATTAGTCCGTAGGGTTCAGTATTGAGTTGGCCCCGCCCTTTGCAGCTATAACGGCTTCAACTCTTCTGGGAAGGCCGTCCACAAGGTTTAGGAGGGTGTCTATGGGGAATGTTTGACTATTCTTCCAATAAAGCATTTGTGAGGTCAGGGACTGATGTTGGACGAGAAGGCCTGGCTCACAGTCTCCGCTCTAATGCATCTCAAAGGTGTTGTATCGGGTTGAGGTTGGGACTCTGTGCAGGCCAGTCAAGTTCCTCCACCCAAAACTCGCTCATCCATGTCTTTATGGGCCTTTTTTTGCGCACTGGTGTGCAGTCATGTTGGAACAGGAAGGAACCATCCCCAAACTGTTCCCACAATGTTGGGAGCATGAAATTGTCCAAAATGTATTGGTATGATGACTAGAACTAAGGGGCCAAGCCCAACCCCTGAAAAACAACCCCACACCACAACCCCCCCCTCCACCAAATGATTTGGAGGGGTGATCTCATACTTTTGGCAATATAGTTTGGATGAGAGAGTTTCCTTCCTAACACAAATTCCATCCCCAATTCCCACTCCTAGCACAACCCCCCCCCCAACTTCCCCATGAGCACAAATCCCCCTCCTCAATTTTGCCCTCCTAGCACAAATCCCCTTCCCCAATTTTGCCCTCCTAGCACAAATCCCCCTCTTCAATTTTGCCCTCCTAGCACAAATCCCCCTCCTCAATTTTGCCCTCCTAGCACAAATCCCCCTCTTCAATTTTGCCCTCCTAGCACAAATCCCCCTCTTCAATTTTGCCCTCCTAGCACAAATCCCCCTCTTCAATTTTGCCCTCCTAGCACAAATCCCCCTCTTCAATTTTGCCCTCCTAGCACAAATCCCCCTCCTCAATTTTGCCCTCCTAGCACAAATCCCCTTCCCCAATTTTGCCCTCCTAGCACAAATCCCCCTCTTCAATTTTGCCCTCCTAGCACAAATCCCCTTCCTCAATTTTGCCCTCCTAGCACAAATCCCCCTCTTCAATTTTGCCCTCCTAGCACAAATCCCCCTCTTCAATTTTGCCCTCCTAGCACAAATCCCCCTCTTCAATTTTGCCCTCCTAGCACAAATCCCCCTCTTCAATTTTGCCCTCCTAGCACAAATCCCCTTCCCCAATTTTGCCCTCCTAGCACAAATCCCCCTCCCCAATTATCCCTACTGTCTTTTAATCACTTCCCACCCAGCCTATTTGTCAAATGATGGCTGGGCAGAACGTTTGTTGTTCCAGGGGGTTGTTATTGATGTCCTCCTGCAACGCGCCTCTTGCGCACCCCACGGACCACAATCTGGCACGATTCACTGGACATAGCTGATGACTGATCAGTGTACCAGCCAACTGCCGGTACCATGTGATCACTGTGACCAATCACTTGTACCCATTGAAATCAATGGGTACAAGTCGCCTAGAAGTCGGATAGAGGTAGTACAGGAACCTTTTCTGAAGTCGGAGCAACTTCACTAGTGTGCATTAAGACGGCTCTCATTCACATTGATTTTTACATGTAGCCCGACTTGAGGCGACTAGGGATCGAGAGTTGCCCCTGTGTGAACGGGCTCTAAGCGATAACACTAAATTTCAGTGCCGGTTCACACAGGAGCGACTTGTCAGGCGACTTGCATTGACTTCTATACAGAAGTAGTTTTGCAAGTCGCTGCTGTAGTCGTGTGCAGGTCGCGTCTGTGAGTCGTGTTGCAAGTCGTGTCGCCCCTGTGTGAACCGGCACTAACACACCTGCTCCCCATTCACACCTGAGACCCTGTAACACTAAGCCCTTGTACACACGGTCGGACATTCCGACAACCAAATCCATCGGATTTTGTCCGACGGATTTTGTCCGAAACTGTTGCATACACACAGTCGGGCAAAGTTGTCGGAAAATCCGATCGTACTTAACGTGATGACGTTATTTCATTACGACGGGACTACATTCAGGCTGGTAGCCAATAGCTTTGGTCTAGGAATTTGATCTGAGCATGCGTGGCACTTTGTCCGATCGGAATTCTCTACACATGATCGGACAAAGTCCGATCGGATCATGTTGTCGGAAAATTTTATAGCCCAGCTGGAAAACTTGGTCGGTCGGATACTCCGACAGAAACAGTCCGATGGAGCCCACACACTGCCGTATTATCCGACAACACGGTCCGATCGGACATTGTCCATCGGAATGTCCGACCGTGTGTACAAGGGCTTAGAGTTGAATGCAATAGATATATGTATAGAAATTCTATTGTTAATGATATGTATAGGCATTGACCGTTTGTACTTATTTTTGTAGAGCTTTTATATCCTATCTCCCCCCGAGGAAGGAGTATCTCTAGTAGACTCCCAAACGTGTCGGGTGAAGGATAATTTCTACATACCATCTACTTGTAACTATTGCATCATCAGTAGTGGCTGCCATGCAGGGCCGTCTTTAAGGCAGGGCAAAAGAGGCAGCTGCCCTGGTGGGCCCTGCCATTGTTGTGGGGCCCAAAGCAGCTGCCTCATACCTGTCAACTATCCCAGTTTAAATTCCCTCGTCCTTTGAAGTTTTAGTCCTGTGCTGTGTCCCGATATCTCAGTGTGAAGTGCTGGTACTAATGCTGCCCAGCTCTGCCCTATTGTTGTGTACAGGTGACTCCCCTGCAGACCCTGTGTTTACATGTAAATATCGGCATTCATATGTAAATAGCGTCAGCATTCATAAGTAAATGATTGCGGCCGGCGGCATTGATATGTAAATAAAGGCGGCGTTGATATGTGTAGCATGCCCCCCTGCAGTGAGGAGATGATGTGCTGTAACCTCCAGCAACCAATCAGTGAGCAGTATTACTGTACAGTAATCACTAACGACCAATTAAGAAGCAGAAATCATTTGCTGTTACCTCTAGCAACTAATCAGTGAGCCGTAATGTGTGCTGTAACCTCCAGCAACCAGTCAGTAAGCAGTAATGATGTGCTGTAACCACTGGCAACCAATCACAATCGCTGCCTGATCTGATCCAGTAAACTGGTTTTTAGTCTAGCTGCTATTTGTTGTATGTCTCAGAGCAGGTGGAGAGTGAAATTGCATTGGGAGGGCCTCAAGAAATGTTTTGTCCGGGGTCCAATCAATATTAAATTGGTTGTAAACCCTTACAAACCACTTTGACCTACAGGTAAGCCTAGATTAAGGCTTACCTGTAGGTCCAAGAAATATCTCCCAAACCTATACGGTTTAGGAGATATTTGCCCGAAGACATGCGCATGCGCATGCGCCATAGACAGCAGCACGCAGGCGCACTGAGCGTGGCATCCTCGGTAACGAAGATGCCGCGCGTTCTCGGCTCCCGTGCGCATGCGCGGGAGTGACGTCATCGTGGCTTCGCCGAATGACAGCGGTGGAGCTGCGAGACCCACCGAGAAGATGGATGCTCCGGACTACAGGGGACAGCGGTGACTTCGCTGGCTCCTGTGTCAGGTAAGTGACACATAATGGACTACTATGCGATGCGATGCGATGCGATGCATGGTAGTCCATTATGCTTTGCCTTTGCAGGGAATGAAAGAGGAAGTAACACTCATCAGGGTTTACTTCCTCTTTAACCACTTGCCGCCCGCCCTATTACAAATTGACGGCGGCAAAGTGGTTTCATAATCCTAACCGGACGTCATATGACGTGATTAGGATTATGAGCCGCTGCGCGCCCCCGGGGGCGCGCATCGCGGCGATCGTTGTTGCGGGATGTCAGTCTGACACCCGGCAACTACGATCTCGGTAAAGAGTCTCCGACGGAGACTCTTTACCATGTGATCAGCCGTGTCCAATCATGGCTGATCACAGTGTAAATGGGAAGAGCCGGTGATCGGCTTTCCCTCACTCGCGTCTGTCAGACACGAGTAGAGGAGAGCCGATCGGCTGCTCCTCTGACAGGGGGGGGTCTGTGCTGATCGATTATCAGCACAGCCCCCCCGAGGATGCCCACACTGGACCACCAGGGACACCACTAGACCACCAGGGAAAAGGTAATAAAAATCCATAATCCTCCCTAGACCACCAGGGTGCCAGTCAGCACAATGGGTGCCAATCAGTGCCCATAATGGATGCCAATCAGTGGCCACAATGGGCATCACTGATTGGCATGCATTATTGTTTGGCACTGATTGGCATCCATTACTATAACACCGATGCCGCCTATGAGTGCCCACCTGTGCCGCCTATGAGTGCCCACCTGTGCCGCCTGAGTGCCCACCTGTGCCGCCTGAGTGCCCACCTGTGCCGCCTATCCATGCCCACCTGTGCCGCCTATCCATGCCCACCTGTGCCGCCTATCCATGCCCACCTGTGCCGCCTATCCATGCCCATCCGTGCCGCCCATCCGTGCCGCCCATCTGTGCCAGCTATCAGTGCCAATTTGTGCCACCTATCAGTGTCCGTCCGTGTCGCCCATCCGTGTCGCCCATCCGTGTCGCCCATCAGTGCCGCCTATCAGTGCCACTTCATTGGTGCCACATTGGTGCCCATCAGTGCCACCTTATCAGTGCCCATCAGTGTAGCCCCATCAGTGCCCATCAGTGAAGGAGAAAACTTACTTATTTACAAAGTTTGGAAACTGAAACAAAAAAAAACATTTTTTTTTTCAAAATTTTCGGTATTTTTTTATTTGTAGCGCAAAAAATAAAAACCGTAGAGGTGATCAAATACCACCAAAAGAAAGCTCTATTTGTGGGGAAAAAATGATAAAAATTTCATTTGGGTACAGTGTAGCATGACCGCGCAATTGTCATTCAAAGTGCGACAGCGCTGAAAGCTCAAAATTGGTCTGGGCAGGAAGGTGGTTAAGTGCCCAGTAATGAAGTGGTTAAAGACGGCCCTGCTGCCATGTACACTTTCATTACATATGTTTTTATCTATGTATTTTCAATCAAATATATGAACTTTTTTTTTTTTTTTCCCTATTACATTGATTTGCGATATCTATCCTAGTGCTGTTAAAG
The DNA here is from genome assembly GCF_037356315.1 of Lithobates pipiens. Taxonomy (NCBI): domain Eukaryota; kingdom Metazoa; phylum Chordata; class Amphibia; order Anura; family Ranidae; genus Lithobates; species Lithobates pipiens. Next base: position 219,316,745 of record NW_027507788.1, read on the forward strand.
CCCTCTTTCTCTATATTCACTAACGAGTCACATGACATTGGGGAGGGAAAATGGCTAATTGTGCCCAATTTGGACATTTTCACTTAGGGGTGTACTGACTTTTACTCAGCGGTTTAGACATTAATGGCTGTGTGTTGAGTTATTTTGAGGGGACAGGAAATTTACACTGTTATACAAGCTGTACACTCACTACTTTACATTGTAGACAAGTGTCATTTCTTCAGTGTTGTCACATGAAAAGAGAGAAGAAAACATTTACAAAAATGCGAGGGGTGTACTTACTTTTGTCAGATACTGCGTATACTGTATGTACAGTATATAAATTGCTTGCTGATACATAAACACAGAAAAAAAAAAAAAAAAAAAGGAGAATCCTGGACTGACCGACTGTACAGAGAAAAAAAAAAGACAGATATAAACAAGCGCGTTACTTATACGGCGATCATTAGCGCGTTCCATCAGAAAGGCCTTTGCAGATCTCAGAAGTACAAATAAGCAGCGGTAATACCGTCTGATGCGCCTGTCGCCATGGCAACTATTTTCTACAGCAAATAATTCTATTTTAAATCCTAGTTTAAATAGTCGTGTGCAATCCACATTAAATGGTGGTAAGTGAAAATACCCCAGGCTCCAATGTATGGCGCACAAAAGGGAGAGCGTTGAATTCTGACTATAATTACTGTTACTTTTTCTTTTTTTTTTTCTTTTTTTTTTTTTTTTGCACATAATAGCAGATGGGCCCTGAGCTTAAAATTTATTCCCATTTAATGATCAGAACTTTTTTTTTTTTTTTAATTGGCTGCTTCGTTTTATTTTTAGGTAACGCATAAATTAACACGAGTGGTGAAAGCGAATCTCTGATGCTAATTTTTCTAAAAAAAAAAAAAAGATGGCGAGGCCTTAATTGTAGAGATTTGGCCAAAGGCTGACCGGTAAGAGAAACTGGAATGGTTTTATCTTTGTTGTTTTTTTAGTTTATACATTCTTAAACTGTTGCTTTATATCGGTGCCTTGGAAAAAGTATTCATACCCCTTGAAATTCCCCACATTTTGTCATGTTACATCCAAAAATGTAAATGTATTTTATTGCGATTTTATGTGATAAACCAACACAAAGTAGCACATAATTGTGAATATATCTATAGCTATCTATCTGTCTACATATATATATATATACATAAGCTATTTATAATCTGAGCACAAACATATCTGCTACATAGTGCAGGTAAGTCATTGGGGGGGGGGGGGGGGTGCCTGCAGTTGCTGTATTATTTTTAATTGGAACAATAAATGAATAAATGCTGCCCAGCTCTGCCCTATTGTTGTGTACAGGTGACTCCCCTGCAGACCCTGTGTTTACATGTAAATACCAGCATTCATATGTAAATAGCGGCAGCATTCATAAGTAAATGATTGCGGCCGGCGGCATTGATATGTAAATAAAGGCGGCGTTGATATGTGTAGCATGCCCCCCTGCAGTGAGGAGATGATGTGCTGTAACCTCCAGCAACCAATCAGTGAGCAGTATTACTGTACAGTAATCACTAGCGACCAATTAAGAAGCAGAAATCATTTGCTGTTACCTCTAGCAACTAATCAGTGAGCCGTAATGTGTGATGTAACCTCCAGCAACCAGTCAGTAAGCAGTAATGATATGCTGTAACCTCTGGCAACCAATCGCAATCGCTGCCTGAGAGAAACTGGGATGGTTTTATCTTTGTTGTTTTTTTAGTTTATACATTCTTAAACTGTTGCTTTATATCGGTGCCTTGGAAAAAGTATTCATACCCCTTGAAATTCCCCACATTTTGTCATGTTACATCCAAAAATGTAAATGTATTTTATTGGGATTTTATGTGATAAACCAACACAAAGTAGCACATAATTGTGAATATATCTATAGCTATCTATCTGTCTACATATATATATATATATATATATATATATATATATATATATATATATATATATATACATAATACATACATAAGCTATTTATAATCTGAGCACAAACATATCTGCTACATAGTGCAGGTAAGTCATTGGGGGGGGGGGGGGGGGGGGTGCCTGCAGTTGCTGTATTATTTTTAATTGGAACAATAAATGAATAAATGACAATCACTGTGCTGTAACCCCCCCCCCCCCCCCCCGTATATTGGTTGTGCTGGTGGTTTTTGGGGACACACCTGGTTACTACATTTTCCTACTGGTGAATAGTGATAGTGCCCCATCGTTGGTGTCACTGGGAGGAATAGTGTCCCATCATTGGTATCAGTGGGAGGAATAGTGCCCCATCATTGGTGTCAGTGGGAGGAATAGTGCCCCATCATTGGTATCAGTGGGATGAATAGTGCCCCATCATTGGTATCAGTGGGAGGAATAGTGCCCCATCATTGGTGTCACTGGGAGGAATAGTGCCCCATCATTGGTGTCACTGGGAGGAATAGTGCCCCATCATTGGTATCAGTGGGAGGAATAGTGCCCCATCATTGGTATCAGTGGGAGGAATAGTGCCCCATCATTGGTGTCACTGGGAGGAATAGTGTCCCATCATTGGTATCAGTGGGAGGAATAGTGCCCCATCATTGGTGTCAGTGGGAGGAATAGTGCCCCATCATTGGTATCAGTGGGAGGAATAGTGCCCCATCATTGGTGTCACTGGGAGGAATAGTGTCCCATCATTGGTATCAGTGGGAGGAATAGTGCCCCATCATTGGTGTCAGTGGGAGGAATAGTGCCCCATCATTGGTATCAGTGGGATGAATAGTGCCCCATCATTGGTATCAGTGGGAGGAATAGTGCCCCATCATTGGTGTCACTGGGAGGAATAGTGTCCCATCATTGGTATCAGTGGGAGGAATTTTCCCCAACATTGGTATCAGTGGGAGGAATAGTGCCCCATAATTGGTATCAGTGGGAGGAATAGTGCCCCATCATTGGTATCAGTGGGAGGAATAGTGTCCCATCATTGGTATCAGTGGGAGGAATAGTGCCCCATCATTGGTGTCAGTGGGAGGAATAGTGCCCCATCATTGGTATCAGTGGGATGAATAGTGCCCCATCATTGGTATCAGTGGGAGGAATAGTGCCCCATCATTGGTGTCACTGGGAGGAATAGTGCCCCATCATTGGTGTCACTGGGAGGAATAGTGCCCCATCATTGGTATCAGTGGGAGGAATAGTGCCCCATCATTGGTATCAGTGGGAGGAATAGTGCCCCATCATTGGTGTCACTGGGAGGAATAGTGTCCCATCATTGGTATCAGTGGGAGGAATAGTGCCCCATCATTGGTGTCAGTGGGAGGAATAGTGCCCCATCATTGGTATCAGTGGGAGGAATAGTGCCCCATCATTGGTGTCACTGGGAGGAATAGTGTCCCATCATTGGTATCAGTGGGAGGAATAGTGCCCCATCATTGGTGTCAGTGGGAGGAATAGTGCCCCATCATTGGTATCAGTGGGATGAATAGTGCCCCATCATTGGTATCAGTGGGAGGAATAGTGCCCCATCATTGGTGTCACTGGGAGGAATAGTGTCCCATCATTGGTATCAGTGGGAGGAATTTTCCCCAACATTGGTATCAGTGGGAGGAATAGTGCCCCATAATTGGTATCAGTGGGAGGAATAGTGCCCCATCATTGGTATCAGTGGGAGGAATAGTGCCCCATCATTGGTGTCAGTGGGAGGAATAGTGCCCCATCATAGGTGTCAGTGGGAGGAACAATACCCCTAGGGCCAGACAAAGGCAAACAAAGGGCCACATCTGGCCTCTGGCCGTAGTTTTGGAGACCACTGCTCTAAAACATACTGTATACAGTGCCTTGAAAAAGTATTCATACCCCTTGAAATTTCCCACATTTTGTCAGGTTACAACAAAAAACATAAATTTATTTTATTGGGATTTTATATGACAGAACAACACAAAGTGGCACATAATAGTGAAGTGGAAGGAAACACAAACAAATATGTGAAAAGTGAGTGTGTGTGTGTGTGTGTGTGTGTGTGGGGGGGGGGGGCATTTGTATTCAGCCCCCTTTACTCTGATAACTAAAATCTAGTGGAACCAATTGCCTTCAGAAGTCACCTAATTAGTAAATAGAGTCCACCTGTCTGTCATTTAATCTCAGTATAAATACAGCTGTTCTGTGAAGCCCTCAGAGGTTTCTAAGGCTGCTTTCACACTGCAGCGTCGGCGGTAAAGTACCGCTATTTTTAGCGGCGCTTTACCGTCGTTTTAGCGGCGGTGTGCGGGCGCTAGCGGGGTGGTTTTAACCCCTGCTAGCGGCCGAAAAGGGGTTAAACCCGCCCGCAAAGCGCCGCTGCAGCGGCGCTTTGCCGGCGGTATTGCCGCGGTGTCCCATTGATTTCAATGGGTAGGAGCGGTGAATACACCGCTCCTTCACCGCTGCAAAGATGCGGCTAGCAGGACTTTTTTCACCGTCCTGCCAGCGCATCGCTCCAGTGTGAAAGCCCTCCGGCTTTCACACTGGAGTTAAAGGGGCCGGTTTTTTTCAGGCGTTACACAGGCGCTATTTTTAGCGCTGTAACGCCTTAATACCGCCCCAGTGTGAAAGCAGCCTTAGAGAATCTTAGTGAACAAACAGCATCATGAAGGCCAAGGAACACACCAGACAGGTCAGGGATAAAGTGGAGAAGTATAAAGCAGGGTTAGGTTATAAAGGAATCTCTCAAGCTGTTCAATCCATCATCGGAAAATGGAAAGAGTATGGCACAACCGCAAACCTACCAAGACACGGCCGTCCACCTAAACTGACCGGGCCGGGCAAGGAGAGCATTCATCAGTGAAGAGCCAAGAGGCCCATGGTAACTCTGGAGGAGCTGCAGAGATCCACAGCTCAGGGGGGAGAATCTGTCCACAGGACAACTATTAGTCGTCTCTCCACAAATCTGCCCTTTATGGGAGAGTGACAAGAAGAAAGACATTGGGGAAAGAAGTCATAAGAAGTCCTGTTTGTAGTTTGTGAGAAGCCATGTGGGGGAGGGGGCAGCAAACATGGGGAAGAAGGTGATCTGGTCAGAGGAGACCAAAATTCAACTTTTTGGCCTAAAAGCAAAACGCTATATGTGGGGAAAACTAACACCGCCCATCCCCCTGAACACACCATCCCCACCGTGAGACATGGTGGTGGCAGCATCATGTGGTGATCACTGATACTGTTCAAGCTTCACCCCCCGCTGACGCGTTAGGTCCCTGGCTTGGCACTCTCTGATATTCTTCAAGCCTTCAAGCGTCACCCCCACTGAATCGTTAGGTCCCTGGCTTGGCACTCACTGATACTGTTCAAGCTTCACCTCCCACTGACCCGTTAGGTCCCTGGCTTGACACTCACTAATACTCTTCAAGCCTTCAAGCTTCATCCCCCACTGACACATTAGGTCCCTGGCTTGGCACTCACTGTTACTCTTCAAGCCTTGAAGTTTCACCCCCGCTGACACGTTAGATCCCTGGCTTGGCACTCAGTGATGCTCTTCAAGCGCCACCCCCACTGACACGTTAGGTCCCTGGCTTGGCATTCTCTGATATACTTCAAGCCTTCAAGCGTCACCCCCCGCTGACATGTTAGGTCCCTGGCTTGGCACTCACTGATATACTTCAAGCCTTCAAGCGTCACCCCCCGCTGACATGTTAGGTCCCTGGCTTGGCACTCACTGATGCTCTTCAAGCCTCACCCCCGCCGACACGTTAGGTCCCTGGTTTGGCGCTCATTGATGCTCTGCAAGCATCACCTCTGCTGTCCCGCTGGGTCCCTGACTTGGCACTTGCTGAAGTTTTCCCACTTCTTCACCGTCCCCGGCTGGTGAGAAGTTTTCTCTGGTACTGGCCTCAGCTTGATCACAATGGTCTCTGGTAATGAGTCGAATGGTCGCTTAGTGGCGACAGCTTCCCCTCTACAGCTGGTCCCCCCGTCCGGAGAAACCGTTACTTCTGCTTGGACGACAAGCCCGCAGTCCCAAACCTGCGCTGCTCTCCTGCTTCTGGATAGGCCCTCAGACAGCCTAGCAGCCAGATGTCCCCGGGATATCAGCATCCCAGGGCAGCATAACACATGTCCACCCAGACAGCTGTCCAGGTAGCACAGAACCCCGATCACCTGACTCCACCCAAATAAATAGACTCTCCCAGCAGGCCAAGGGACCTAAGAAAATCCCTGCCCATTGGCTGAGATGCCCCATTTATTCCGAATCTGTCCTTGCTATGCCCTTGCCTTATCTAATGTCACCAGCTACAATGCCATCTAGTGACAGAAGAGAAAAGTGCAGCAATTCCAGAATTAGGGGGAAAGCAATCCTAACAATTGATCAAGGCAACTATCGCCTGGTAACTAAATTTGATAGCAGCTCTGCCAAAACATCAGGGTGCTACAGTTGTAACATGACAAAATGTGGAAAATTTCAAGGTGTATGAATACTTTTTCAAGGCACTGTATGTACATCATTTTTATAATATGGTGGAACCTTGGATTATGAGTATAATCCATTCCAGGAGAATGCTTGTAATCCAAAGCACTTGCATATCAAAGCGAGTTTCCCCATAGAAGTCAATGGAAATGAAGATTATTCGTTCTGCATTGACTTCTATTGCATGCAATACCTCATGTGGCCAGGGATGTGGGGGAGGCATCGGAGAGACTTGGACTTGGATACCGCTCAGATGCCCTCGGAAACCCTTGAAAAGAATGAAGCTCAACCACCTGATTTTACTGCCCATTTGCTGCCCTAAGGGGACCAGTTATCTGATTCTGGTAGGCACACTCCGGAGTCGGGAGATGGTATGTCAGGACAAGTAGTTGGCAGAGCAGAAACTGTTTAAGAAATCATCAATATGACTGCAAAATGACTATTTTGCCACCAGGCGTCACCTGTGCTAATGTATGCGCTCTTATTTCATTCGCTTTCTTGACACACAATTTGAATGTATCTGTGGAAGGTCCACATATATATCTATCTATCTCTATATCCATATATATCCATATATATCTATCTATCTATCTATCTATCTATCTATCTATATATATATATATATATATATATATATATATATATATATATATATATATATACATCCTTGTTATTGATACCCTGCAAAGAGCTGTTCTGAAGGTAGGCAGCATAATGAATCCGAGGATCCGAGTCTCGGGTGACGAAGGCACTTCAGCAAATCACATCTCATTATGAATAATCACATTGTATTCATCTCAGAAGTTTTCTGCATCACATCAATTGCAAGCCGAAGGTCCTCCAGTCTTCTAATAAGTGGAATCTCATTGCCCAGATCTATTTGTCATGTACAGCCTTCCCTATATGCCGGTATTTTATTGTATTTCATGTTCATCTACCACATAAAAAGGCGGTTCAGATCTATTTCAATTAATATTTGTTTGCACATTTGACAGAGTAGAGAATCGATAAAAAACGCTGTAAAGTTGTTGTTTCTTATCCGTGTCCCATTGGGGGGAACTTCCCTTCAATTCTTGTGCTGAAGATACAACAAGAAGTGAGAGGAAGTTGCTCCAAAGTGAGCAACCACCAGCACCATAACAACCAATCATGCTCTAGGGCCGGCATCAATCAACGCATGACACTGGAGCCAAAGCATAGGGCTCTGATGTGAAGAGGGGTCTGTGTGTTTGGGGGGGCTTAGTGATTGGGGTACTGTGTGATTGGGGGGCTCTGTGATGTAGGGACTGTGTGATTGGGGGGCTCTGTGATGAGAGGACTATGTGATTGGGAGGATCTGTGATGCGGGGAACGTGTGATGGGGGTTCTGTCATGCGGAGGCCATAATTAGGGGGCTCTGTGATGAGAGAACTATGTGAGTGGGGGCTCTATGATGCGGGGAATGTGTGATGGGGGGGGGTTCTGTGATGCAGGTAATGTGTGATGAGGGGTTCTGTGATGCGGAGACTGTAATTGGGGGGCTCTGTGATGGTGGTATTCTGATGTGATGAGTAGAATGTGTGATTGGGGGGCTCTGTGATGGTGGTATTCTGATGTGATGAGTAGAATGTGTGATTGGGGGGGCTCTGTGATGAGGTGACTATCTGATGGCGGGTTCTGAGATGAGTAGACTGTGGGGCTCTGTGTTGAGGTGACTACGTGATGGGGGGTTCTGAGATGAGTAAACTGGGGGGCTCTGATGTGATGGGGGGAACTCTGGTGTGAAGGGGAGACCTCTGACGCGAAGGGGAGACCTCTGATGCAAAGGGGAGACCTCTGATGTGAAGGGGAGACCTCTTATGCGAAGGGGAGACCTCTGATGCGAAGGGGAGACCTCTGATGCGAAGATGAGACCTCTGATGTGAAGGGGAGACCTCTGATGTGAAGGGGAGACCTCTGGTGTGAAGGGGAGACCTCTGGTGTGATGGGAAGACCTCTGATGTGATGGGGAAGGCTCTGATGTGAAGCTGGCACTGATGTGATGGGAAGACCTCTGATGTGAAGGGGAGACCTCTGATGTGATGGGGAGACCTCTGATGTGAAGGGGAGACCTCTGGTGTGAAGGGGGAACTCTGGTGTGAGGGGGAGACCTCTGATATGAAGGAGAGACCTCTGATGTAAAGGAGAGACCTCTGATGTGAAGGGGAGACCTCTGGTGTGAAGGGGAGACCTCTGGTGTGAAGGGGAGACCTCTAATGTGAATGGGGGAACTCTGGTGTGATCGGGAGAACTCTGATGTGAAGGGGAGACCTCTGATGTGATGGGAAGACCTTTGATGTCAAGGGGAGACCTCTGATGCGAAGGGGAGACCTCTGATGTGAAGGAGAGACCTCTGATGTGAAGGGGAGACCTCTGATGTGAAGGGAAGACCTTTGATGTCAAGGGGAGACCTCTGATGCGAAGGGGAGACCTCTGATGTGAAGGAGAGACCTCTGATGTGAAGGGGAGACCTCTGATGTGAAGTTGAGACCTCTGAAGTGAAGGGGAGACCTCTGATGTGAAGGAGAGACCTCTGATGGAAAGGGGAGACCTCTGATGTGAAGGAGAGACCTCTGATGTGAAGGGGAGACCTCTGATGTGAAGGAGAGACCTCTGATGTGAAGGGGAGACCTCTGAAGTGAAGGGGAGACCTCTGGTGTGATTGGGAGACCTCTGATGTGAAAGGGAGACCTCTGATGTGATGGGAAGACCTCTGATGTCAAGAGGAGACCTCTGATGTGAAGGGGAGACCTCTGATGTGAAGGGGAGACCTCTGATGTGAAGGGGAGACCTCTGATGAGAAGGGGAGACCTCTGATGTGAAGGGGAGACCTCTGATGTGAAGGGGAGACCTCTGATGAGAAGGGGAGACCTCTGATGTGAAGGGGAGACCTCTGATGTGAAGGGGAGACCTCTGATGCGAAGGGGAGTCCTCTGATGCGAAGGGGAGACCTCTGATGCGAAGGGGAGACCTCTGATGTGAAGGAGAGACCTCTGAAGTGAAGGGGAGACCTCTGATGTGAAGGAGAGACCTCTGATGTGAATGGGAGACCTCTGATGTGAAGGAGAGACCTCTGATGTGAAGGGGAGACCTCTGAAGTGAAGGGGAGACCTCTGATGCGAAGGGGAGTCCTCTGATGCGAAGGGGAGACCTCTGATGTGAAGGGGAGACCTCTGATGTGAAGGAGAGACCTCTGATGTGAAGGGGAGACCTCTGAAGTGAAGGGGAGACCTCTGATGCGAAGGGGAGTCCTCTGATGCGAAGGGGAGACCTCTGATGTGAAGGGGAGACCTCTGATGTGAAGGAGAGACCTCTGAAGTGAAGGGGAGACCTCTGATGTGAAGGAGAGACCTCTGATGTGAAGGAGAGACCTCTGATGTGAAGGGGAGACCTCTGAAGTGAAGGGGAGACCTCTGGTGTGATTGGGAGACCTCTGATGTGAAAGGGAGACCTCTGATGTGATGGGAAGACCTCTGATGTCAAGAGGAGACCTCTGATGTGAAGGGGAGACCTCTGATGTGAAGGGGAGACCTCTGATGTGAAGGGGAGACCTCTGATGAGAGGGGGAGACCTCTGATGTGAAGGGGAGACCTCTGATGTGAAGGGGAGACCTCTGATGTGAAGGGGAGACCTCTGATGTGATGGGAAGACCTCTGATGTGATGGGGAAGCCTCTGATGTGAAGCTGGCACTGATGTGATGGGGAAACCTCTGATATGAAGGCGAGGCCTCTGATGTGAAGGGGGCCTATGTATGTTATTGTGGAGACCTCTGATATGAAGGGGAGACTTCTGATGTGATAGGGAGGCCTTTAATGTGAAGGGGGGCCTGTGAATGTGATTGAGGAGTCCTCTGATGTGAAGGAGAATTCTCTGATGTGATGGGGAGACCTCTGATGTGAGGCTGGTACTGATGTGATGGGGAGACCTCTGATGTGAGGCTGGTACTGATGTGATGGGGAGACCTCTGATATGAAGGGGAGACCTCTAAAGTGATGGGAAGATCTCTGCTGTGAAGGGGGCATCTGATGTGATAGGGAGACCCCTGCTGTGAAGGGGGCTCTGATGTCATGGGGAGACCTCTGATGTGAAGGGGACCTCTGATGTGAAGGGGACTTTGATGTGATGGGGAGACCTCTGATGTGAAGGAGACCTCTGATGTGATAGGGAGACCCCTGATGTAATGGGGACTCTGGTGTGATAGGGAGACCTCTAATGTGAAAGGAAGACCTCTGATGTGAAGGGGGATTTGATGTCATAGGGAGACCTCTGATGTGAACGGGGCTCTGGTGTTATGGGACGACCTCTGTTGTGAAGGGGACCTCTGATGTGATAGGGAGAACTCTGATGTGAAGGGGGCTCTGATGTGATGGGACGACCTCTGATGTGAAGGGGAGACCTCTGAAGTGAAGGGGAGACCTCTGATGCGAAGGGGAGTCCTCTGATGTGAAGGGGAGTCCTCTGATGTGAAGGGGAGACCTCTGAAGTGAAGGAGAGACCTCTGAAGTGAAGGGGAGACCTCTGATGTGAAGGAGAGACCTCTGATGTGAATGGGAGACCTCTGATGTGAAGGAGAGACCTCTGATGTGAAGGGGAGACCTCTGAAGTGAAGGGGAGACCTCTGATGCGAAGGGGAGTCCTCTGATGCGAAGGGGAGACCTCTGATGTGAAGGGGAGACCTCTGATGTGAAGGAGAGACCTCTGAAGTGAAGGGGAGACCTCTGATGTGAAGGAGAGACCTCTGATGTGAAGGAGAGACCTCTGATGTGAAGGGGAGACCTCTGAAGTGAAGGGGAGACCTCTGGTGTGATTGGGAGACCTCTGATGTGAAAGGGAGACCTCTGATGTGATGGGAAGACCTCTGATGTCAAGAGGAGACCTCTGATGTGAAGGGGAGACCTCTGATGTGAAGGGGAGACCTCTGATGTGAAGGGGAGACCTCTGATGAGAGGGGGAGACCTCTGATGTGAAGGGGAGACCTCTGATGTGAAGGGGAGACCTCTGATGTGAAGGGGAGACCTCTGATGTGATGGGAAGACCTCTGATGTGATGGGGAAGCCTCTGATGTGAAGCTGGCACTGATGTGATGGGGAAACCTCTGATATGAAGGCGAGGCCTCTGATGAGAGGGGGAGACCTCTGATGTGAAGGGGAGACCTCTGATGTGAAGGGGAGACCTCTGATGTGAAGGGGAGACCTCTGATGTGATGGGAAGACCTCTGATGTGATGGGGAAGCCTCTGATGTGAAGCTGGCACTGATGTGATGGGGAAACCTCTGATATGAAGGCGAGGCCTCTGATGTGAAGGGGGCCTATGTATGTTATTGTGGAGACCTCTGATATGAAGGGGAGACTTCTGATGTGATAGGGAGGCCTTTAATGTGAAGGGGGGCCTGTGAATGTGATTGAGGAGTCCTCTGATGTGAAGGAGAATTCTCTGATGTGATGGGGAGACCTCTGATGTGAGGCTGGTACTGATGTGATGGGGAGACCTCTGATGTGAGGCTGGTACTGATGTGATGGGGAGACCTCTGATATGAAGGGGAGACCTCTAAAGTGATGGGAAGATCTCTGCTGTGAAGGGGGCATCTGATGTGATAGGGAGACCCCTGCTGTGAAGGGGGCTCTGATGTCATGGGGAGACCTCTGATGTGAAGGGGACCTCTGATGTGAAGGGGACTTTGATGTGATGGGGAGACCTCTGATGTGAAGGAGACCTCTGATGTGATAGGGAGACCCCTGATGTAATGGGGACTCTGGTGTGATAGGGAGACCTCTAATGTGAAAGGAAGACCTCTGATGTGAAGGGGGATTTGATGTCATAGGGAGACCTCTGATGTGAACGGGGCTCTGGTGTTATGGGACGACCTCTGTTGTGAAGGGGACCTCTGATGTGATAGGGAGAACTCTGATGTGAAGGGGGCTCTGATGTGATGGGACGACCTCTGATGTGAAGGGGAGATCTCTGATGCAATGCAGAGACCTATGATGTGAAGGGGAGACCTCTGATGTGATGGGGAGAACTCTGATGTAAAGGGGGCTCTGATGTGATAGGGAGACCTCTAATGTGAAAGGAAGACCTCTGATGTGAAGAGGGATCTGATGTCATAGGGATACCTCTGATGTGAAGGGGACCTCAGATGTGATAGTGAGACCTCTGATGTGAAGGGGGCTCTGATGTGATGGGATGACCTCTGAGGTGAAGGGGAGATCTCTGATGCAATGGGGAGACCTCTGATGTGAAGGGGAGATTTCAGAAGGGGGGCCTCCAATGTAAAATTAATTTAATCTATCTACAGTATCTATCTATCTATCTATCTATCTTCCTCAAAACATCAGAACAGTTGAATTCAGGCACAACCCATCCAAGCCATTTGAGATCTGAAATTCTGCTGGTGGATGGCCAGCTTTACTCCACCTTAGGGAAAGCTGTGCCACACTCAACCTCACAGATAATCTATCTCTAGTATTATATATCCAAGCGCCTGGGAGTGTAGTACTAGATACCTCCTTGGTTCATGGTTAAACTATCCTAGCTCATCCAACCATCCATCCTTCCTTCCATCCATCCATTCATCCCCTTCTTATACATCTTGTAACATGACCTATGCATTCGGTAATTACCCCTTCCGTAAGTTTTCTTACCCATAACTGTATCAATACCATTTTACCTTTTCCCATTCCCAATAAATAGACCACACCGGAGTTTGGAGTATAAATTGGCCATAGCAGCCTTTTATTTAACCAGAACTTTAACCAAAATAAAATAAATAACTTTAATGTTATAATAGAAACATACTTATATACATATTGCAACAGCAATTACAACTCCCAGTCGTTTGGTCTTTGACGGTACCTCGGTTCCATTTAACGTTACTATTTTCCAAAACCAAAAACCCACTGCGGGACCAAATTTGTACCATACAAGGCCTCCGGTCGTTTAACAGCCCGGAGACAACCCCACCTTCCCGCAGTGTAACCAAACCCGTATCCCAGCCTACCCTTCCGCTGGGATACACCAAAAGGGGCACATACGACCTATGAGCCCCCCACACCGTTCCATCACCTAATTTGTTTTACCCCGTCAAAGACCAAAGACACCGCCTTCCACTGCTATGACGACCTCCACCACCGAACCTGCAAGAAAAATGAGAAACCCGACAGCAATCGGAAAACAACAGTACAATAACTCAAAATAAAGGGGCGGGTGGGTGGGCAACTTCCACACTTGTGACCCACGCTTCCTGTTTCAGCTCCTCCCCCTCCTTATATGGCGCTCCGCCCTCTCCTCTCTCTCTCCTGCCGCTCCACCCCTCCCTCTTTCTACTCTGCAGTTTAACCCTATAAGGGGCTACCTAGCATTTGTCATGCCAGCCCTGCACCTACGTCTAGCCTGCGTTTCCGGGCTTCCCTTGACCTATGCATTCGGTAATTACCCCTTCCGTAAGTTTTCTTACCCATAACTGTATCAATACCATTTTACCTTTTCCCATTCCCAATAAATAGACCACACCGGAGTTTGGAGTATAAATTGGCCATAGCAGCCTTTTATTTAACCAGAACTTTAACCAAAATAAAATAAATAACTTTAATGTTATAATAGAAACATACTTATATACATATTGCAACAGCAATTACAACTCCCAGTCGTTTGGTCTTTGACGGTACCTCGGTTCCATTTAACGTTACTATTTTCCAAAACCAAAAACCCACTGCGGGACCAAATTTGTACCATACAAGGCCTCCGGTCGTTTAACAGCCCGGAGACAACCCCACCTTCCCGCAGTGTAACCAAACCCGTATCCCAGCCTACCCTTCCGCTGGGATACACCAAAAGGGGCACATACGACCTATGAGCCCCCCACACCGTTCCATCACCTAATTTGTTTTACCCCGTCAAAGACCAAAGACACCGCCACAGCCCGCAAGGATGACCCCTTAGCCTTAAGGGCCCCTCCACACCCGAAGAGCCCGCTCAATCCCCTCCTGCACCCCCAGAGTCCACAGGTCAGTACCCACCGCCGTGAGATGCACACCATCCCCCCTGAGGTACATACCCACATTTACCTCCAACTCCGTGTGCCGTATCACCAACCCCCCATTCCGGGACACAAACCTCCCCAGGGCCTTATTAACCTTAATTCTAGCCTTATTAATTCGAACCACAGAGCGAGCCATACGCCACGCGGTCCGTGCAACGATGTCCGACCAGATCACCACCATGCTCGGAAAATCTCTCCGAAGCATGAGAAAATCCCGTTTCACATCTGACACAATGTCCCTGGTAGACCGGGCCCCCAAATCGTTACCCCCCACATGCAGCACCAACACATCCGGGGGCCTATCAAGCCTGGCGTACCGAAGAAATTCCGGCACCACCCTGTTCCACTTAAGCCCAGGAATCCCCAACCAACGTACACTCGCCTCCCCCCGGGAAATCCCCAGCTGCCGTCCCTCCGGCCTGACATCTGCTCTCCTGGCACCCCAAAAAACATAGGAGTGCCCCAATATCCAGACGAGGCGTTCGCGACCTCCATCTGAAAGGAAAAACAAAAACACTAGAGCAACTATACCAATCCCAACCACGACCCCACCAAAACATCCACCCCCCCCCGCCTGCTCCAAAACATGAACCCAAACCCTGAACACCCCTTACGTCAGATGTGGTCGCACGTACGACCGAAAACGCCGAGATTCCCAGCGCCCAATCCGCTTGACCACCGCCTCGTCCAACCCGCACCTGGCCGCCTCAGTGGCTGCCCCGATGCGGAAGGAGTGGGAGGCGAACTGAGTGCAATCCAAACCCCCAGCCCGCAGACACCTCCGAAACACCGCCACAAATTGAAAACGGGACAAAAAGGTGCCGTCTTGATGCACCAGCAACGGGCCCGCCCCTTGCGGCCGAACCCCCAGGAACTCCGAAACCACCCTCACTGGGCATAACCCCGACCCCGGTAACTCAAACAACCATACATCCACCCCAATCCCAGTCTGATCTGTCTTGGACCTACGCAGCCGCAAACGCACCCTATCAGCCCCCAAGGTCACATCCTGACCCAACAAACCCCCCCCAACAGTCTTAGCAGGACTGACCAACTCCCCAACCCGAAAAGCCCCAAAGAAGGCCAACGAAAAAGCCGCTCGGAACAACCGCACCTCGTAACCCGAAGTGCACTGTTCCCCCAAGCGCCCGCAGACAACCTGTAGAACCTGGAAGGTCACCGGCCTCCGCATATCCCTCCGCGGATTGCCCTTCTTGTACCCCTTAACCGCCTGCTTGACCCAAAAATCCTTCGTGTGATCAACTTCCCCACGCAACTTAAACCAAAACGCCAGTGCCGCAAGCTTGCGCTCAATCAAGGACACCGACCCCGCGCGTTCCATCACCCTAGCCACAAAGCACAACACCAAAAGCCCCTGCTCACCACTCCCACCCAGCTCAGCGTCCGCTAGCCGTGTAAAATCCAACCATTCCTTCCATACTTTACAGTACGCCGCCCAGGTCGCCTTGCTCACCGACCTCCTGATCCAGTCCGTGGCGAGTCCAACGCAACCTCCCAGAGCCACCCCGGGCAGGGGATCCCATCTCTCGCCGCCTCCGGAGCCAACGCCCGAAACCTCTCCCACTGGAATCGAGATAAGGCATCAGCCACGTTATTGTCCACCCCAGGCACATGAACGGCATACAAAAATATGTTAGCCTGCAAACATCGCAGCACCAGGTGGCGCAGCAGCCGGATCACCGGCTGCGAGGAAGCCGACATCCGATTGATCACCTGCACCACTCCCATGTTGTCACAGTGCAACCTGATCTTCAGATCCCTGCACGACCCCCCCCAAAGCTCCATCGCCAGCACCACCGGAAACAATTCCAGCAGCACCAGGTTCTTCGCATACCCCGCCTCCACCCACGACCTGGGCCACGCCTCTGCGCTCCACTGTCCCCGAAAAAAGGCCCCATAGCCCGCGGACCCCGCCGCATCCGTCACCAACTCCACGTCAAAATTACTCACCGGCCCTTTCATCCACACCGACCGTCCATTGAAGTCTTCCAAAAAAGTCTGCCAAATCCGCAAGTCCTCCCTAAGATCCCGTGTCAACCGAATGAAGTGGGTTGGAACCAGGACACCCGCCGTAGCCCCCGACAGCCGGCGGCAAAATATCCGCCCCATCGGAATGATCCGGCAGGCAAAATTTAACTTACCCAGGACCGACTGCAATTTCCGCAGTTGCACTTTCCGCACGCCGACCAACTCCCGCAGCTCCTGCCTCAGTCCCTCGACTTTGTCGTCCGGCAAGCGGCACTCCATAACCTCCGTGTCTATTTCAATGCCCAAAAAACTCAAGACCGTGGCCGGCCCCTCCGTTTTATCGGCCGCCAACGGCACCCCAAAGCGATCCGCAATGTGTTGCAATGTGGCCAAAAGGATCGCACACACATTGGAGGACGGGGGGCCCACGACAAGAAAGTCATCGAGGTAATGAATCACCGACGCCCAGCCCGACACATCGCGTACCACCCATTCCAAGAACGAACTAAACAGTTCAAACAAGGCACAGGACACGGAACAGCCCATGGGCAAGCACTTGTCCACGTAAAATCGTTCCTGCCAATAACACCCCAAGAGCCAAAAGCTCTCCGGGTGCACGGGCAACAGCCGAAACGCCGCCTCAATGTCAGACTTCGCCATAAGGGCCCCCTTACCGTACCGCCGCACCCAGCCTACCGCCGCATCGAACGACGTGTAAGAAACCGTGCAGGCCTCGGGATCGATAGCATCGTTCACCGACCCCCCTTTTGGGAAGGACAGATGATGGATAAGCCGGAACTTGTTGGGTTCCTTCTTAGGCACCACCCCCAACGGCGACACCACCAAGACCGGCAAAGGCTGCTCCACGAACGGTCCACACATCCTCCCCAAGGAAACCTCCTTAGCCAATTTGTCGCTGACCACCCCCGGATGCCGCAAGGCGGACCTCAAGTTCCTAGCCACCGGGGGAGCCACCTCCAGCGAACACGGAATCCGAAAACCCACCGCAAACCCCTCCCCCAGCACCCGCGCAGCCCCCTTGTCCGGATACCTATTTAGAAAAGGACGCATCCTTTCCACCCTCACCGGGGTTGCTCCCCTTGAACGCAGGGTCCCCAGTACGCTTGCCCCTCTTAAAACAACGGGAGAGGGAGTGAGTGCCTCCGCAACCGGAACACTCATGTTTAAATCGACAGGACCCCCCGAACTTGCAGGCCCCTTCGTTAAATTGCCAGCACACGCCCATCTTTTTTCCGGCCGGAAGTCCAGAGGCGGGGGTACCCCCGGCCCCCCCCTGAAAAAACTGCGAAGGCGTCCGCGCCGACGCCATCAACCGCATCCAAAGGCTGATATCCTTGTGGTCCCACCGAATATCAGGCCGCACCGCCCGCCGCTGCCGAAACTGCTCGTCGTACCGCAGCCAAGCCGTACCCCCATACACCCTATGCGCTTCCCCGATAGCGTCCATGTAACAAAACAGAGCCGAGCAGTGCTCCGGCGCCGTCTCGCCAATCACGCTGGCCAAAATGGCAAACGCCTGCAGCCAATTAGGGAAGGTCCGCGGTATCAGCCGATACCGCCTCTTCTCCTCATCGTCCTTCTTAGAGCTATCAGGCTTGACCCTGTCCAAATTGAACTTCTCCAGGGGAAGCAACGAAAAGATCTCCACATACTCACCCTTCTTGATCTTGTCCCTTACCTCCTGCTTGAGATGCGCCCCCAACGGCCCTTCATAACAGACATAAACCTCACACTTAGCCGCGTCGGCAAGCCGAACCAAATCCACCCGAGCCGCGGCCTCTTTCGCTGCCACCTCCTCCCCCGTACTTACCGAGGATGCTCCCGCCACCGGCGTTTCCTGTTGCGAACTTACCTCCACAGTCCCGGCCACCGGCGCCTGCAACCCTGAGGGCGAGCCCAAAGCCAGCGACCCGAATGCCCCATCCCCTGGCCCTAGTAAAGCACCCCCTCCCTGGGGCACCCCACCCCCCAAAAGTGAACCCGAACTGGACCCAGACCCCAGACCACCCACCCAAGGCGCCACCTGCGGGGGGCCCCCAGAAGCCCCGTCAGCAAACCTCTGCAGCAGATCCTTCAAACCCCCCAACAAAGCCTGCAACGATTCCTGGGTCCCGCCGGAGGCAGGCAACCCGCCCGCCTCCCGCGGCACCACCCCCGCGCGGCCCCACGCCCCGCTCCCAACCACTCCCCCTGACAGACACCCCACATCATCAGGCAAAACATTAGCATGAAAGTGAAGCCCCTTACCTGGCTGCGTGGGTCCCCTCCCGTCAGCCGACCCTCCGGAACCTCCAGCCGCCTCCACTCGACCAAGGACCTCCTCTTCGGAACCCGACAGCTCCCCCTCGGAGCGCACATCTGCCGCGGATGGCATAGGCGTCGCAGACCCTCCGGCCGCTGGGCAGCCCGGGGGTGTAGCAGCGTTGCTGGTAGACGCTCCGTCGTTGCAATAGGCCCGACCAACCATCCTGCCGAGCAAGGCACCCGCACTGCGCACCCGTGCGGGCCCCGTAGGCCTGTTCCCGTCCACCCTCATGGCTCCGCTTCCACTCCTCTCCGACCTGCCCGCCGCGTCTGGTAGCATACGCGCAGGTGTGGCTCTGGAACTCCTCCGCCGTGTCTCCCCGTGCGGCGGCAGCACCGCGGCCGCAAGGGGAACCGTGCTCCCTCCATCAACTGACCGCGCCGGTGGGGAGGGGGTGACCGCAGGCTCCAAACCCCCACTCCCCGAGCCCCGCCCATGAAAAGGATTCCGCCCGGACCCCCCCCTAGCCCCCGCAGATGACCGTTTCGCGGGGGGGGGCCGGCGGGTCCGCTATCGGGCTCCTGGTAGGGCGCTGGACTCTGGTGGAGGGGCCAGGAGAGAAGCGCTCCGGAGGCCTGGACCGCCGAGCGCGTGGTGTGGCATCCCCCCCCTCTACAGGCCCCCCCGCCGCCGCACGTGTAATGGCCGCCACCTGCTCCTGCAGCCAGTCCGTCCCTCGCGCTCCCGCCGCCGCACGGAGCCGCTCAAAAAGCTCCTCCATGTCCCCCATTGTAGGCAATGTCCTCCCGAAGTCCCTGGCAGCCAAAATTAACACCCGTCCCGCCCGCAATGCCTCCGTGTAGCCCGCGCTGTACCTGTGCGTCCTTCCAGCCAGGCAACTTCCACACTTGTGACCCACGCTTCCTGTTTCAGCTCCTCCCCCTCCTTATATGGCGCTCCGCCCTCTCCTCTCTCTCTCCTGCCGCTCCACCCCTCCCTCTTTCTACTCTGCAGTTTAACCCTATAAGGGGCTACCTAGCATTTGTCATGCCAGCCCTGCACCTACGTCTAGCCTGCGTTTCCGGGCTTCCCTTTTCAGTTTGCTGATCACAATATAGAATCTCTGTATTATAGGATTCCTTGGAGATGCTGGAGACCTGTGATCATTCCTCATTTGGTGTCACCACATTGTTGGTAATGACAATGTAGGTCACTCACACCGTCTTCATTTTCTGTATTTTAGTGCTCTCTGCAGCTTGTCTCACGTTCCCTGTTTGATTCCCTAAAGAAATGTTCATATTTAACAGATGACTCTCGCTAAAATGCATGTTAGCTCCGTAGGATAAAACAGCTTTTGTTGCGGGTGTTTGATCCACTAAGATATAAGAACTACACAATGTCCAAGTTCAACACAGAAAAATGAAGATGTTGGAGTGTTTTATCTGTGCTGGCCACATACATTACATTCTTTATTCATAGAAGCCGGGTTTCCTATTATGTTTAATTACCATTTTGATTGTATGTTGTATGATGGCCAACTTCAGTCAAACCTTTTTTTTTCTTTTAGCTTTGGATAGAGTGGGAGATGGTTGGAACTTTGAATGAGAAGAAGACCTTTCAATCAGCATTCCAATTCGGGAGAGAGAGAGAGAGAGAGAGAGAGAGAGATGGGGGGGGGAGCTCACACCCCATAGTGTAGTAAATTAGAAAAGATTTATTCAATCAAGATAAAATATTGAACTCACAAAGCAATTTATTGGTGATTGAACATGACAAATAGCTGGACTGCTGACCAGGAACAGGCAACCAGGGATCACTGCCCTGGCCACAGGCTGAGGAGAGGGTGGTCCGTGTGATGGTACAGATGAATGGAGGACAGGACCCAGATGGCTGTAAACCGACCGATAAAGAGGGATGGACCCACTGGGAACTTGACCCTGGAGAAGAGAGCTGCCCACCCGTGTTGTGATGCTGTCATGGTCGGTTCCGAGTTCCAGCGGCCCGTGGAAGACTTACCCACAGAATTGGTCCGTTGAGCGCTAATAGGTCTTCCCGGGCGCGCGTTAGCGTGAACGGACACACGCGGGTGCGAGCAGGTACGATCGGGCGCACGCGGGTGCGCGAGATTACGAACGTGCGCACGCGGGTGCGCGGGGTCACGGTCGGTTGCACGGTTTCACGTGGGCGCTAACGGGCACGCCGTGCGACCGTTCTTGGCGCCCAGAGGGCTTCTTAAGAGATCCGTTCTAGTGGCCCGGTGCTGTCCTGTCTACAGCGTTCCTGTGAGTTACCTCTGCTAAACCTGATTGTTCCTGCCTCTGATCTACCCGGCTTGTTCCTGTTTACCCCTGCTTGCTGCCAGCCTTGACCTTCGGACTTCCTGACTACGCTTCTGCCTTCTCCTCCGGTACCTCTACTGCCTGCCCGTTGACGACCCGGCCTGTGTTTGACCCTGCTGCTGCCTGCTTATCCAGTTTGTCTCCGTGACCGCTGCTGCCAGTTGCCCGCCTGCCAGCCGTTCCTGTGTGACTACCCGCATCTGCTGCCAGCCGCTGACCGCCCTCCAGCTGTTCCAGAATCATCTGCCTGCACCAGCTGCTGCCTGACACCAGTTCCAGGACCAAGCCTACTTACACGGACTTGGCACTTGTGCCCTCTGACCTCGAGAATCCCTGTTCCCACCTTCAGGGGATCTCGAGCCAGAGGCTTACGAGAGGCCGCTCCCTGCACCCCGGGCTCCTTCCACCAGGTACGTGACAGATGCACCATGCTGAATCAGAGACCTGTTTTGAAGTGTAATTGCTTCTTCCTCAGGGAGACACTCAAATCAGAGGGCGGGTCCTGGGACACCTACTGTATGTGTCAGCCCTTCCGTCTGTGATCTGGTCACTCACCTGTCGGCTAATTGCCAGCTCCTATCTCTCCACAGTTACTAAGCTGTTGATGATATCCTGCTCGTCAGTCCTGGCTACTTAAAGTGGAAGTAAACCTATCGATTTAAACAGTTTCAAAAAACTGGATGCCGGGAATGCTAACTGCACATTGGCTGTGCTCTCAACCAAACTGTCAAACCACCCAATGGCTGGTGTCATAACGGATCACATGTGCAGCACCGTGGCAGCTGAAGATTAAACAGAGGCAAAGAGGGCAGCTTCTGTGGATGAAAACGATAGGGGAGTTTACTTCCACTTTAAGCCATCCAGCACAGGGGATCTCTGCCTTCGCCTTAGTCAACATCACAGAGACTATCTCCTGCGTTCCTGTTAGAAGACTTGCTTGGCTGACATCCCATCTGGCTCCAGATCCTGCTTGCTGTTTTACTACGCTCATCTCCGGCTCCCTGATGTTTGGCTTGTCTGACTATCCGTTCCGGTTACTGAACTCTGGCTATGTTTTGACTACGTTTTGTTCTATTTACTTTTATTATTAAACAAGTGTGATTTAACTGTACTTCTGTCTCGGTCTGATTTCATAGTTTCTGACACTATGCAACTCTACCGGGGACAGGAAAGGGAGCTGCGAAGCACCAAAAGAGCAGCTAGCCCTGTAAAAGAGCTGCAAAAAGAAAGACATTTTCAACAGTATTTACATCAGCATCACCAAGGAAATACGTAGTAAGGGTCCTTTCACACGGGGCGGATCAGTTCTGATCCTCCCCGTGGATATCGGTTTGCTCAGCGGGGATCACTCCGTCGATCCCCGCTGAGCAGGGAGATGACAGGTCCGTCTCTGCACACTGTGCAGGGACAGACCTGTCACAGCGCCGCTCTCCCCTATGGGAGATCGGATGACGACGGACCACAGTGCCCGTCGTCACCCGATCCGATGACGGATGGAAAAAATAGCTTTTTCCTCTGTTACACTTTTTCGGATCGGAGCGGGTTGGATGTCAGCGGACATGTCACCGCTGCCATCCGACGCTCCATAGAGCTCTATGGAGCACCCGTTCAGGTCCGCCTGAAAAACTGACAGGCGGGCCTGAACCGAACGTCAGTGTGAAAGGGGCCTTACAGTGTGAACAGTAATGCCGCGTACACACGACCGGACTTTTCGAGGGACTAGGTCCGACAGACTTTCGACGGAGTTCTGACGTAGTTCTGACAGAGTTCTGATGGAATTTCCGAATGAACGGACTTGGCCACACACAATCACACCAAAGTCCGACGGATTCGAACGTGATGACGTACGACTGGACTAGAATAAGGAAGTTCATAGCCAGTAGCCAATAGCTGCCCTCGCGTCGATTTTTGTCCGTCGGACTAGCATACACACGAGCGGATTTCTCGGTAGGAACTGGGCCCGGCGGAGTTCTGGCGGAAAAATTTGAAGCATGTTCCATTTCTAAAGTCTGTCAGACTTTTGCCAATCAAAAGTCCGCTGCAGCCCACACACGATCGAATGGTCCGCCGGAATCATTCCGTCGGACTTTTGATGTTGAAAAGTCCGGTCGTGTGTACGCGGCATAAGACATCTTTCTGGTTGTGAGTTCAGTGAGACCAACAGGTTCCCCTGTTGGCCAGTTTTTCTTTTGGCTCTTCCAATTCAGTAGGGTTGAGGTCAGGTGGTCTAGGTCATTTCAGTTCCTCCACAACAAACTGGTCAAACCATGCCCTTTATGGAGCTGGCTTTGTGTTCAGTTATGCTGGAACTGAAAATGACCTTTTCCAAGACTGTTGACACAAGGCTGGAGGCACGGGGGAAGGCCAGAACCCCAATTATCCGACAGAACATTTGTGAGGTCATGGGAGACACCTGAAGTCAATCATTAGGAGGAGGGTCTTTTGGCCATGAAGCATAGGAGATGCATTTGAATGCCCATAGAGAACAATAATGTTGATAGAACCCACTTAAGTTTAGGAGAAGGTCACAATTAATTGGGGTCATTTTAAGGCCAGTAGAAATTGGCCTTCCTAACATAAACTCAAGGCCAGCACAGGTCAAGACCTGCACCCAATGGATTTTAAACCATAAGGCTTTTTATTGCTTTCGGTGATATTATCTGCTTTTAATGAAGCTTTATATAGGAAATATAGTCGTTTCTGAGCAACACATTCATTAATACTGCATGGACAAGTACTTCCAATTATTCCAAATACAGCATGTCACGTTATTTTGTTACATTTGGTAAATAATATCACTGCTAAGCTGTCATCTCCACTCAGAAAGTGTCATATCGGTAATTGTACAATCCCACTGAGTACTTGTCTGGAATGAATTTTTTTTAAATAATTTGTGGTATGTGACTGTCATCTGCTGCTGTGATAATGATGTGTTGCTGATTTTATTAACAAAATGAGTTCAGGAACCACAACTTCCCACACAGCTCTATACTGAGTCGCTATAGAGTTTGTAGATCGCTGGAAGAAGATTTGTAATTAAAGCCGAGCAGGGAAGATGAAAATGCTCCCTTGTAGCGGGCCTGCCCGGGCACTTCCAGAGTTAATTGTTTGTTTAGGTCCAGGGGGCCACCCCCTATACGCTGGTGGTTGTAGGCTCTCTGACATCATTAAATTCATGGCAGGGTTCATAGCCGAGGAATGGTCCACCACAAGAGAGGAGTGCTGTCTCCTGCTCCTGATCAGGTGTGTAGAAATGCTTTTCCCATTCCCTAGACCCAGTGCCGGGACAAGATCATCCAGTGCCCAGGGCAAAGATGCCAAACTGCGCCCCCCTTTCCCATTGCGCCAGGGGCAGCCGTCCCTCCTGCCCACCCCTTGTCCCGGCCCTGCCTAGACCTAATCGAGCTTTTAACCCTTGCACTGTGACAAGTGCTTGGCTCTTCATGATTGTGTCACCTCCCACCCCCTACATCACAACTGTATCATGTAGCGTCATGTCTAGCAGGTGGAACCACAGCATTCAAAGGTGATCATGAGTCCAGAAACATTGCTGACACTGAAATCACTGATTGTGGTGACCATTGGTGAGGTCACCCCCTTAGTCATGCTGGTCTAGTGATTGGCTGCTAACCTTAAGTAGTCTCACAAGGTAGCGGATCACATGCTTCTGCATACATAAAAGTACTGGATAATGCCACCGGCTATGGTGGTGGACAGAGTAGATGGACAGCTGTCACTTACCTAGTAGGTGAGCCCGGAATGCAGGGAGCGGCCCCTCGTATCCCCTGGCTCAAGAACCCCTGGAGGTGGTAACAGGGATTCAAAAGTTCAGAGGACACAAGTGCCTGGCAGGTAGAGGCAGGTCCGGATAGTCAGCAGCACACAGACAGCAGGTAGATAAGGCTGGTGACGATCGGCTGGTGACGACAGGCACAAGCGGATAGACTGGCAAGCAGACGATCGTCAATGGAGACAGCAGGCACAGGAAATCCGAACGGATTGGCAGGAACAGCAGAGTCGGGTACAGGCCAGGTCGGCAGCAGGCGGTCAACACAGTACAAGGGGACGAGGCAGAGACGTGGTCAGACAGGCAGGTAGTCGAAGGCAGGCAGCAACGGATCGTGGTCAAGAACAAGCCGGGTCACAGGAATCTAGGCAACGGGTACAGGTAACAGAATAGCAGAATCTCCGAACACGCTGTAGACTGGACAGCAAGAAGGGAATGGAGCAGAGACTTTAAGAAGCCTTTAGGGCGCCAAAACGGTCGCACGACGAGTCAGCGTGCCCCCGCGGGTGGCCGTGCACCCGTTCGTGACCCCGCGCACACGTGTGCGCTCGTTCGTGCCGACGCGCACCCGAGTGCGTCCGTTCGCGCTAACGCGCGTCAAAGGGGAACGACGGGTTCTCGACAACAGGTTTCTGTGGGTAATTCTCCCATGTGCGACCGGGACGCCAGGACGATCGTGACAACAGCATTGGTAAGGTCTGTATAAGTCAGTTGGCAGTGGGGTACCTTTGCAGAGACTTTGTCAATTTTGTCCTACATGGGCTAGGTCTTAGCATCTGCATGCTCATGTTGCTAGTTACCATTTCTACTAAGCTGCATACTTAGATGATACATTTCATACAAAGCCATCTACAACTCTTCCCCCAGCTACATCAGTAACCTTGATTCCAATACCTCTCTGTCCCTCCCAGGGCCTCCTGTTCTCTAGCTTTCTTGTAACCTCTTCTCATGCTTACCTTCAGGCAGTGGCATTGCTAGGGGGTGGCTACTGGGGCTATAGCCCCCCCGAATCTGGGGCCCATAGCCCAGAGTCTCTGCAGCTGGCCACATGTCACAGCCGGCAGGCAGAATTGGAGAGCCGGCGGGCAGAACGGGCTGCACAGGAGAGCAGAGAGCAGTCGGGCTGCACGGGAGAGTCGGGCAAATGGTGGGTGGACGAGAGAGCAGAGAGAGGACATCATCCCTCACCACCTGCCCTGCATCACAGATGTTCAGTCAATATGCAACTGCGGGCAGTAGAGAGTTTGCATCATCTCTCACTGCCTGCCCTCTCTCTGGGGATTCTGAGATAAGGGGGGGCTCTCTAGGGACCCTGATGTAAGGGGAGGCTCTCTGGGGACCCTGATATAAAGGGAGCTCTCTGGGGACCCTGGTGTAAGGGGAGGCTCTCTGGGGATCCTGATGTAAGGGGGAGGCTCTCTGGGGACCCTGATGTAAGGGGTGGCTCCCTGGGGACCCTGATGTAAGTAGGAAGGCTCTCTGTGGACCCTGATGTAAGGGGAGGCTTTCTTGGGACCCTGATGTAAGGGGAGGCTCTCTGGGGACCCTGATGTAAGTAGGAAGGCTCTCTGGGGACCCTGATGAAAGGGGAGACTCTCTGGGGTTCCTGATGTAAGTAGGAAGACTCTCTGGGGACCCTGATGTAAGGGGAGACTCTCTGGGGACCCTGATGTAAGTAGGCAGGCTCTCTTGAGAACTTGATGTAAGGGGAGGCTCTCTGGGGACCCTGATGTAAGTAGACAGGCTCTCTTGGGAACCTGATGTAATGATAATATAATATATATATATATATATATGTATATATATATATATATATATATATATATATATATATATATACACACACACACACACACACACACACACACACACACACACACGTATATTATATACATGTGTATGCCCTCCTAAACATCTGACTTTCTATACTTCACTGCTATGGGCCCTAGCCCCAAATCTTTTGTAGACCTAGCAATGCCCCTGCCTCCAGGACTTCTCAAGAGCCTCTCTCATCCACTGGAGCTCCTTTCCCCAATCAGCCTGACATTCTCCTACTCTATCCACCTTCCTTAAAATCCCATCTCTTCAGAGCGGCCTATCTGGCTTCTGACTTATAAAGGGAACCTTTAGGTTTTCCACTAGTTCATTTCCCTAGAGGTATTACCTTTTGTATCCCTTAACCCTTCCTTTAATTTTTAATCTCTAAAGAGCAGGTTCTCCAATCTCTCCTGTATTGAATTGTATTGTTACTGCACCCCTCCCTCTCTCCTGTATCCCTCCATTTGGTAAAGTGCTGCACAAATTGTTAGCACCTGGGCTTTTTCTTGGAGAATAGATGCAGGTACTCCCCTCTTCTGAGTCATCCCTTGTCTCTGCCCACTAACCACCTCCCAGCACTGTCCCTTGCTTCCACCCCCTATCCACCTCCCAATACTGCCTCTTTTAGAGAACCAAGTATCATTTTGTGATTTCATTTTTGTAGTACAAAGTAATTTATATGGAATTTGTTAATGATTACAGGAAAAGCAGTACAATAGATCCCCTACAGCCAGCAACAATAGACCCCCAAGCAACAATATACCCCGCCCAGCAACAATAGATCCTCCCTTTCAGAAACATAAGACCCCCACGAACAACAATAAATCTCCCCGCCATCAGCAGACCCCTCCTTCAAAAGTAGATCCCTCCCAGCAACAATTAACCCCCCCCCAACAACAATATATTCCCCATCAGCAACAATAGACCCCCCAGGGACAATAGATTCCCCAGCAGCCAGTATTCATAGACCCCCCCAGCACACCCCTTGCCATTACATTCAGTGCTGGAGGAGCAGGAACTGGGTTCCTGTTGAAAAAAAGCCCTGGTTAACACTACTGTATATAAATCCTGCATTATAATAATACTATGGGGGCTGTACTGAAAGTGGGTGTAGCTTTTGTATTAAAAAAAATGGAAAGGAGAGGAGGGCTATGGACTTTCTAGGCTCCATCACAAAAAAATCTTCTTAAAAAGGTATAATTTTATTTACAAGGAGTAGGAGTAGCATTTACATCAATAAATATTTTTTTTAAAAAGTCATAAGCAATCAAAAATTCATCAACAAAAGATGTTACCACTATTAGTATCATAGACATAATTTAGTTACTAAGAAACATAAGGGTATTTTCTTCAGTGATAGATAGCCCAAGACTTTGGTATAATAGACAAAATAGCGGAACATCAAAGATGACAAAATGCTGATGCTGGATTCGTGCTCGACATGTTTCGCGTACCTTTACGCTTCTTCTGGAGCAAGTTTATGACTAATTATTAAACAAAAAACAACAAAAAATTATTTGATATGAAAAAGATTAGTATATTACAGTATCACATTTTATAGAAAAAATAGTAGAAAAAGCGATCTGGACAGTCTAGGCTAAAATGATGTAAAGGCGCAAAATTTGGAGTAGCTTAAAAGGGGACACTATGGGGGCACACGTTTTTGTAGGCACTGTACTCCAGCATCGCCCACGAGCAGGGCATCAGGACAGCACGTACCTTCCTACGGGAACAAGATTATCACCAATGGGAATTTTGCGAATTCATATTGCATTTATTACAATTTATACTTACACGTAATTGCTTTTTATTTAAAGAGTCCCACTACCTCCAGGTGCAGGGGGTAGCCATGGGCACTTGTTGTGCCCCGGCTTACGTCAACCTGTACCCGGGGGGTGGGAGCGAAATATATTTTCGGATGATGCCTTGTCAATGTATACCAGCCAATCGCTATGCTGGCTGCGATACATCGATGACGTATTCATCATCTGGACAGGTACTTCTGACGAACTTGAGTCCTTTGTTGCTAGGTTGAATCATAATTCCTTCAATCTCAAATTTACGGAAGCTAGCCATGGCTCGGAAATCACATTTCTTGATCTTACTATCTTTAAAGATTATGCAGGATGTATTTCCTCTACTCTTTTCAGGAAGGAGACAGCAGGCAATACACTCCTGCATGCAGCAAGTGCACATACTGATACACTTATACACAGCATACCATACGCACAGTATGTTAGACTGCGTTGTAACTGTACTCACACAGAGGAATTCAAAGCTCAAGCTAACTTACTACGTGATTACTTGAAAAATAGGGGGTACAGCAAATCCATTCTATGTAGAGCCTATAATAGAGCTCTACGTCAATCACAAAATTCCCTATTGTATAAACAAAAGACCAATTACCAGTCTTCAAATGTAAGATTCATAACTAGATTTTCTAACCACCATTCTGAGTTGCGTGCAATTTTGGCCTCACATTGGTCTATATTACCTGAGGACCCAATCCTTGGCAAATATGTAAACATTTCTCCTAACATTACTTTTCGAAAATCTAGATCTTTACCTGATAAACTCACGCCTAGCCATTTTTCCACCATACCTCAAAACCGATCTCGACATGGAATATATAGATGTGGCAAATGTTAATTTTGTCCCTGGATCCAGACAGTACAATGCTTCATATTACCTAATTATGAACAGTTTATTCCTAACTTTTATGCCGACTGTGACACTCGTGGATTGGTCTACCTTATGTTATTCAAATGTTCTGCTTTCTATGTGGGCCAAACGATCAGACATTTTCATTCCTGCATTAAAGACCATGTATATTACTCCACAGGCGGAAAAATGATTACGTCAGTAAGTAGGCATTTAGACCTATACCACAAATTTGACACCTCTGTCATATCATTTATTGCCCTCGCTGTGGTCCCTCAGAACCCACGAGGAGGCGATTGGGACAAACAAATTCTTAAAAAAGAAACGACATGGATCGAGTAACTCAATGCAATTCATGCCCCAGGTATTAACGAGACGCAGTCATATAGACCCTTTACCTCTAAAAAGTCCTACCTTGCCTGTATTCATTAATTTATGATAAAAATACTATTTAATACGTTTTTTTTTCTCTTGATGCCCATTAGTTAAACTAATTATATGTTATAACCATGTTATTAAATATCTTATTTAAATTAATATTCATCATACTGTGTTCGCTTTCTGGACATTCACTTGGCTGATTGATGTGTTGGTGCATATAGGTTTAGCTCTGGCTACTATGCGGCCACCCAGCGTCACGGGCTCTAGTTGCCTTTGTGACACAAGGACCGGCTCGACAGAGTGGCTATGTTTTCCCTGCCTCTCCGACCGGTCCTCTCCAGCTTTGCTGTGCCGTATCCCCCTCTGCGTACTGTCCTTACTACATCCTAATGCGCAGGCGCAATGCTGTGGTGGCGGGTGCGGGCGCGGTTGGAGTTTTGGCCGGTCCTAATGACGTCACATCGGCATGATGCCGATTGGACACCTACGGATGGGACACACGCATTTAAGACACGCCCTCCGGCATGTCTCGATGAGATATTTCGTTTGTACAAAGTAACATTTGCAGGCAGACCGGCGTTTACTGGAGAGACCCCAGTACTCAGGTATTGTCAAGAAGATCAGCCCAGTCATCCGACTGCTCCTGAAGGTTCGGGCCGCAAAGCCCCTGTTGAGAGTGTCTGTCGGCGCACGCGGGTGCTCGCTAACGCAGGTGGGCGCACGCGGGTGCGCACTAACGCAAGTGGATGCACGCGGGTGCGCGCTAATGTAGGTGGTGCGTAGGTGGCGCGGATGTCCAGATGGGCGCACGCGGGTGCGCGCTGGTGTTGTTGAGCGCACGCGGGTGCGCGGGAGCGCGCGCGCTTGCGTGCGTGCGGGAGCATGCCGTGACGGCTCTTGGCACCAAAGGGGTTACTTAAAGGGACCTGTTGCCTTGCCTCCTTGCTGTCCGGTCTACAGCGTTCCTGTTGTGATCCCTTCGCACCTGCTTGATACTTGTAACTCCTGTGACCCGGCTTACCCTGACGACCACTTGTTTGCTGCCTGCCCACGACCCCGGCTTGTCTGACGATTCTTCTGCCTGCTGATTCGGTACCTATCTGCCTGCCTGTTCCTGACCCGGCTTGTCCACGACTTCGTCCAGTCTGCTGTCCCTCCACGGTGCCAGCCTTCCAGTATCCTGCCCTACCTTGTGGGTCTGCTGTGAGAAACCGTACTACAGAACACCTTCCCCGCTGCTTCAGCGTGTGCATGTTCCACTGCTCTCACCTCCTGCTGGTCGCTGTTCCTGCTGCATCTGCTCCTCTCCAGTACCCGGAGCTGGATCAGTCCTGACACCTGTGTCCTGCTTGGCACTTGTGCCCCTTCCACGCTCTTGAACCTCTGTCTCCTCTACCAGGAGTTCCTGAGCCGTTCCTCAGCCGTCTGGAGGGTCAAGTTCAAGCTCTGTCGGCATCTTCACCTCCTTCATCAGGTCCATCTCCCACTCCGTCCGTGGTAATGATGCCACCCGAACCAAGGGTCCCCACGCCTGAGAGGTTCTCGGGGGATTGAAGCAAATTCAGGGCGTTCCGTAATGCCTGCAGTTTATTCTTTGCCCTGCAACCTCTGACTTTTTCGCTTGAATCCACTAAGGTGGGGTTCGTCATTTCCCTGTTACTGGGGGAACCACAGTCTTGGGCCCACTGTCTTCTTGAGCAGAAGCATGCCTCCCTTGACAACTTGGACTCCTTCTTCCAGGCGATGTCCCAGCTTTATGAGGACCCCCAATTGACAGCTACCGCGGAGGCGGCCTTGCACTCCTTACAGCAGGGCCGCAGACCTGTAGAGGACTGTGTAACTGAGTTCAGGCGGTGGAGTTCCGATACCAACTGGAACGACGCCACCCTGCGCTACCAATTTCGTGCAGGTCTCTCTGAAAACTTGAAGGATGAGCTGGCCCGAGTGGGTATCCCAGAGACTTTAGAAGCTCTCATTAACCTTTCCATACAGATCGACAGGAGGTTAAGAGAACGGAGATCAGAACAATCTGCCGGTCCTTCCCGTCCAGTTTGGATGCTTCCACGAGTCACCAGCTACCCTCAGCCAGCTTCTTCTGCTCCGGTGTCTTCTTCCTCCAATTCTTCCGAACCCATGCAACTTGGTCTCCTGCGGCCCTCTCTCACATCAGAAGAACGTCTGCGTAGGAGGACTAATAATCTGTGCCTGTACTGCGGGGAACCCGGACATTATGTAAGGACCTGCCCAGCCAAGCTCCGTAAGTGCCAAGCCGCTACTACTGTTCCTATATCCACCTTACCTGATTACGCTTCTCATCTGGCTGTTTCCGCTCTCTTACAGCTTCCAGGAAGGAGTATCCGGGCCACCGCAATTATTGATTCTGGAGCTTGCAGTGGCTTCATGGACTTGACCTTTGCCATCAAAATAACATTCCCCTGCGACCCCGAGCGAAGGGACTATGAGTACACTTGGCCGACGGATCTATTCTTAAGTCCGGGCCAGTTACACAGTAAACAAGACCCCTGTTGACCACCATCTCTGAGAATCATCAAGAACTTTTATGCCTGGACATTATTGATTCTCCCTTATTCCCAATCATCCTTGGCATGCCCTGGCTGAAGGCCCATAACCCTCAGGTTGACTGGCACACCGGGAAGATTAACTTCTCCTCTTCCTATTGTAACCAAGATTGCTTAATTAAGTCTACCGACATTTCCCCTTCTTTGTTGTGCCTGGAAGCTGACAAGGAGATTCACCAATCTGTCCCTGAGGCCTATCACGAGTTCTTGGATGTTTTTAACAAGAAAGGTGCCGAAACTCTCCCGCCACATAGGCCTTACGATTGTCCGATCGAGCTCCTTCCTGGAGCCGAAATCCCCTTCGGAAGGATCTTTCCTCTAACTGAGCTGGAGTTGGGCACCTTGAAGACGTATATTGATGAGAACTTGGAAAGGGGATTCATCCGACCTTCTACCTCCCCTACGGGAGCCGGAATCTTTTTTGTGGAGAAGAAAGACCACTCGCTGCGCCCCTGTGTTGATTATCGGGAACTGAATAAAATAACTATCAAGAACCGGTACCCTCTACCTCTGGTACCCGAACTGTTCCAGAGACTAGGGACGGTGGCGGTATTTACTAAGCTGGATCTTCGCGGGGCCTATAACTTGGTCCGCATTCGAAGTGGCGACGAGTGGAAGACTGCCTTTCGCACCCGGTTCGGGCATTTCGAGTACCTAGTCATGCCTTTTGGACTATGCAACGCACCTGCTACATTCCAGCACTTCGTGAATGACATCTTCAGGGACTATCTTGACCTGTTTGTTATAATTTATCTTGATGACATCTTGATCTTTTCCCCTTCTCTGTCCGAGCACCGTGAGCACGTCAAAAAGGTGTTAACCAGACTACGTTGTCATGGCCTGTATGCGAAACCAGAGAAATGCGTGTTTGAGCAGCAGAGTATTCAGTTTCTGGGCTTGATCATCTCTGTGGAAGGCATTCAAATGGACTCACAGAAAGTTTCCGCCATTCTGGACTGGCCTGCTCCCTCCGATAAGAAGGGCGTTCAGCGCTTCGTGGGCTTCACCAACTTTTACCGGAAATTCATCAGGGGGTTCTCTACCATCATCTCCCCCATTACGAAGCTCACGAAGCAGGGCTGTCGTTTCCACTGGACTTCCGAAGCCCAGGAAGCTTTTGTGGCCCTCAAGAAGCTGTTCACCTCTGCATCAATCCTGAAGCACCCTGATCCGGCTCTGCCTTACATCTTAGAGGTCGACGCTTCTGAAATTGCGGTTGGGGCTGTTCTTTCACAGAGGCAAGGTTCCAAGGCCCTTCTGCATCCGGTGGCGTTCTTCTCCCATAAGCTTTCGGAAGCTGAAAGGAACTATGATGTGGGAGATCGGGAACTGTTGGCCATCAAATCGGCACTCGAGGAATGGAGGTACCTTCTTGAGGGAGCAGCACACCCCATCCTCATTTTTACTGATCACAAGAATCTTGAGTATCTGAAGGTCACTAAGAGGCTAAAACCACGTCAGGCCAGGTGGGCACTCTTTTTTTTACTCGATTTTCTTTTCACATAACCTACAGACCTGGGTCAAAGAACACCAAGTTGGATGCCCTCTCGAGGATGTTTTGCGGATCTGAGGCCTCTTCTCCCCCGGATACCATCCTATCTTCCGGGAACTTCCTTTTACTTCAGGAAAACCTGCTGGATCAAACGGGCCTCACTCCATGTCTCTCCTCCTTCTGGTGTCACTCTGCAGGCAAGAGACAATCTTTTGTGGCATCTGGACAAGATCTTTGTACCCCAGGGGGTATGGGTAGCTGTTCTCAGTGCCTGCCATGACCATAAGTTGGCCGGTCATTTCGGGGTGCTCAAATCACTTGAACTCCTTCAGCGGACCTTTTGGTGGCCACAACTGGCGAACGACTGCAAGAACTATGTGGAATCCTGCACGGTCTGCTCGAGGAAAAAGGGCAGCAGATCCAAGGTCTGGGGTCTGCTGAAACCTCTGCCTGTCCCTGAAAGACCATGGAGGATGATTTCCATGGATTTTATTGTTGAGCTGCCTCTTTCTGAAGACCATTCTACCATCTTCGTAGTTGTGGACAGGCTCTCAAAGATGGCGCACTTCCTTCCCATGAAAGGTACCCCCTCCGCTGCTGAGACTGCTAAGGTGTTTGTTAGAGAAATTGTGAAGCTTCATGGGATTCCTGTGGACATTGTCTATGATCGGGGGGTGCAGTTTACTTCAAGGTTCTGGAGGGCGTTATGTGGTTCCCTGGAGATCAACCTTTCCTTTTCCTCTGCTTATCATCCGCAGACTAATGGCCAGACGGAAAGAACGAATCAAACTCTGGAACAGTACTTACGTTGCTTCTCCTTTTTCTCTCAAGATGATTGGGTCTCCCTCTTACCTCTCGCTGAGTTTGCCTACAACAATTCTGTCCACTCTGCCACCAAGCAAACCCCTTTCTTTGCGAATTACGGATTTCACCCCCTGTGTCACGTACCTTTAAGCAGAGCCCGAAGTGCAGGGAGTGGCCTCTCGTAGACCTCTGACTCGAGAGACCCTGGTAGTGGTGACAGGGGCTCAGGAGCACAGAGGGGCACAAGTGCCTGACTGGATAGCAGATGGTAAAGGCAGAAGACCGTTGAAGGAGGAGGTGTATTCTAGTCCGGTGTCTGAATGCAGGCAAAGGTGAGATAAGGTCCAGCAGACAGCAGAAGGGTTCCTGTAGTCCAGCAACGGCATACAAGTGATTGCAGGAGGTGACAAACAACGGAGGGGTATTGTAGTCCAACAACGGATGCAGGTGCAATGGATAAGCGGAAGCGGAAGAGTCCAGTAGTCTGTGGCCAAAGGTAGAAGGCTACAAACGCAGAAGGAGTACAGCCAAATATTGCGGAGGACTGGGAGGTGTCCTGTAGTACAACAGCAAGCAACTTACAGTTGACGGATGGTGTAACAGTCCAGGTCAGGCACAGACGGGCAGATCAGGTACAGAAACGGAATCCAGAAGAGTAGTCGGGTACAAGCCAAAGTCGGGGGGCAGGCAGCAAACAGCAGAATCGGAAACAAGCCGGGTTCGATACGGATCAGGGTACAGGTACAGGTACAGGTACAGGTTCAGGTTCAGATTCAGATACGGATCACCAGGACGCACAGGAACGCTGTTGATCAGGCAGCAAGGCAGTGAGGCATGGATCCAGTTTAAATAGCGCTATTGGCGCCAATTTGCGTCAAACGGCTGCGTGCGCGCTCCCGCGCACGCGCGCACCGCCGATCGCGGTAACGCTCCTGGAACTGGGCAAGAGATCTTCTGCGACTTTCGCCGCTCGGACGTCCGTGAGGAGGATCTTCCTGACATTGCCCCCCCCCAATGGGCAGCCTCCGGATGCCCAACTGGGACATCTTACCTGGGTGAGATCTTTTAAATGCCAGAATCAACCTCTTGGCGTGGATGCCAGTCTCTGGTTCCCAGGAGTTCTCTTCAGGACCATACCCCTTCCACTTCACCAGATACTGTACCTGGTTGCGTCTCTTTCTGCAATCCAAAATTGCTTCTACTTCAAACTCCTCTTCACCATTAATAAGCACAGGTTCAGGAGGGCCCACGTTCCGATCGGTGAAGGGATCCTGGATTGAAGGTCTTAAGAGGGACACATGAAACACTGGGTGAATACACAGCGATTCTGGTAATTTCAGCTCATAAGCCACATTGTTAATTTTCCTGGAAATTGGGAAAGGACCCACAAATTTTGGGCCCAGTTTCTTAGATGGGCATGTTAATTTTAGATTCAGAGTAGATAACCAAACCAAATCTTTTAGGTCGAGCTCCCCTCTCCTCTTTCTGTCAAAAACTGCTTTGTTGCGTTCTTGAGTTCTTGCCATCGTTTCTTGAAGCAACTTGTTATTGGTGCAGAAAAAGTCCAAAGTTTCTTGAACTGCTGGAACCGTGCATTCTGGGATATTGGCTGATAAGAACTGAGGGTGAAAACCATAGTTCGCAAAGAAGGGAGATTGATTAGTTGCAGAATGAACAGAGTTATTGTAGGAAAACTCGGCAAGTGGTAAAAGGGATACCCAATCGTCTTGCGAAAAAGAAGAATAACACTGCAAATACTGCTCAAGGGTCTGGTTCGTTCGTTCGGTCTGGCCGTTGGTCTGGGGATGATAGGCAGACGAGAACGAAAGATCAATTTTCAAGGACTTACATAAAGCTCTCCAAAATTTTGATGTAAATTGTACCCCTCGGTCGGAAACAATGTTCGCAGGTATACCGTGGAGTCTTACAATCTCCTTAATGAAGATCCTTGCGGTCTCAGGGGCAGAAGGTGTACCCTTCATGGGCAGAAAGTGAGCCATTTTGGACAATCTGTCGACCACCACAAGGATAGTGGTGAAGCCTTCTGACGGAGGTAATTCTACAATAAAGTCTATGGAAATCATTTTCCAAGGCCTTTCCGGGATGGGGAGTGGTTTCAGCAACCCCCAGGCTTTGGTCTTGCTACTCTTGTTCTGGGTACAGGTAATGCAAGATTCAACATAAAGTTTACAGTCTCTTAGCAGCTGAGGCCACCAGAAGGTGCGTTGGAGAAGTTCGGCGGTCTTGTGTACCCCAAAATGACCGGCCAATTTGTGGTCGTGGCAAGACTTGAGAACAGCAACCCGTAGTTGTTGGGGCACGTAGATCTTGTTTTCATGCCATAACAAGTTATTGCTAGAGAGTAAGGTGGTGTTTGAGGGATGTGGAGCTGAAGATGAAGCCTGCTTAAGTTGGGATAGAAGATCTTCCTGGAGCATAAGGAAATTTCCGGGCGCAAGGATGGTGTCTGTGGGTTGAAGAACTTCGGGTTCGCTGAACATCCGGGATAGCGCGTCGGGTTTGGTGTTCTTTGATCCGGGCCTATAGGTTATGTGGAAGGAAAATCTTGTAAAGAACAGTGCCCATCTGGCCTGACGCGGCTTCAGCCTCTTAGCAGTCTTTAAATACTCTAAGTTCTTGTGGTCAGTGTATACCAGAATGGGATGGGCTGCTCCCTCCAGGAGATAGCGCCATTCCTCAAGTGCGGCTTTGATAGCGAGTAACTCCCTGTCCCCGACATCATAATTCTTTTCCGCTTCAGACAATTTACGTGAGAAGAACGCCACTGGATGCAATAAAGCCTTTGGGCCCTGTCTCTGAGAAAGGACTGCTCCCACTGCAACTTCGGATGCATCCACCTCAAGGATGTAGGGTAGTGCAGAATTAGGATGCTTCAGGACAGATGCTGATACAAATTGTTCTTTAAGGGAAGAAAATGCGGCCTGTGCCTCCGGAGTCCACTGGAACTTGATACCTTGTCTCGTTAATCTGGTGATTGGAGCGATGATTGTAGGAAATCCCTTGATGAATTTTCGATAAAAATTCGCAAACCCCACAAAGCGTTGAATTCCTCTTTTATCAGTAGGGGCTGGCCAGTCCAAGATGGCCGAAACTTTTTGCGGATCCATCTTGATTCCATCCACCGAAATAATCAGCCCCAAAAACTGAATGCTGCGACGTTCAAACTCGCACTTCTCAGGTTTTGCGTACAAGCCGTGTTGGCGAAGCCGAGTGAGAACCTTCTTAACGTGTTCCCTGTGAGCTGGCAGAGAGGGGGAGAAAATTAAGATGTCGTCCAGATATACTATAACAAACAGGTCGAGAAAATCTCTAAAGATATCATTCACAAAATGCTGGAAAGTCGCAGGAGCGTTGCATAGCCCAAAGGGCATTACGAGATATTCAAAATGTCCGAAGCGGGTGCGGAAGGCAGTCTTCCATTCGTCCCCGCTTCGGATACGGACCAAATTATAGGCTCCGCGAAGATCCAATTTTGTGAAGATACTAGCTGATCCAAGGCGCTGGAATAATTCGGGTACCAAAGGCAGTGGGTACCGGTTCTTGACTGTAACTTTATTTAAGTCCCGGTAGTCAACACAAGGGCGGAGAGAATGGTCCTTCTTTTCTACAAAAAAGATTCCTGCCCCAGCTGGGGACGTAGAAGGACGTATGAACCCCTTTTTCAGATTGTCGTCAATGTAAGTCCTGAGAGTCTCCAATTCCACTTCTGTTAAGGGAAATATTCTCCCGAAAGGGATTTCGGCTCCGGGAAGGATCTCAATTGGGCAATCGTAGGGTCTATGAGGGGGAAGTGTTTCTGCCCCCTTCTTGCTGAACACGTCCAGGAAGTCATGGTAGGTCTCAGGAACGTGCTGGCGAGTCTCAACATCGGTCTCCATACACATTAAATGGGGTGAAACCTTAGTTGATTCTTGAAAGCAGTGTTGACGACAATAGGGGGAGAAAAAGAAAATGTTTCCGGTGGACCAGTCTATTTGCGGGTTGTGTGCCCGAAGCCAGGGCATACCCAGTATGATAGGGAAAAGGGGAGATTCAATAATGTCCAGGCAGAGTTGTTCCTGATGGTTACCGGAAATAGTAGCAGTCAAAGGACATGTCTCTTGTGTCACTGGTCCTGATTTGATAGCTGACCCATCGGCAAGGTGTACAGACAACCCTTTCGCCCTGGGCCGTAAGGGCACTTGGAACTTTTGGGCAAACGATAAGTCCATAAATCCACTGCACGCTCCAGAATCAACTATTGCGGGGACTTGAATGTTCCCTCCGGGTAGCTGAAGAGAGACGGGAACAGCCAGGTGAGTAGCAGTACTAGGCACAGCAGGTAAAACAGGAGAAGATACAGAAGAATGCTTACGGAATTTGGCAGGACAGGATCTCACGTAATGTCCGGGTTCTCCACAGTAAAGACACAGATTGTTGAGCTGCCGGCGTTGTCGTTCCTCGGTGGTGAGCGTTGGTCTAAGTAAGCCCAGTTGCATGGGTTCAGGCGTGTCAGCAGCAGGATGTGCAGGGGGATTAGGTACACGGGGTAACATCCAGACTGGTCGAGACGGCCCGGCAGTGCGTTCTGTTCTCCGTTCTCTCAAGCGTCTGTCTATCTGGATGGAGAGGTTGATAAGGGCTTCAAGAGTTGCTGGAACACCCACCCGGGCCAATTCATCCTTTAGAGGTTCAGAGAGTCCCATGCGAAACTGGTATCGCAGAGCAGCATCGTTCCAGGTAGTATCGGAACTCCAGCGCCGAAATTCAGACGCATAGTCCTCTGCCGCTCTGCGGCCTTGCTGAAGAGAATATAAAGCTGCTTCCGCTGTGGCCGCCTGTTGAGGATCCTCATAGAGCAAACCCATGGCTTGAAAAAAGGTATTCAGGTTATTAAGGCAGGCTTCCTTTTGCTCCAAAAGGCGGTGGGCCCAAGCCTGGGGCTCACCCAGTAGGAGGGAGATAACAAAACCCACCTTAGTGGATTCTAGAGAGAAAGTTCTGGGTTGAAGTGCAAAAAACAATTCACAGGCATTGCGAAAAGCTCTATACTTGCTGCGATTTCCCGAAAACCTCTCCGGAGTTGGGACCTTGGGTTCAGGGGGTAACATAACCACTGATGGCGCAGAAGAAGTTCCCAACACGGTAGGGCCTGTGGTAGATAAGACCTGGACACGCTCTTCCAATCGAGAATAGCCTTCTTGTAGAGATTTAACAGCCTGGGTAAGTCCAGCAAGATGACGGCATAAATCATCCATGGCCGAATCTCCCTGCGTGGGCTCAGACATGGCTGCCTGATACTGTCACGTACCTTTAAGCAGAGCCCGAAGTGCAGGGAGTGGCCTCTCGTAGACCTCTGACTCGAGAGACCCTGGTAGTGGTGACAGGGGCTCAGGAGCACAGAGGGGCACAAGTGCCTGACTGGATAGCAGATGGTAAAGGCAGAAGACCGTTGAAGGAGGAGGTGTATTCTAGTCCGGTGTCTGAATGCAGGCAAAGGTGAGATAAGGTCCAGCAGACAGCAGAAGGGTTCCTGTAGTCCAGCAACGGCATACAAGTGATTGCAGGAGGTGACAAACAACGGAGGGGTATTGTAGTCCAACAACGGATGCAGGTGCAATGGATAAGCGGAAGCGGAAGAGTCCAGTAGTCTGTGGCCAAAGGTAGAAGGCTACAAACGCAGAAGGAGTACAGCCAAATATTGCAGAGGACTGGGAGGTGTCCTGTAGTACAACAGCAAGCAACTTACAGTTGACGGATGGTGTAACAGTCCAGGTCAGGCACAGACGGGCAGATCAGGTACAGAAACGGAATCCAGAAGAGTAGTCGGGTACAAGCCAAAGTCGGGGGGCAGGCAGCAAACAGCAGAATCGGAAACAAGCCGGGTTCGATACGGATCAGGGTACAGGTACAGGTACAGGTACAGGTTCAGGTTCAGATTCAGATACAGGTCACCAGGACGCACAGGAACGCTGTTGATCAGGCAGCAAGGCAGTGAGGCATGGATCCAGTTTAAATAGCGCTATTGGCGCCAATTTGCGTCAAACGGCCGCGCGCGCACGCGCGCACCGCCGATCGCGGTAACGCTCCTGGAACTGGGCAAGAGATCTTCTGCGACTTTCGCCGCTCGGACGTCCGTGAGGAGGATCTTCCTGACACCCTGTTTCTAAAAAATAATCTTCCAGAATGCTCGGTACCTGCCGCTCAGGAAACTTTGACCTTCTTCAGCAACAACAACAAGCTTCTTCAGGAAACAATGTCCAGAGCTCAGGAGTATTATAAACGGGTCTTTGATAGAAAGAGGAGAGGGGAACTTAGCCTGGAGCCTGGGGATCAAGTTTGGCTGTTAACCCTGAATTTAAAACTGGCATGTCCCTCCAGGAAACTGGGTCCAAAGTTCATTGGTCCTTTTCTGGTTAAGAGGAAGATCAACAGTGTGGCGTACGAGTTGCAACTACCAGAGTCTTTCCGAATCCACCCGGTCTTCCATGTGGCTCTTCTCAAACCCGCTGTCCCAGATCCCTTCGCTGGCAGAGATGTTGGTCCACCTGAACCTGTCCTGATCGACGGAGAAGTCGAATTTGAAGTAGAATCGATTCTGGACTGCTGGAGGAGACGGGGACAGGTTCAGTACCTGGTGAAATGGAAGGGATATGGTCCTGAAGATAATTCTTGGGAGCCGGAAAGTAACATTCATGCTGAAAAGCTGATTCTGGCCTTCAAGAGAGCGCACCCAGCTAAGCTGGCCCAGTTGGGCATCCGGGGGCTGCCCCTTGGGGGGGGCAATGTCAAGAAGGTCAGCCCAGTCATCCGACTGCTCCTGAAGGTTCGGGTCACAAAGCCCCTGTTGAGAGTGTCTGTCGGCGCACGCTAACGCAGGTGGGCGCACGTGGGTGCGTGCTAACGTAGGTGGGCGCACGCGGGTGCGCGGATGTCCTGATGGGCGCACGCGGGTGCGCGTTAACGCAGATGGGCGCACGCGGGTGCGCGCTGCGCTTGCGTGCGTGCGGGAGCATGCCGTGACGGCTCTTGGCACCAAAGGGGTTACTTAAAGGGACCTGTTGCCTTGCCTCCTTGCTGTCCGGTCTACAGCGTTCCTGTCGTGATCCCTTTGCACCTGCTTGATACTTGTAACTCCTGTGACCCGGCTTACCCTGACTACCACTTGTTTGCTGCCTGCCCACGACCCCGGCTTGTCTGACGATTCTTCTGCCTGCTGATTTGGTACCTATCTGCCTGCCTGTTCCTGACCCGGCTTGTCCACAACTTTGTCCAGTCTGCTGTCCCTCCACGGTGCCAGCCTTCCAGTATCCTGCCCTACCTGCTTGTGTGTCTGCTGTGAGAAACCGTATTACAGAACACCTTCCCCGCTGCTTCAGCGTGTGCATCTTCCACTGCTCTCACCTCCTGCTGGTCGCTGTTCCTGCTGCATCTGCTCCTCTCCAGTACCCAGAGCCGGATCAGTCCTGACACCTGTGTCCTGCTTGGCACTTGTGCACCTTCCACTCTCTTGAACCTCTGTCTCCTCTACCAGGAGTTCCTGAGCCGGAGGAATACAAATAGCCGCTCCCAGCATCCGTGGGCTCAACCACCAGGTACGTGACATTTATCATGTTCAATGATTTTACTTCTAATTACTTTGTTTTGCCTTAAATGTTTTGCCTTAAATTCTAATCCTTCCCATTTCCTCCAACTTATTATCTTTATTATTTCAGGTTAGTTGGCTTCATTGCTGCTATTTCCTTCCTAAACAGCATAGGCTCTTGTTACTAATATCTTGCCACTGCTCATTGGAGGACATTTAAAATTTGGGTTTTTCACCGGTTTGTTTATGCTTTGGTGGTGAGTCCATATTTGCTTTCTAGCAAATAAAATTGAATGGA
The DNA here is from genome assembly GCF_037356315.1 of Lithobates pipiens. NCBI lineage: Eukaryota > Metazoa > Chordata > Amphibia > Anura > Ranidae > Lithobates > Lithobates pipiens. The sequence goes on from NW_027507788.1 coordinate 219,359,222, forward strand.
TTCTTTATATATATATTTATAAATTTTCCCATAAAATCGTGCTTTAAGCTTATTTTATGTTAAAAAATAGTTTTTATTTTTATTTTTAGGGAACTTTATTAATCTTTGCCTTGCTGGCTTTATTTTACTATAAATACGTTTGGTTTTCCATACCAAGTTTTTTTCTCCCCTTCTTGAGCCTCTCCTTTTCTGGCTGGAGGAACATAATATACATGTGGCTCCCCTCATCTTGCTGGGATTTTGCAGACCTATCTCCTAGAGGGTAATAATATACTATTATAATATTTTTAATATAATTTTTATTTTTTTTACATTTAGACCTTTTTTTTAAATCATATTACGTGTGCCCCCATAGTGTCCCCTTAATTCGATTTTCGAGGCATGGCTAGCTACCGTAAATTTAAGATTGAAGGAATTATCATTCAACCTAGTAACAAAGGACTCAAGTTCATCAGAAGTACCTGTCCAGATGATGAATACGTCATCGATGTATCGCAGCCAGCATAGCGCTTGGCTGGTATACATCGACAAGGCATCATCCAAAAGTATATTTCGCTCCCACCCCCCCCAGGTACAGGTCGGCGTAAGCTGGGGCACAACAAGTGCCCATGGCTACCCCCTGCACCTGGAGGTAGTGGGACTCTTTAAATAAAAAGCAATTACGTGTAAGTATAAATTGTAATAAATCCAGTATGGATTTGCAATATTCCCATTGGTGATGGTCTTGTTCCCGTAGGAAGGTATGTGCTGTCCTAATGCCCTGCTCGTGGGCGATACTGGAGTACAGTGCCTCCAGCGGACTGTTTCAGCGGACAGTCTGACGAACAAAGTCTTACGGAATTTCCGTAAGACAGTCCGTCCAAACTTGGTTTCAGCGGACAGTCCGCTCGTGTGTAGGCTAGTTCGACAGACTAAGTTTGGCGCATGCTCAGAAAGGATTTACACGGCCGAAGGTTGCATTGCAGTGTATTGGACGTCGAATTTCTCGTCCCATCGTACGTGCCGTTCACGTCATCGCGCACGCTTTCAGCGGACTGTCTGCTCATCGTGTGTGGTCAAGTCCGTTCATGCAAATTTTGAACGGACTGTTTGTCGGATTGTTTGACGAACTTAGTTGGGCGAACAGTCCGCCCGTGTGTATGCGGCCTTGGACTATCTATCATTGAAGAAAATACCCTTTGTCTCTTAGTAACTATATTATGACTACGATACTAATAGTGGTAACATCTTTTGTTGATGAATTTTTGATTGCTTATGACTTATTAAAAAAAAATATTTATTGATGTAAATGCTACTCTTGTAAATAAAATTATACCTTTTTAATAAGAATTTTTTGTGATGTTGCCTAGAAAGTCCATAACCCTCCTCTCCATTCCTTTTTTTTAATTATAATTCAGGACGTGGCACACTCAGTTACCTATTGCGTATCCACCACACCACATGGTGCATTGATACACTTACTCCTCTTCTTCGTAACTTTTGTATTAACAAAGGTTAATATCTTTACTAGAGGTCGTTCAAATTTCACATGTTGGTAGAGTAACTCCTCCTCTATAGCAGTGGTTCTCAACCTCAGTCCTCAAGTACCCCCAACGGGCCATGTTTTGGGAACTTCCCTTACATAAAATAGCTCTTATCAATACCATGTCATTTATATTGATATAAAGCAGCTGTGCAAAAAAAAAAAGGCAAACCTTAAAATATGACCCATTGGGGTATTTGAGGACTGAGCTGGAGAACCACTGCTCTATAGTAACTCTTCCTTTATAGTAACTCTCATTTTTCTTTGCAGGTAAAGAATTCCAAGCAGAAGCAACGTGCCGTCATTGAGTTCTTGACCAAGGAGGGGTGCAGGCTGTCCAACATCTACAGAAGGCTACAGAATATTTACAGAGATGATACATTGACAATGTTCTGAAGCCTTCTGTGGATGTCAGACAACCTGAATCTCTCCTTCATCAAGAACACAATGACGGCTAGGAATCCATTATTTACTTTCAATGAAAAAGAAGAATTACTATAGAGGAAGAGTTACTCCTACCAACATGTGAAATTTGAAGGACCTATGTAAGTTAAAGTGGTTGTGATAGACCTATTCAAGACAGGGGCTTTTGGAGAGGACTAGGAGCAAGCCCCTTACCCACTGACTACGGGCCCTGGCCGTGAAGGGAACACTACTCTTTGGGAGATGTACAGTATGCCTGGGGGACACTTGGAGTGGTCTGATTCAAGTCCATGTCTCTGCAAAACACACAGACTCTGGGAATCTAGGCCTAGGATTCATGTTTAGGGCCTAGCATTACAAATAATGACTGCTTTCACACTGTGGGACTCATATCAAATGTTAATATCATCAGCTCAAGTCACCTGTCTTTCACCCATTGGTAATTGTGCTAATTAACTCGCCTATTGTTTCTGTCTGTTAGCAAACTATAGTAGGATGTTATGGTAATGTGCAATGTACCTTTTTTGTGACCTTGGGGCAGTCTGACCTGGAGTGAGATCTCTGATTAAATTGCAACATGTCTGAGTGGCTAGTTGTTTAATTAACCTAATCTTTATAGTGTATGTTAGCTGTTCTTAGTTATGTTAATTATATTCCTGTACACAGTCACCTTTGCATACGATAATGGAATCAGGCACATCTGATCTGGTGTATTATAAATTCTGTGTGAGTTTTCAATAAACAGTTCCAGTTCTCATACAAGCTATTGTCAGCTTGTCTTGTATGGTTCACTATAAATCTGGTTCCTATGTCCTGACTGGAGGAACTGTATACCGTTGGAAGCACTAAAGCTGGGTGCTGGACAGGCCCGTTACAGAGGTAAAACACCTGTGTTCAGAAGCCCCCCTCAGGCACCCCCTAATACTTACCTGAGCCCCCTCTCTATCCAGTGATGTCCACAAGAACCTTGGCTCTCTGGCGACACTGTCAGAAACCATGAAATCGGGTCGAGACAGAAGTACAGTTAAATCACACTTGTTTAATAATAAAAGTAAAAAGAACAAACATAGCCGAAGTTCAGTAACCGGAACGGATAGTCAGCCAAGCCAAAAGTCAGGGATCAATGTAGTGGAAAAGCAAGCAGGACCTGGAGCCAGAAGGGATGTCAGCAAAGCAAGTCTTGAACAGGATTGCAGGAGATAGGCTCTTGTGATGTTGACCAAGGCAAAGGCAGAGATCCACTGGACTGGACGGCTTAAGTAGGCCGGACTGACGAGCAGGATCATCAACAGCTGAGTAACTGTGGAGAGATAGGAGCTGGCAATTAGCTGACATCTGAGTAGCCAGCTCAGAGAAGGATGGGCTGAGCCCAGCCCTGACAGACTCGCACTCCTGATTGGCTTTTGGCGGCAGCGGGAGCCATTGGCTCCCGCTGCTGTCAATCACAGCCAGTAAGCCAATCAGGAGGAGGGCGGGGCTGAACCATGGCTCTGTGTGTGAACAGAAGACAGAGATGTGGCTCAGAAGTGTGCCTGCTTGGGTGCCCCCACAGTAAGCTGCTTGCTGTGAGGGTGCCCGGCAGGAGGAAGGGGAAGGTAGATAGGGGCTGCTCTGTGCAAATCCATTACACAGAACAGGTAAGTATGACATGTTGTTTAAAGAAAAAAAAAAAGAACACTTTAATCGCTTCCGGACTGCCCACTGCACATTTACAGCGGCAGGGTGGCCCAGCATGAAACAAGATACCTGTACGTTGTATCCTGATCGGGGTCCCGGGGCGCGCGTGTGCGTGCACCGCTGTCATTGGATACAACCGGAGCCAATTGGCGGGTCCGGCAGCCGCAATGACCATTGGGACCCGCCAATTATTCGCTGGAGAGGCAGCATGGCTGTCTGCCCATGTAAACAAGGCAGACCATCGTTCTGTCAATGAGAAAGAGAGAAATCTTGTGTTCCTGCTAAGCAGGAACACCGATCTCTGTCTTCATCGAGTCAGACCATCCCCACGCAGTTAGAAAGCACTCCCTAGGAGCACACTGAACCATTTGATTGCCCGTGATGTTAACCTCTTCCCTGCCAGTGTCATTAGTACAGTGACAGTGCCTTTTTTTAGCACCGATCACTGTATTGGTGTCACTGGTCTCCAAAAAGTGTCACTTAGTGTCAGATTTGTCCGCCGCAATGTCGCAGTCCCATTAAAAATTGCTGATCACCACCATTACTAGTAAAAACAATAAAAAAAAAATAAAAAGACCATAAATCAATCTCATAGTTTGAAGATGTGGTAACTTTTGTGAAAACCAATCAATATACACTAATTGGGATTTTTTTTTTAACCAAAAACATGTAGTAGAATATATATTGGCCTAAACTGAGCAAGAAATTCGATTTTTAAAAAAAAAAATTTATTGGATGATTTATTTGTTTGTTTTTTTCTCAAAATTGTCGCTCTTTTTTTATTGATTGCGGTTTTTATTTTTTGTGCTGAGGTGATCAAATACCACCAAAAAAAAGCTCTATTTGTGGGGGGGGGGGGGACATTCATTTTGTTTGGGTATAACGTCGTACGTCCGCGCAATTTTCAGTTAAAGTAATGCAGTGCCGTATCGCAATAAATGGCCTGGTCATGAAGGGGGGGGGGGGGGGTAAAACCTTCTGGGGCTAATATCACTTTAATAAAAGAGTTATGCTTTTGCATTACTTTCAGTACAGCTCTGGTATTAATGAGCCCCAGATTGGTGAATCGGGGGGGGGGGGGTTTCTCCAGTACTTTGCGGTATTCCCGGGTGACTCCGCCTCCTACGGAAATGGCCGCCACCTTGTTACCTGATTGTGGATGGGGTTGTAGAGATGTGACCGATATCCTACATGTGGAGGACAATATTCCGTCCTGGTTTTGCATTTGTTTGTTTTTTAATAGGCAGACAGCTGGTTCATTAGTACCGCCGAGATCGTCTGAAGTTCAGAAAAAAGCACTTTTAGCTTTTTGATTCCGCAAACGTTTGTTGAGCAGCTGCATGCGCGGCCCTCGCTGCCGTCTCTCTGTGTTTTACTGCTGTTTTCCCTCTCTCCGTCTCATATGGATTTTTTTTTTACAAGCCAAAATCGTATCACACGCTCTTCCTTTTTTTTTTTTTTTTTTTTTTTTTTACAACCCGCCGGGAGACACTTTATGATGTCCAAAAATCGCAGCTCCAGCGCTGGATGTGCTTCGGAGTTCTTTGTTACAAAGTGTCGCTTTTATAATCAGATTTACAAACTCTGTAAATAAGTTGGGAGTCGAATATTGTGAGATTTATACAAGAGTTTTACCCGTTTAATCTTCCATTTAAAGAGATACAACAATAGAACAACGACGATTATTATTCTGCCTCTTCCTTCCCGGATAAGGTTACTTTGTCACTATAGTGAGAAAGATTATATCACCCCCCCCCCCCCCCCGTGCTACATACCCCAGAAAAGAGAGACTACATTTTCTGAACCTGTGTGCTTTTGTCTAAGGCAATGGTCTTCCAAGTGCAGCCCACTGGTCAGATACAGCCCTGTGCTTCCTTTATCTGACCCTTGGGGCACCATTCCCCCCACTGACACCGATAATGGGGCACCATTCCTCCCACTGATACCAATAATGGGGCACCATTCCTCCCACTGATACCAATAATGGGGCACTCTGCCTCCCACTGATTCCAATGATGGGGCACTATTCCCCCCACTGACACCAATAATGGGGCACCATTCCTCCCACTGATACAAATAATGGGGCACTATTCCTCCCACTGATACCAATGATGGGGCACTATTCCTCCCACTGATACCAATGATGGGGCACTATTCCTCCCACTGACACCAATGATGGGGCACTATTCCTCCCACTGACACCAATGATGGGGCACCATTCCCCCCACTGATGCCAATGATGGGGCACTATTCCTCCCACTGACACTAATGATGGGGCCCCATTCCTCCCACTGACACCAATGATGGGGCACTATTCCTCCCACTGAAACCAATGATGGGGCACTATTCCTCCCACTGACACCAATGATGGGGCACTATTCCCCCCACTGACACCAATAATGGGGCATCATTCCTCCCACTCATACCAATAATGGGGCACTATTCCTCCCACTGATACCAATGATGGGGCACTATTCCTCCCACTGACACCAAGGATGGGGCACTATTCCTCCCACTGACACCAATGATGGGGCACTATTCCTCACACTGACACCAATGATGGGGCACTATTCCCCCCACTGATGCCAATGATGGGGCACTATTCCTCCAACTGACACCAATGATGGGGCACTATTCCTCCCACTGAAACCAATGATGGGGCACTATTCCTCCCGCTGACACCAATGATGGGGCACTATTCCTCCCACTGAAACCAATGATGGGGCACTATTCCTCCCGCTGACACCAATGATGGGGAACTATTCCTCCCACTGACACCAATGATGAGGCACTATTCCTCCCACTGACATCAATGATGGGGCACTATTCCTCCCACTGACACCAATGATGGGGCACTATTCCCCCCCACTGATACCAATGATGGGGCACTATTCCTCCCACTGACACCAGAAACCATGAAATCAGACCGAGACAGAAGTAGAGTTAAATCACACTTGTTTAATAATAAAAGTTAAAAGAAAAAATGTAGACAAAATATAGCCAAAGTTCAGTAACCAAAACGGATAGTCAGCCAAGCCAGAAGTCAGGGATCAATGTAGTGGAACAGCAAGCAGGATCTGGAGCCAGAAGGGATGTCAGCAAAGCAAGTCTTTAAACAGGAACGCAGGAGATAGTTTCTGTGATGTTGACCAAGGTGAAGGCAGAGATCCTCTGGACTGGACGGCTTAAGTAGGCAGGAATGACGAGCAGGATATCATCAACAGCTGAGAAACTATGGAGAGACGGGGAGCTGGCAATTATCTGACAGCTGAGCGGGCAGCTCAGAGGAGGAAAGGCTGAGCCCAGCCCTGACAGGAAGTTGCCGTAATGCAAAGGAGGCGGAAGAAAGAAAGCTGTCGCTCGCCAGACACGCTACCCACCCACCCACTTCCTAGATGGGGTAAGTACGGGGCTTTGATGTCCCGACCGCCCTCTGGGGACGGGGTTGCTGCCAACCGACCGGGGCAGGAGGGTTGTTGTTTGCCTCTCCCATGAAAGAAAAAAACACCAGCCGCCACCTGGATGCAGGTCTTGTGCATCTTTGGCTCAGTTTGAGACCCGAATTTGGACTTAATTCGGACATGGGATGCACCAGACACCCTGCCGCAGATAGTTTGAACCAGGCCTAAGGCTCGGTTCACACAGTGGTGCGGCACGACTTGCAGCGCCGCGACCAGCACACGATCAGTGGCGACTTCCAAAACGACTTCTGTATAGAAGTCAATGCAAGTCGCCCGAAGTCGCCGCAAAAGTAGTACAGGAACCTTTTTTCTAAGTCTAAGTTGTACAGAACGGAGCGCGACTTGTCAGGCGGCTAAGTCGCCTGGACAAGTCGTCCCTGTGTGAACCGAGCCTAACTGTCCGTTTCCAATGGGCAGAACTTGTCCAAAGGAACTTTTTTCGGTGGGGGAGGGGAGTGCGGGGCACCAACAGACAATGAAATAACTGGCAGAGCTAGTCCAACTTTTTATAGGTTCACTTATGGATGGTGTCAGTAGGGCATGGATTGGTGTCAGTAGTTTATTTTTATTTTTTTATTATTATAACTTTTTTATAATTGTATTTTTTTTTTTAAATAACGTATTATTTTTTAGAATAATTTATTTATTTTTATATATATATATATATATATATATATATATATATATATATATATATATATATATATATATATATATATGTATGTAGAGCAGTGGATGGTGTCAGTAGTTTATTTTTTTATTATTATAACTTTTTTACAATTGTAATATATATATATATAAGGCAGTAGAGCAGTATATAAATGATTCTAAAAAATAATACATTATATTATATATATATATATATATAATGTATGTATATATAGGTATATATATATATGGCAGTAGAGCAGTATTTTTTTATTATAACTTTTTTACAATTGTGTTATTTTTTAAAATAATGTATTATTCTTTAGAATAATATATATATATATATATATATATATAAATAAATAAAACTTTTTTTACAATTGTATTATATATATATATATATATATATGTATATATATATATATATATATATATATATATATATATATATTCTAAAAAATAATATATTATTTTATATATGTATTTTATATATATATATATATATATATATATATATATATATATATATATATATATATATATATTATATATGGCAGTAGAGCAGTATTTTTTTATTATTATAACTTACAATTGTATTATTTTTTTAAATAATTTATTATTATTATTTTTGTTGTAATTTTTTAGGATCCCTATTGGGGGACTTTGGTGAAATATCAGGGGTCTGAACAGTCCCTTTCTCTGCAGCCAAGCAGTAAGGGGAATATGCACAGCACAGTGTGATTAGGGTGTGCCCAGGCCCACCTGGCACACCCTGTGCGCATGTCTATGTGTATATCTAAAGCCAAGACTTTGAGCCCCTATGCTGATCTCACTGATTTCCCCCCCCCCTCCCAGTGAACTGATGTTCCTTCATCCAATAAGTCGGTGTGTAATCCTCAATATCTTCTCTGAGTCCCGGACTAATAATAAAAGTCATTGCGGCTTCTGCCGGTGAGCCTTGTCATAACAGAATCCCAACAAGAATCTCGAGAGACTCTCACTGGTATGAATGCGGCTCTTAATTACACCACTTGACTGCTGACGCCGGATCGTTTCTTTTCTTTAGCGCTGAATTTATTCAAATTTTTTTTTTCTGTGTATTTAACTTACTAGTTGGTACTTTAATCATCTATGATGACATCTTATTACAGCCATTTGAGAAAAACACACCAACATGAACGTGGCATTCCGATAAGGTATTCAACCGCGCCGGCCCCTAATTATTCAACGCAACGCGATCTTTCATTTACTTTAAACCAATTAAAGTCAATCAGCTCTTTATCTCTTTATAGTTCTGCGCCCTCCATATTGGAAATACAGTGAAATTATTATTATTATTATAATTTTTTGTCTTTTCTTGTTCAAATATTTTTATTGAAGGTAACAAAAGTTTTAGTAGAACGGTACAAGTAAGATCATAATAAAAAACATAGAACTAGACTGCGCTGAGGTGATAATACTGAATTAATCCCGTCTAGCTGCTGTCGAAAGAGCGCTATGCATCCGTGTGGCTACTTTTCCAAGAAATTGTCACCTGCTGAGTGCAATTATGAGATTGGTGACAGAGAGCTGTTGGCGATCATTTTAGCCCTGAAATAATGGAGACATCTCCTTGAAGGTACCACTGTGCCCGTTCTTATTTTTACTGACCATAAGAATCTTACATTCTTTTCTGAGGCTAAGCGACTCTCTCCCAGAAGGGTGCGATGGGCTATTTTCTTGTCGAGCTTTAATTACATTGTCTCATTCTTACCCGGTACTAAGAATGTAAGGGCTTTTGCCTTGTCACGACAATTTTCCTCCACTTCCAAGTCGAAGTCGGTTCCGGTTCCTGTGATTCCTCCTGATCATATCTTGGCTGCGGTTCGCACCAGTCTTACTTCTCCTTTGGGTGACAAAATTCTTGCTGTCCAGGTCCATGCTTCTCCTCATAAACCTTGTCACCACAGCTTTGTCCCAGAGAGTCTCCATACTGCAGTGCTTCAGACTTACCATTCTCTCAAGGCAGCTGGCCATCCTGGGAAGAATCAACTCATTTGGGTCATCTCCCAACAATTCTGGTGGCCTTGTCTACGGGCTGATGTTACTGCTTTCGTAGCTGCCTGTCCCATGTGTGCTCAGAGTAAGACTCCACGACACCTTCCAGTGGGCCTCCTACAACCCATACCCAATGGAGAGAGGCCCTGGACTCACCTGTCTATGGGATTTCATTGTGGAGTTGCCCAACTCCCAAGGCAACACTGTTATCCTTATGGTGGTTGACCGGTTCTCAAAGATGTGTCATTGTATTCCACTTAAGAAGTTGCCCACCTCTAAGGAACCTCCGGCTTCGTTTTCCCTCACTGAAGTTCGCACCTCGGTTTATTGGGCCTTTCCGTATCCTTCGCAGGATTAACCCAGTAGCTTACGCGTTGGAACATCCTCCTAGTATGCGCATCTCAAATGTGTTTCATGTCTCCTTATTGAAACCGTTGGTCTGTAACCGATTTACCACCTCGGTGCCACCTCCTCACCCTATTCAGGTTGAGAACCATGAGGAGTATGAGGTACAATCCATTGTTGACTCCTGTAGGTTCCGTGGGCGCATACAGTACCTGGTGCATTGGAAGGGGTACGGGAACGCTCCTGGGTTTCATCCTCTGACGTACATGCCCCTGTCCTCCTCCGCGAGTTCCATAGATGGTTTCCCGGGGGGGGGGGGGGGGGGGGGTACTATCAGGGCTGGCTTAGCCCTTCCTCCTCTGGGCTGGCCGCTCAGCTGTCGGCTAATTGCCAACTCTCTTTTCTCTCCACAGTTACCAGCTGTTCCCGATGATGACCTTGTCCCCATGTTGATGACAAGGGCCTCTTCCCGACAACCCTGGCCATTGGTTGTCGGGGTCTTACCGGAATTCGGGAGCATACTGGCCCCCCACCCTATGTGAATGAGTATGGGGTACAATGTACCCATACCCATTCACCTGTGAAAAAAACTAAAAAAAAAAAAAAAACAACACACAAGGTTTAAAAATAATTTATTGCACTGCTCCGGGGGTCTTCCGTCTTGGGGGGTCTTCTCTCCAGACTCCTCCGCTATATTCTGCTCTTTTGCTAGCTCTTTTACTAGCGGAGGAGCCCGGCAGAGGATTGTAACATCATAATGGGCGGGGACATCATCCGGCGATGTCCCTTTATAAGTCGCTGCACGCCGCGTGCCTGTCATTGTGGCCAGAGACAGCGACGAGGCAACAGCTCAAGAAGAGAAGAACAGAAGAAGAGAAGAAGGCGGCAGCGGCGACAGAAGACCGGGCCACCACTTGTAAAAGAGCTAGAAGAAGGCGTGGAGGCCCGGCAAGAAGAACCGAAGAGGGGGACAAGACCCCCGAAGAGGGGGACAAGACCCCCGAAGTCGGAAGAAGAGGGCGGTGGCGAAGAAGAAAGCCGGGCCTCCACTAGTAAAAGAGCTAGCAAAAGAGCAGAAGATAGCGGAGGAGTCTGGCAAGAAGACCCCCCAAGACGGAAGACCCCACCGGAGCAATGCAATAAATTATTTTTAAACCTTGTGTGTTGTTGTTTTTTTAAGTTTTTTTCACAGGTGAATGGGTAGGGGTACATTGTACCCCATACTCATTCACATAGGGTGGGGTGGACATATTTAGGTGCAAAACTACTTTCTTAGTCCGCCGGACTTTAGGGTAAAAAAAGTCCACCGGAGCCCACACACGGGGGGATTGTCCGGCGGACTTGATTCTGCCGGACTTTTCCACCGGATTGTTTGAACGTGTGTACGCGGCTTAAGATAACATTGGATGAGGTCAGGGGCAGCTGAAATAAAGCATCCAACTGCCTCTGAACGTCCGTTTATCAGCAGCCGTGTACATGAGCCCACCGGGTGGCCCCGCCCTCATTTATATAAGAACTGCCACAAGCGAAGACGTGTCAGATGGTGGGAGTGGATCGGCTGTGGCATTTTTTTTCTTTTTCGGTCCGTCTGCGTCTTCGAAGAAGATGAATGGACATTGTGGGGCATTTTTATTTTTTAATAAATGACTTGTCCCAAAAGCTGTCTCTTGCCTTTTTTTAAAATTTTTACACTTTTTTTCTGAAATGACAAGGATACTTGTACCCCATTACCATTTCACACAGAGGGGGAGGCCGAGATCTGGGGGTCCCCTTGTTAAAGGGGGCTTCCAGATTCCGATAAGACCCTAACCCACAGACCCCCACAACCACCGGGCAAGGGTTGCGTGGATGAGGCCCTTGTCCCCCATCAACATGGGGACAAGGTGCTTTGGGGGGGCTACCCCAAAGCCCCCTCCCCATATAGAGGGCATGTGGCCTGGTACGGTTCAGAAGGGGGGGGGCGCTTTCTCGTACCCTCCCCTCTTTTGCGTGCTCGGATAAGAGTCTGGTATGGATTTTTGGGGCGAACCCCCACACCAATTATTTTTACATTTTGGTGCAGGGTTCCCTTTAAAGTCTATACCAGATCTGAAGGGTCTGGCATAGAGTTTTGGGGGGTACCCCTACGCCATTTAAAAAAAAAATTGACACAGGTTTCCCCTTAATTTCCATATCAGACCCGAAGGGCCTGCAATGGATTTTAGGGGGACCCCTAACGCAATTTTTCTTTTTTCAGTTTTTGGTTTGGGGTTCTCCTTAATATTCATACCAGACCCAAAGGGCCTGGTAATGGACTGTGGGGGAATCCCATTATCTATATTGCAGAGATCCGACAATACATTACAGCTGTGATCAGTTTTAAGTGACAATTTTGCCCTTTAGAAATGTCATTTTGCTGTGGTATTGTTCTAAACACTGGAAAAATGTGCCACTTTACAGGCATACTATAGACACCCCCCAGGTATGAAATTTAAAGGAATATTTCATTTTTATTGTTTCACTTTAAGCATTAAAAAAATCACTGCTCCCGAAAAAACTGACGTTTAAAAAATAAAATAAAAAATTGCATTGATACATGTCCCCTGGGACAGGACCCGGGTCCCCAAACACTTTTTATGACAATAACTTGAATATAAGCCTTTAAAAATTATCACTTTTGATTATTCATGTTCGTGTCCCATAGACTTTAACGGTGTTCGTGTGTTCTTCAGAATTTTTTGCATGTTCTGCTGCGATCTGAACAGGAGGGTGTTCTGCCCATCCCTAATCACAATATATAAAAAGTTTCCAATACACATACACAGAAAATATACCAATATGCTATTGATATTCATCGAAATATACAGGATATTGAAGGTGTAACATAAAGGTATATTCCAGCGAGCATGCTTTATACTTTATACTTGGCGGAGCTCGGTAAACTGCCAGGAGATAATCAAGAAAGAACAATAAAGGCAAAAGTAAAAGAAGCAGGCCTATTCCAGTTTCCCAGTTGCTCTTATAAGCACAATGTGAAGAGTGAGAGGGAAACGGGGGGTAATATAACCATAAAGCCATCATATATATTCCCATATTTAGTGGGGATAATAGATTGTACCAAGGGGCCAGGACAACAACTGGGGTTCTGCCTCAGCCCCTACCACACTTCACTTTGTGGCATAATGGGGCTGATTTACAAACGGTTTGAGCCATGAGTTGCGGCGCAACACCCGTTTTTGTATTCACAAAGCATTTGCGCCTGTAATACAGCGCAATTCCCCATTTACTATTATCATGCCGGCGCACTGCAGGCGGCGATGGGTGCGCCGCTATAGACATGGCGCACGCATTATTCAACTCAGAATTAAAAGAAGGTGGAAGTGCCAATATTATGGGGGTGATGTGAGGAAGTATAGTTATAACTGTCCAAGTAACAAATATGGCCAAAATAGAATGAGAAAGTAACTTTCTGTGAACAAGCCCGCTGCGCCTGCAAATACACTTAGAACTGCGAGAGGCCAATTTATGCACTGCGCAGGCGCAAGCGGCATTTGCGCACGTTCAAGTGCTCTGGTTCACTGCGCCGGCAAAATCTTAGTAAATGTCAAGCCGCATAGATTCATTTGCATAACTTGAACAGGTTCTCTCAACTTGACTTTTTTTTTCTTTTTTGCGCTGGTTCACTTCTATGTTTTTTTTCCCCGAAATTCCATACAAGGCCCTTCAGGTCTGGTATGGATATTAAGGGGAACCCCACACCAAAAAAAAAAAAAATGACGTGGGGGTCCCCCCTCAAAATCCATACCAGACCCTCATCCGAGCACGCAACCTGGCAGGCTGCAGGAAAAGAGGGGGGACGAGAGAGCGCCCCCCCTGAACCATACCAAGCCACATGCCCTCAACATTGGGAGGGTGCTTTGGGGCGCTTTCAGGTGGCACTGGCAGGGGGTACTGGTGGGTACAGATGAGGCAGAATTGCCTCTTCCTCTTCGGGACCGATGTCCCTTGAACATAAGCCAGTAAACGGCTTTTATTTCTCCTCGCTCTGTCTGCGTGAGTAGCAAAAAAAAAGATTTCCAAGCTTTTATTTACATCACGTGATCAGCTGTCATTGGCTGACAGCTGATCACGTGGTAAGGGGCCAGGATCGGCTCCTTACTCGAATCTGTGATCCCCCGAGTCTCAGTGACTCTTTGATCACAGCGCATGATCGGGGAGCATGCAAAGGGGAGGACTTCATATGAAGGCCTCCCGGAAATTCAGGTCCGCGCTGTGGCCGACATTCGGCTATAGCGCGGACGCCAAGTGGTTGAAGGAGAAGCATCCTGTTCTCTGACACAATCTGGAAAAGAAGGATGGAAAAATTTCCCGCAATAGATTTACGGAAACAATAATCCAGTTGCGAAGTCTACGCGTTTCGTAGTGACCCGCTTCCTCAGGAGTACTTTCAGAGAATATTAATTCTGAAAAGGAAACATATACAGTAAGCCAACATATAAACATCAAAAGATAGAAAAAAAAAATGTGCGTATAATCAGGCCTACAGAAGACTGAGGCAAATCACCAAAATGGGAATTTTAGGAATTTAGAAATCTTCATTCACTTCTCTAATCATTAGTAGGTCAAATCAGCATTCCTTTTTGACTGCAATAATAATAAAAAAAAAAAATGAAGGAGCAGAATGGAATTTTTTTTTTCTAAAAAGTATGAATTTCCAATGGTATATAAAATTTTAATTTAATAAAGTCCATTCATTACAAAATTGTACGTGGAAAACAAGCAATACTTTGAAATGACATTTGAGAATTTTCGTATGAATTCTCTTAAAATTTTTTGGTTAAAAATTCTACTAACGTATATCCAGCTTTAGACGATCTCCAAGGGAAGAAAAAAAAAAACGCATAAATATGCACAGCAATGGTAATTTAAACTTGGATAGTTGGTGAGATAAGGAAAGAGAGGGAGCTATGGACTGGAAAGGGGGAATGCCCCATACACACGGAATTTCCAACAGAAAAAGTCAGATCGGATTATGTTGTCTGAAAAAAAAATGTGTGTGGACTTTTTCCATCGGAATTTCCAATGGAAAAAGTTTGAGAGCTGGATCTAAAATTTTCCAACAACAAAATCCGATTTGACTTTTTCCGATCGTGTGTAGAGAATTCCGACGCACAAAGTGCCGCGCATGCTCAGAAAAAATTTGGAGGCGAAAGCTATTGGCTGCTGGCCTCTATGTAGTCCCGTCGTACGATGTTTACGTCACCTCGTTCCGAACGATCGGATTTTCCGACAACTTTGTCCGACTGTGTGTATGCAAGACTAGTTGCGGCCAAAATCCGTCGGAAAAAATCTGACGGATTTTGTGTTTGGAATGTCCGACCGTGTGTATGGGGCATTAGAGTCTCTAGAGGTGATGGTGACCATAAAACTGTTGGGTAGGGATTTAGAAAACTGAGGTCCGCATTAAGTTCTTTATCCTTTCTGCCAAACACCAATTCCATTCCTCAGCTTTCAGCCCAAAAACTTGCCCTGAAAACTTGGATTTCAGCGCGAATAAGAAAGTATCAAAGACGATATTATTATTATTATTATTATTATTATTATTATTATTATTATTTTTTTATTTTTTTATTTCATGGTTGAACTAGATGGACTTGTGTCTTTTTTTCAACCTGACTAACTATGTAACTATGTAACGATAGTCAATTGTTTTTTGTTGCAAGTGAACCAATACGTCTCCAATCACCTCTAACATTTTCCAAAAACTCGCCCCCGCCTCCCCGCAGCAGATTGGTGTCAGCCTCCTCCTGACCTTTACGCACACAAAAATTTTTTTTAATTATATCCATTCTCTTCAATGACGTCTCGCCGTTCGCCGTTCCTACGACATTCTTAAACTTCAAGCCTTGGTTGATTGCCATTACTACATTGAAGTGTTTTATGTTGGAGAAGTGGAATCACAGGCATCACTTGACCCACCAGGCGGCTCGGAGAAGTTGACATGGGTCAGAGCCTCGGATTTATCTCTGCAAACCTGTGAAAGTCACGAGGAGCTTATAGAGGAGAACAAAGACACCAAAGGGGGGGACATAACGAGATGAAAGGCTTTCTCTTTGTTGGAATTTCTTATTTTTTCAGGTTAATTATAATGAAAGAACAATGAAAGTATGAAGAATGCAGCTGGGATAAGTGAACCTTTTTCCTAATTACTGCCCCTTGATTTGTATTTTGAACATCGGTGTATTACTATGCTTTATTTTACTCCTTTTAATTAGAGCAGTTTACTGGGACAAAATCATATTTGAACTTCAATACAAATATTATATATATATAAAAAAATTTATATATATATATATATATATATATATATATATATATATATATATATATATATATATATATATATATATATACACACATATACACATTTTTTTTTTGGAATATATAATATTTGTATCGAAGTTCAAATATCATTTTGTCCCGGTAACACACATATATATATATATATATATATATATATATATATATATATATATATATATATATATATATACATATATACACATACATACATATGTATGTATATATACAGTACATACATATATATATATATATACACATGTTTTTGGGGGGAATATATAATGATTTTGTCCCGGTAACATACACATATATATATATATATATATATATATATATATATGTATATATATATATATATATACACACACACACACACACACACACATATATATATATATATATACATTATTATTTTTTTTGAATATATAATATTTGTATCGAAGTTCAAATATGATTTTGTCCCGGTAACACACACACATATATATATACATACATTATATATATATATATATATATATATATATATATATATATATATATATATATATATATATATATATATATATATATATATATTGATATTAATGCGTACAACACAAATAATTAAAACTGTACAAGTTTATTAATGCAAAATGTAAACAACAAAAAAAAATAAAAAATTCACAAACATTAAAGTGTCCTCAAGTGATACACAGAGTTAAAAAAAAAAAATCCTCCTACATAAGTTGTACCTGTTAATCTGCAGCCTTCTCTTCTCTACATCCTTTCAAAATGCTGAATTTCTAAGCCTGTCTGGGATTTCAGAAAAAAAGAGGGCGGGGAGCCGACGTTACACTCTCCAGAGCTCAGTGAGAGCTGATTGGAGGGAAGAGACACGCCCCCCCCCCCCCCCCTTCACACACAACAATAGAACAGGGCTGATGCTGTCAATCACAGGTTGTGTGCTGGGAGCTCCCTCCCCTGTCACCGTGTTTCTCTTGGTGTCAGGAAAACTTGTCAGAAGGGACTGATGCTGATAGCAGAGGAAGGAGGCAGCAGGCGGAAATGACACTTAGTGCTCTGGGCTGAGATAAGTACACACTATAGAGGAAGATGCTTTGTTCAGATTTCTGTCTGAGGTTTACAACCACTTTAAAGCCTTAAAAGAATCATTCTAGCTATAGTATTGGGCAGAGGTATACAACTCCCTCCTAATTGGAGACCCCCTTAGTATCCCACACTTACAATATAAATGCTCCATATACTGTACATACTGTAGACCATTTGACTAAAGGAAACTAGGCATGTGCCTCAATGGATGTAAAAACGGTGAGCTGGGATGTCCAAGGGAGCAGAAAACTTCAATGTGTTTTGAATATCCCCTTTATTCCGGAGGAAAAGGAAAGACTAACAAATCTGTAATTATGATATAGTTACATAGTTACATAGTAGGTGAGGTTGAAAAAAGACACAAGTCCATCAAGTCCAACCTATGTGTGTGATTATATGTCGGTATTACGTTGTATATCTCTGTATGTTGCGGTCGTTCAGGTGCTTATCTAATAGTTTTTTGATACTATCGATGCCCCCCCGCTGAGACCACCGCCTGTGGAAGAGAAATCCACATCCTTGCCACTCTTACAGTAAAGAACCCTCTACTTAGTTTAAGGTTAAACCTCTTTTCTTCTAATTTTAATGAATGTCCATGTGTCTTGTTAAATTCCCTTCTGCAAAAAAGTGTTATCCCTATTGTGGGGTCACCAGTCCGGTATTTATATATTGTGGGGTCACCAGTCCGGTATTTATATATTGTGGGGTCACCAGTCCGGTATTTATATAATGAAATCATATCCCCTCTCAAGCGTCTCTTCTCCAGAGAGAATAAGTTCAGAGCTCACAACCTTTCCTCATAACTAATATCCTCCAGACCCTTTATTAGCTTTGTTGCCCTTCTTTGTAGTCGCTCCATTTCCAGTACATCCTTCTTGAGGACTGGTGCCCAGAACTGGACAGTATACTCCAGGTGCGGCCGGACCAGAGTCTTGTAGAGCGGGAGAATTATCGTTTTATCTCTGGAGTTGATCTCTTTTTTTAATGCATGCCAATATGATAATCATTATAAAGCACCCTGTCTTAAACAGGGGCTACTGCACAAATGTTGTTTTTGGCTGGGTGGTAGTCGGCCTAGACAGATTGTATAGTGTCTTACTTGGTCTTTCTCTAAGTTTGGTTGGGTTTGGTTGGGTTGTGATTTCTTACTGCTGCCAGTAGGTGTTACTATACCACTGGTAATAGTATGAGATTGCATAACAAGACTGAGTTATGAATATTTATATTTCCTTCAGCCAACTCAGTAGGAGGTTCAGTCCACTGGTGCCTGCTGAGGGGTGGTATGAATATATGCGACAGGTCTTGTGCTCCCTCTTTCCCCGACTTGTTCATTCCCAGACTTGTTCATTCCCCCGACTTAGTTGGGGTAGGTGGAAAAACTTTGGTGGGGGTGGGCCAGCCACGCCTATTGACCTATGGGAGGAGGGGAGTGCTGCTGGCTTGAGCTCTACTATTAGGCCCCACCGCCTGGGTGGGGCCTAATGTGCTGAATATGGATCTAGGCCTGAAGTGCTCCTGGAGCTGTCCTACCTGTAGATGGGGGAAGCTGTGCCAAGGAGGAGACCCAGGGGAGGACCCCTGTTGTCGTAAGGGCCTGGGGACTCGCTTGGAGGAGGACTCACGGAGCCTAGGAAATGGAGAGAGAGAAGTTACACAGCCTCACTGTGCCAATAATTATATCTTCATAGTGCTCATCAATCCAGCCTCACTGTTGCCATCAAGCAGCCTCTCTGTGCCCATCATTGCAGCCTCACTGTGTCCACCAATGCAGCCTCATTGTGCTTACTTCCTACAGTATAAAAGGGGAAAGCACTGCGCTATAGTTTGTGAAAAGATGGCCACAACAGCCAAAACAGCAGCCAACACTAAAAACAAACAAAGTTCAACAGATAAAATAATAAAAACAGTGTAGCGCTTCAATAATAATAAGTGTAATCAACACAAATTATAAAAATAATAATAGCAAAACAAAAATCGCACAAAACTAAATGCCTGAAAGTAAAAGTCCAACATAAGGCACTCATTCCACTATGTTGATGGCATAGGAGTGACCAAACCGTCACATGGAAGGAAAATGGTGTACTGGACGAATATGTTCATGCAGGTAGACTTGATTGTAAACATCAGTGAATAGTAGATAAATACTTCTTACCGGAACAGTTGGACTCACACAGTCATATGACGGCTGAGTCTGGAAGGCTTGGGGTCACAGTCAAGGACCAAGGAGTGTGAGGAGAGAGGTCAGTTGAGCTAGTGGAGGAGCTCCAGGCGGTTGTAGGCTCAAAGATGGATCCTTTCAGATGGAACATCAAAGGTCGAAGTAATCAAGCTCAAACGCAGCCCGTTGGACCAATACTCCAGCCTCCCCCGAATGGGGAGGGGGGTGTTTGTAAAGTTTTAAACCAAAACCATGGAGAAAAGGGAAAAGGGCATGCCCCAGTTGAAGACACATATGTCGAAACGCGTCGGGCGAGCTGTTGGTACCCCACATTGCTTTTAAGTTCATTTCGTTTTTTTATGTGATCACTAAGTCATTTATTACCTTTTGACTTCAATAAACCAACGTTTTTATATCGTTTGACCCGCACCATGTGGAGCCTTTTTTTCTTTTCCCTTTTCTCCATGGTTTTGGTTTAAAACTTTACAAACACCCCCCTCCCCATTCGGGGGAGGCTGGAGTATTGGTCCAACGGGCTGCGTTTGAGCTTGATTACTTCGACCTTTGATGTTCCATCTGAAAGGATCCATCTTTGAGCCTACAACCGCCTGGAGCTCCTCCACTAGCTCAACTGACCTCTCTCCTCACACTCCTTGGTCCTTGACTGTGACCCCAAGCCTTCCAGACTCAGCCGTCATATGACTGTGTGAGTCCAACTGTTCCGGTAAGAAGTATTTATCTACTATTCACTGATGTTTACAATCAAGTCTACCTGCATGAACATATTCGTCCAGTACACCATTTTCCTTCCATGTGACGGTTTGGTCACTCCTATGCCATCAACATAGTGGAATGAGTGCCTTATGTTGGACTTTTACTTTCAGGCATTTAGTTTTGTGCGATTTTTGTTTTGCTATTATTATTTTTATAATTTGTGTTGATTACACTTATTATTATTGAAGCGCTACACTGTTTTTATTATTTTATCTGTTATACTTCCTACAGTGTTGCTGGGTTGGCTTAAAGGTTCTGGCATTGTGAACCTGGAAATGGATCTGGATCTGGAGAGTCTGTAAGGGATCTGCTTGATATCTGGGAGCCCCAACTCTCACCTCCTTGACTGTTCTACAATAAATCTTTAAAAAAGGCAAAAGTGACTCAGTTTAGCCATCGACTTGCACTTTAGCCGTGGAAATGCTGGCCCACAACCTGTTTCTGGAGGTGTCACCATGCCTCCAAGGTGTCAGGGGAATGCTATAATTACATAAATATTTATAAAATGATAAATACAGTTGCAAACAATTTACTGGGAAGAAAGCACTACTTGTATGTATTATTTTCCTTCCTTGGACCACTTTTGGATGGTCCTGACAAGGGATGAGCTCGGTGTTCGACTCGAACATCGGGCGTTCATCTGTTCGGCGAATTCAGAACTTTGTGGGCCATTCACACCAAATTCGTGTGGAGCTCATGGCCCACAATGCACTACGCCATCGCAGTGCATTGCTGGCTCATGATTGGCCAAGCATGCACTGTGACCCCACATGCTTGGTTAATCACAGCGCCGGTAACAAGGAGAGCCATAATTGGCCACAGGCAGGATGCCTTTGGCCAATTATAGCTCAGGGGGGTTTAGTACACACCCCACACTATATAAGGCCTCCAGTGCAGCGGCCTTGTGTAGTGTGTTGGTGTGCAGGGAAAGAGCAAGATAGGCAGGGACAGTGTGTTCTTTTCTCAGGCATCTGCAGGAGTTAGTGGGTGTTGTGTGCCTCCAGCACAGTATACACCTGTATCTACCCTTTATTGCTGGTGTTCTCTAATACAGGCATCTGCAGGAGTTAGTGGGTGTTGTGTGCCTCCAGCGCAGTATACACCTGTATCTACCCTTTATTGCTGGTGTTCTCTAATACAGGCATCTGCAGTAGTTAGTGGGTGTTGTGTGCCTCCAGCACAGCACAGTATACACCTGTATCTACCCTTTATTGCTGGTGTTCTCTAATACAGGCATCTACAGGAGTAAGTGGGTGTTGTGTGCCTCCAGCACAGTATACACCTGTATCTACCCTTTATTGTTGGTGTTCTCTAATACAGGCATCTGCAGGAGTGAGTGGGTGTTGTGTGCCTCCAGCAGAGTATACACCTGTATCTACCCTTTATTGTTGGTGTTCTCTAAAAAAGGCATCTGCAGGAGTTAGTGGGTGTTGTGTGCCTCCAGCACAGTATACACCTGTATCTACACATTTTCGCTGGTGTTCTATAATACAGGCATCTACAGGAGTAAGTGGGTGTTGTGTGCCTCCAGCACAGTATACACCTGTATCTACCCTTTATTGTTGGTGTTCTCTAATACAGGCATCTGCAGGAGTGAGTGGGTGTTGTGTGCCTCCAGCACAGTATACACCTGTATCTACCCTTTATTGCTGGTGTTCTCTAATACAGGCATCTGCAGGAGTGAGTGGGTGTTGTGTGCCTCCAGCACAGTATACACCTGTATCTACACATTTTCGCTGGTGTTCTATAATACAGGCATCTACAGGAGTAAGTGGGTGTTGTGTGCCTCCAGCACAGTATACACCTGTATCTACCCTTTATTGTTGGTGTTCTCTAATACAGGCATCTGCAGGAGTGAGTGGGTGTTGTGTGCCTCCAGCACAGTATACACCTGTATCTACCCTTTATTGCTGGTGTTCTCTAATACAGGCATCTGCAGGAGTGAGTGGGTGTTGTGTGCCTCCAGCACAGTATACACCTGTATCTACCCTTTATTGCTGGTGTTCTCTAATATAAGCATCTGCAGGAGTTAAAGCTGGTGTTGTGTGCCTCCAGCACAGTATACACCTGAAGATACCCCTTATTGCTGTTGTTGTCTGTTGCATATTAGCCTTTAAAATTAGCACTTTTGATTTCGAACGTTCGAGTCCCATAGACTTTAATAGGGTTCTAAAGTTTGTACGAATTTTTGGTCCATTCGAAAGGTTCTGGTGCGAACCAAACCGGGGGGTGTTCGGCTCATCCCTAGTCCTGACCACTGCAGACCGGGAACATCCCACAAGAGCTGCAGTTTTTTGGATTTGCTCGGACCCAGTTGTCTAGACATTACAACTTGGTCCTTGTCAAAGTCCCTCCAATCCTTACACTTGTCAGTTTGTTCTGTTTTTATCACATCAACTTCAGGGACAACATTCTCTTGTTGCCTATATCCCCTCCACTTTCAGGTACCATTGTAACCAGATAATCAATCGTATTCACTTTACCTGTCAGGGGTGAGAATGTTATGGCTGATCGATGTATACAATTGAGGGAAATTACCTACCAGCATAATCAATATCAACGTCCAGAAGATCTACCAAGATTGCCGAAATAAGCAGTAAAAAGTTTTCTGCACCCTTTCCACATTATTGGAATTAATAATAAATAAAAAATCTTCACAGCCACCAAATCAACCATTAACACCGATAACAAGCCGGTACAACGCAGACACAGCGACAATTCAACAAACAGACTCGCTGAGCTGTCGGAAAACACACCTGCCTCCGCCCAATGCGACTCCGGGCTGTGGAGATTGCCGTCCAAGCGAAAATGAAAACTTTTTATTGCTCCCAATGAAAGCGGCAATTGCTCCATTTATCAGAATCCAATGGATAAGAGCCTATGGCACGTGGACGGCTTCTTTGTAATCACCTACAGCGGCTTTTAGCGCGGCTCAATTTCATGGTTGGGAAGAATCTCTACATCAAAGGGAGTCGGCTTCCTCCTTCATCCTTAAAATAAAGCCCCGTGCCACTATAAGCCGCGCCGGGGAAAATAGGTTAATCTCCAAAATCTTTGCAGTCCTCTAATGTTTGTTATCCCTAACTGCAAGGACGCCTTTCAGATTGAAGACACATCATGGCTCCCGCATTGAGGAGAGCTCCGCGTGATGGACAGAAGGCTTCACCAAGAGGAGGAGAAGGTCAGAGGATTCATTGAAGCTGAAAAAGAGGTTCCTTTATGATGAGGGTAGCCCTGCCCTGTAATGGTTTGATGCTCATTTGTGCCTAGGGTACCAGGCAATGCCGGGACAGGGGCATCCAGGTCCAGGGTCGCCATCTTTTCTTCAAGCCAAACCCAAACAAAAACAGCGCACAGCATTTTTCTTTTTTTTTGTGGTATACACTATACATATATTTTGTGATTAAATCATTGGGAGTTAATCACAATGGTCCCTCCTTACATCAGAGTCCACAGAGTTCCCTTCTAGATATGAATCCATAAAGTTACCCTTTACATCTGAGTAAGCAGAGTTCTCCTTTATATCTGAATAAGCAGAGTTCTCCTTTACATCTGAATAAGCAGAGTTCCTGTTTACATCTGAATAAGTAGAGTTCCTGTTTACATCTGAATAAGCAGAGTTCTCCTTTACATCTGAATAAGCAGAGTTCTCCTTTACATCAGAATAATTAAAGTTCTCTTTTACATCTGAATAAGCAGAGTTCTCCTTTACATCTGAATAAGTAGAGTTCTCCTTTACATCTGAATAAGTAGAATTCTCCTTTACTTCTGAATAAGTAGAATTCTCCTTTACATCTGAATAAGTAGAATTCTCCTTTACTTCTGAATAAGCATAGTTCTCCTTTACATCTGAATAATTAGAGTTCTCCTTTACATCTTAATAAGTAGAGTTCCTGTTTACATCTGAATAATTAGAGTTCTCCTTTACATCTGAATATGTTCAGTTCTCCTTTACATCTGAACAAGCAGAGTTCTCCTTTACATCTGAATAATTAAAGTTCTCCTTTACATCTGAATAAGTAGAGTTCTCCTTTACATCTGAATAAGTAGAGTTCTCCTTTACATCTGAATAAGCAGAGTTCCTCTTTACATCATATTTCCCAGTATTCCCCATTTTTTTTTTATTATTTAAGTTTTAACCATCATACAAACATGACATTTGTAAAGCGGCAACACAAAAAAAAAAAAAGAAAAGAAAAGAAAAATCATAAAAGCAGCATTCCGGATGCTCTGTATGCTCTCTTTATGTTTCTACTGATATTCCTTATGCCGTGTACACACGACCGGACTTCCCAACGGACTTCTGGTGGACTTTCCGAACGAGCGGACTTGCCCACACATGACCGGACTTTTCGGCGGACTATGTCCACTGGTCTTCCCAACGGATTTTCAACGGAGTTACGGCGGACTTTGAAATGAATGGACTTGCCCACACATGGACTAAAGTCCGTTCATTTTGAACGTGATGAGTGAGAGCCGGAGAGCGGGAGAAGAGGCCGGAGAGAGCGGAGGAGTCGGAAGAGGCCCCCGAAGACGGAAGAGACCCCCAGAGATGCCTAATAAACTACATTAAAAACCTGTCTAGTGTGTTTTTTTAATTGACTTTCTTTCCCCTCGGTGAATGGGTAGGGGTACGATGTACCCCATACTTATTCACATAGGGTGGGGGGCCGGGATCTGGGGGCCCTCTTATTAAAGGGGGCTCCCGGATTCCGATAAGCCCCCCGCCCGCAGACCCCGACAACCAACAGCCAGGGTTGTCGGGAAGAGGCCCTTGTCCTCATCAACATGGGGACAAGGTGTTTTGGGGTGGGGGGCCCCCCCTTCCCCAAAGCACCCACCCCCCCCATGTTGAGGGCATGCGGCCTGGTACGGTTTAGGAGGGGGGGGCGCTCGCTCGTCTCCACCCCCTTTCCTTTCCTTTCGTGCCCGGATAAGGGTCTGGTATGGACCTTTGGGGAACCCCCACATCGTTTTTTTCGGTGTAGGGGTTCCCCTTAAAATGCATACCAGACCAAACATTCTTGCGGGCAGGTGCTGTAGCTTCCCTTGCGTCGTATTTGGTCCGTCGGACCAGCATACAAACTAACGGGTTTCCCGCTAGGAGTTCCGGCGGGAAGATTTAAAACATGTTCTATTTCTAAAGTGCGTTGGATTTTTGGACAGCAAAGGTCCGATGGAGCCCACACACGATGGAATTGTCCGACGGATTCGTTCCGTCGGACCTTTGCTGTCAAAAAGTCCGGTTGTGTGTACGCGGCATTAGTCTGTGAAGTGCTGCAGCTTATGTCCATTGAGATTAACCTAATTAAGGACTTTGTTATTTTATTTCCCCACTTATATCTCTTGCCTTTTTTTGTTTTTGTTTATTGTGTTATTTATAGCCGAACTTTTGCTTTAACAAGTCTTGAGAAATTAAGGAAATGGACCATTTTCGGTGATCTACATTTCTAGTGCTGAAAAATCCATCGCATTTTATGTAGCCATTTGTCTTAAACACTCGACTGCTGTAGAATTATATGTTTATCGGTACAGCAAATTCATTTTGCACCACTTAGCCGCCCTGTGGGGTCTAGCAGACGCCGAACCGACGCGTTTCGCAAGCGGCCCGGCGCCCAAAATTCACAGCGGGGAAGTGTTCTAAATTGAAGCAATTGTTGGGGCAGGAAGTTACACTGCGAACATACAGATATGGCGATCCAAGGCTAAATATTATGTTTCCAGCAGCAGAATGGAGCAGACGGGGAAAGGAGCCGGAGCGAGCGCTGAGTCATTCACCACTAGCTGTTCAATCAGCCACTTAGCAATGGCAATCTACACTTTCTGTTAAGTAAATAACAAATGGTATGGTTGTTAATGTTTCTACAAATGTAATCAATAGCTGAAGACTTCTAATGGACTGCAGAAGCTGAATCACCGCAAGACCCACTCCAGTTCTTCACGCGTGGTGCACCCTTAACCACCTACCTGCCGGGGCAATTATACCAGGCCTTTTCTGGCACTTTTTGTTTACACGTAAAAATCTGAATTTTTTTGGTAGAAAATTACTTAGAACCCCCAAACATTGTATATATATATAATTTTTTTTTTTTTAAGCAGGGACCCTAGATAATAAAATGATGGGCGTTTTTTTTTTTTTTACATAACACGGTATTTGCGCAGCAGTTTTTCAAATGCATTTTTTTGGGGGAAAAAAATACACTTTAATTAATTTTAATGCAAAAAAAAAAAACACAATATATAACCCAAAATTTTGTAAAATGTAAAAGATGATATTATGCAGCATAAATAAATAGCTAACATGTCACACTTTAAAATTGTATATACTTGTGGAATGGCTACAGACCAGGGCTGGACTGGGACAAAAATTTGGCCCTGGACTTCATCCAAATCGGCCCACTTTAATTTTGAGTGTCCCCATCAGCACCCAGCTTACATCAGAGCGGTCCCCAACAGCGTCTCCCTTACATCAGAGTGATCACCATCAGCACACCCTTACATCAGAGTGATCACTGTCAGCACCCTCTTACATCAGAGTGGTCCCCATCAGCACCCCTTTACATCAGAGTGATCCCTATCAGCACCCCCTTCACATCAGAGTGGCCCCATCAGCACCCCTTCACATCAGAGTGGCCCCATCAGCCCCCCCTTCACATCAGATTGGCCCCATCAGCCCCCCCTTCACATCAGAGTGGCCCCATCAGCACCCCTTCACATCAGAGTGGCCCCATCAGCACCCCCTTACATCAGAGTGGTCCCCATCAGCACCCCTTTACATCAGAGTGATCCCTATCAGCACCCCCTTCACATCAGAGTGGCCCCATCCAGAGGCGGCCCTTTAATTAGGCAAATTAGGCGATTGCCTTAGGCCTCGCCCACAGAAAGGGCCTCGCCGTCGCGCGATTGCCTAATTTGCATATTGCATTTACGGTTGTTGTGTGACAGTGTGTCTGTGTGTTGACTCACTGTCATCATCATCATCATTATGTAACTGGGCGGCACTCGCAAGCGGCAGGGTGAGCGGGCGGCGGGCGCTCTGCGCATGGTGAGCTGACTCGTGCACGGTGCTTTCTGGCGTGCCACCGCCGCGATCCGCGGCGGCAGACGAGGCGGGACTACAATCTATCATGGTGGATGGTGGTGCTGGGCATGGCTCAAGCTGCCTGCATCCAATAGCAGGCTCCACTGCCACAGCGCCGTCCTCCAGCCTTTCCCCAAGTCAGCGATGGCGGCCCCAATGCATGGCGGGAGTTGTAGTTCTCCAACAGAGCACAGCACACAGACTTCAATAGGGCCATCTGGTGCCTGTGCTCTGCAGAGACAGTGAGACTACAACTCCCAGATTGCACTGCTGCAAGCAGAGAGAGAACATCGTGTATTGCTCCTCCCTGTCCTGCTGGCTTTAGCAGGGGACCGAGGCGAGGAGCAGGAGCAGGTATTCTAACTATAAATTAATATTAATATTTATATATATATATATATATATATATATATATATATATATATATATATATATATATATATATATATATATATATATATATATATATATATATATATATATATATATATATATATATATAAGGAACTTAGGAAGCACTTTGCCATGAATGCAGAAAACAATTTAAACTCCTCCAATAATTCATAATAGGACTTGTGGATGCATTGCTGTAGTTTTTTTTCACACGCACACACACACACACACACACATATATGTATATATATATATATATATATATATATATATATATATATATATATATATATATATATATATATATATATATATATATATATATATATATATATATATATATATATGTATGTGTGTGTATATATATATATATATATATATATATATATGTATATATATATATATATATATATACATATATGTGTGTGTGTGTGTGCGTGTGAAAAAAACTACAGCAATGCATCCACAAGTCCTATTATGAATTATTGGAGGAGTTTAAATTGTTTTCTGCATTCATGGCAAAGTGCTTCTTTTCTGAAATGAATCTTTTGAAAATGTTGACCTATTCATTCATGTATCTTTAACCGCTTGAGATCCGCGCTATAGCCGAATGACGGCTACAGCGTGGACCTGCTTTCCCGGGACCACGTCTATTGACGTCGTCCCGTGCACGAGCGGCCTGTGTGCCCCCTGAGGGGCGCGCGTGGCGAGCTCTGTGATCGGCGAGTCTATGAGACTCGCCTGATCACGGATCGGAGCAAGGGGCCGATCCCGACCCCTTACCACGTGATCAGCTGTCAGCCAATGACAGCTGATCATGTGATCACAACAGAGCCAGTAAAAAAAAAAGCCGATCACCGGCGGCCATGATCGGCCCCGATCACGGCCAAGTTATCAGTACCCACCTGCCCCCTGCCAGTGCAACCTAATTAAAGTAAAAGTGCCACCCATCAGTACCGGCCCTTAGTGCCTGTAGTGCCACCCATCAGTGCCCATAGTGCCACCTATCAGTGCCCATAGTGCCACCTATCAGTGCCCACAGTGCCACCTATCAGTGCCCACAATCTGCCTCAACAACACTGCTGCACCTCATATGCCACATATCCGTGCCCATCAGCGTCATCTAACAGTGCCCATCAGTGCTGCCCCTCAGTGCCCAGCAGTGCCACCTATCAGTGCCACCTATCAGTGCCCATCAGTCCCATCTATCAGTGGTACCTATCCGTGCCCATCCGTGCCACCCATCCGTGCCATCTTATCTGTGCCCATTTTGCCCATCAGTGCCGCCTTATCTGTGCCCATCAGTGCTGCCTTTTCTGTGCCTATCAGTATCGCCTTATCTGTGCCTATTGGTGCCACCTTAACCGTGCCTATCAGTGCCCACCAGTGCTGCCTCATCAGTGCATTTCAATGAAGGAGAAAAATGACCTGTTTGCAAAATTTTATAACAAACTATTAAACATGATTTATTGTAATTTTTATTAGTAAAAAATAAAACTCCGAGCTGTAACTAAATACCACCAAAAGAAAGCTCTATTTGTGGGAAAAAAATGATAAAAATTTCATTTGGGTACAGTGTTGTATGACCGCGCAATTGTCATTCAAAGCGCATCAGCGCTGAAAGCTGAAAATTGGTCTGGGCAGGAGGGGGGTTTAAGTGCCCAGTAAGCAAGTGATTAACAAGACACTTTTATTTTCCCCCCCAAAAAAAAAAGAATAACTTGTCATCTGCTTTACTGAGGTTTTGGTATGCCTTTTGCTAGATCAATAGAATTAGCCCTGGTGTTGCATACACACGGTCGGACAAAGTTGTTGGAAAATCCGATTGTTCGGAACGTGATGACGTTCGATCGTTGCGACAGGACTACGTTGCGGCTAGTAGCCAATAGCTTTGATCTCGTAATTTGATCTGGGCACTTTGTCCAATCGGAATTCTCTACAAACGATTGGACCAAGTCCGATCGGATCATGTTGTCGGAAAATTTTATATCCAGCTGTTAAACTTTGTTGGTCGGACATTCCGACAGAAAAAGTCAGATGAAACCCACACACGGTCGGATTATCCAACAACGCAGTCCGATCGGACATTTTCAGTCGGTGTGTACAGGGGCTTAGAATAGTTCCACCATACTGAAGGTTGGTTCTCTATGAACCTTAGTAGCTAATGGGCCCATCATGGCACAAGCCATATCTTTATCCATTTCCTGTAACATGATCCACAATGTGCGAGTCAGCAAAAGCTTAGTATTATGGGTGACTCTTCCTTTCTGGATCATATTCACCTTTTCCTAACTTTCCTATCCAATACTTCCATTACTTTTTATTAGCTTCCATTACACTCCATCCTTTCCGTCTTAGACATGCTGTCTGTCTGTACTGTACCCAATCTCTGTCTATTGGTCTCATCATCGTTGTCTGTACTGTACCCTGTCACAGTGACAACTATTGATGAGCTCAGTGGCTGCGTTTTATGGCACAGTGGCTGCATTTGATGGGCTTGGTGACTGTGTTTTATGGCACAGTGGCTGCAATTGATGGCACAGTGGCTGCAATTGATGACACAGTGGCTGTGTTTGATGGGCACAGTGAGCCTGCAATTGCTGCTTTTTTTTCAGTTTGCACCCCCCCAAAAAAAATTTGAGCACCAGCCACCACTGGATGGGATCATCATTGTGCCCTTCTCCTTACTTGTTGAATGACAGGCTGAGGGCATGTACATTCCAGTTGAATGCCGTTGAATGAGGCTGGCTGTCATTCAAACTGGAGGGATTATTTTCTTTTTCATTTTAATTATTTTAATTCATTATCTTGCTGCAGTTCTGCTTTCACACACATATTCACACACATATGTGAAATGTTTCCTCCACCAAAAGATTTATAATTCTGTGCAGCTATTTTTGTGATTCATATTCCTCTGCCAGACAGTACAGAATGGTGTGACAGTACCACCTTTTTTATTACAATTAAGTAATACAGCAGTTTTATTTACCCTCTCCCTAAACCTGCTGACGATGAAGAAGCATTACACTGATAAGTTATCAATTATGCTCATTCTGTTATCATAGCCGCGCAGTCTCTGACCGTCTCCTGTATCATTGTCCGCACAGTCTCTGACCATTTCCTGTATCTTTGTGGTGTGATTGTCTGTCAGCTCCCTGTCTGTGGCTCCAACTTTTCATACCGTGTTGGCAAGGTAAGAGTTTGCTTGTCATTACCATAATAAAACTGTCTCCTGTATCATTTTCTGCACAGTCTCTGACCGTCTCCTGTATCATGGCCACACAGTCTCTGACCGTCTCCTGTATCATGGCCGCACAGTTTCTGACCGTCTCCTGTATCATGGCCACACAGTCTCTGATTGCCTCCTGTATCATGGCCGCACAGTCTCTGACCATCTCCTGTATCATTGTCCACATACAGTCTCTGACCATCTCCTGTATCATTGTCCACACACAGTCTCTGACCATCTCCTGTATCATGGCTGTGCAGTCTCTGACCATCTCCTGTATAATTTTCCGCACAGTCTATGACCATCTCCTGCATCTTTCTGGGGTGATTGTCTGTCAGCTCCCTGTCTGTGGCTCCAACGTTTGATATCGTGTTAACCAGGTAAGAGTTTGCTTGTCATTACCATAATAAAACCATCTCCTGTATCATTGTCCGCACTGACCATCGTCTGTAGCACTGTCTGCACAATCTCTGACCATCTCCTGTATTATTGTCTGCATAGTCTCTCACCATCTCCTGTATTATTGTCTGCATAGTCTCTCACCATCTCCTGTATTATTGTCTGCATAGTCTCTCACCATCTCCTGTATCATTGTCGACACACAGTCTCCGACCATCTCCTGTATCATTGTCCATACACAGTCTCCGACCATCTCCTGTATCATTGTTCATACACAGTCTCTGACCTTCTCTTGTGTCATGGTTTGGACTGTCCCTCAGGTGGGCTTAGCTGTCCCTTAGCTGGGACTGTACCTTTTCTGGATTGGATGGGTTGGACTATGTCCCTCACCTGGGTTGGACTATGTCCCTCAGCTGGGTCAGACTATGACTATATCCCTTAGCTGATTTGGACTGTCCCTTAGGTGTACTGGATTGTCGCAGTCCCATAGCTGAACTGAACTGTAACACTCCTATAGCTGAATTTGGCTGTCCCTCAGCTGGATTGGACTGTCGCTTAGCTGGGACTGTCCCTTAGCTGGATTTGACTATTCCTTAGGTGAATTGGATTGTCGCAGTCCCATACCTGGATTGAACTGTGACACTCCCATAGCTGTATTGGGCTGTCCCTTAGCTGGTTTGGACTGTCCCTTAGGTGGATTGGATTGTCACAGTCCCTCAGCTGGATTGGACTGTCCCTCAGCTGGGTTGGACTGTCCCTCAGCTGGGACTGTCCCTTAGGTGGATTGGATTGTCACACTCCCATAGCTGGATTGGCCTGTCCCTCATCTGATTGGACTGACCCTTGACTGGATTGGACTGTCCCTTAGATGGGTCACACTGTCCCTTAACTGAGTAGGACTGTGTATTGGGTGGATTGGATTGTCACAGTCCCATAGCTGGATTGAACTGTCACACTCCCATAGCTAGATTGGCCTGACCCTCAGCTGGATTGGACTGTCCCTCAGCTGGATTGGACTGTCCCTCAGCTGGATTGGACTGTCCCTCAGCTGGGTCGGACTGTCCCTCAGCTGGGTCGGACTGTCCCTCAGCTGGGTCGGACTGTCCCTTAGGTGGATTGGATTGTCACACTCCCATAGCTGGATTGGCCTGTCCCTCATCTGATTGGACTGACCCTTGACTGGATTGGACTGTCTCTCAGGTGGATTGGATTGTCACAGTCCCATAGCTGGATTGAACTGTCACATTCCCATAGCTAGATTGGCCTGACCCTCAGCTGGATTGGACTGTCCCTCAGCTGGATTGGACTGTCCCTCAGCTGGATTGGACTGTCCCTCAGCTGGGTCGGACTGTCCCTCAGCTGGGTCGGACTGTCCCTCAGCTGGGTCGGACTGTCCCTTAGGTGGATTGGATTGTCACACTCCCATAGCTGGATTGGCCTGTCCCTCATCTGATTGGACTGACCCTTGACTGGATTGGACTGTCCCTTAGATGGGTCACACTGTCCCTAACTGAGTAGGACTGTGTATTGGGTGGATTGGATTGTCACAGTCCCATAGCTGGATTGAACTGTCACACTCCCTTAGCTGGATTGGACTATCCCTTAGTTGGATTGGACTGTCTGTTAGGTGGATTGGATTGTCACAGTCCCATAGCTGGATTGAACTGCCGCACTCCCATAGCTGGATTGGCCTGTCCCTCAACTGGATTGGACTGTCCCTCAGCTGGATTGACTGTCCCTTAAATGGGTCAGATTGTCCATTATCTGGGAATGTCCTTTAGCTGAATTGGACTGTCTCTTGGGTGGATTGGATTGTCACAGTCCCATAGCTGGATTGAACTGTCGCACTCCCTTAGCTGGATTGGACTATCCCTCAGCCGGATTGGACTATCCCTCAGCCGGATTGGACTATCCCTCAGCCGGATTGGACTATCCCTCAGCCGGATTGGACTATCCCTCAGCTGGATTGGACTGTTTGTTAGGTGGATTGGATTGTCACAGTCCCATAGCTGGATTGAACTGCCGCACTCCCATAGCTTGATTGGCCTGTCCCCCATCTGATTGGACTGTCCCTCGGCTATATTGGACTGTCCCTCAGCTGGGTCAGGCTGTCCCTTATCTGTTACTGTCCCTTAGCTGGGCCGGACTGTCCCTTAGCTGGGCCGGACTGTCCCTTATCTGGGTCGGACTGTCCCTTATCTGGGTCGGACTGTCCCTTATCTGGGACTTTCCCTTAGCTGGATTGGACTGTCTCTTAGGTGGATTGGATTGTCACAGTCCCATAGCTGGATTGAACTGTCGCACTCCCTTAGCTGGATTGGACTATCCCTCAGCTGGATTTGACTATCCCTCAGCTGGATTTGACTATCCCTCATGGGTTTGGCTGTCCCTCAGCTGGGTTTGGCTGTCCCTCAGCTGGGTTTGACTGTCCCTCAGCTGGGTTTGGCTGTCCCTCAGCTGGGTTTGGCTGTCCCTCAGCTGGGTTTGGCTGTCCCTCAGCTGGGTTTGACTGTCCCTCAGCTGGGTTTGACTGTCCCACAGATCGGACTACCTCTTAACTGGATTGGACTGCCTCTTAGCTTTTTGTCAGATATACACTGAAAAACTCATTATGCAAGTACCCTTGTTAACCAGTGAATTTGTTTGCTTATAAAGGGTGTGACAACAGCAAGTGATTTAGCATGAAAACAGTTTGACCAATTGAGAGACCAGAAGCAGAAATCACTTCAATCAATTAAATTCTGTTCCAGCATTGGTCTTTTTACCATTTTGTTTATTTTGTTCTAAAATTGTGTGTTAGTACACTGTGTGTAATTACTAGATTAGCAGAATTTACTTTAGTTTTCCATAAATTTAAAACAAATATGCAAAAAGGTGGAAGAGAACGTGACAAAGGGCGAAAATTTGAATCTGGTCACCAAAAAAGAAAAAAGAATATTGCTTTTGAGGAATGCAAACAAGAGCTACGTGGCTCTATGCATAAGTTTTTGAAGACAGGCAAGATAAATACAAGTCAAGAGGTGCCTGAGCATCAACACGAGACGATGGAATCAGTTTTGACTGAAATAGAAGATGATTCACAGCCAAGCACTTCTGTTGAATCTGAATCGTATGCCATTTGGGGTAGCGCAGAAGAAGGAATTCAAGAAAGACCTAGTGTTCCTGATTCTGAGCAATCAGAGTCTACATATCAGCCTCTAAGTTATGATCCTGGAGAATGGACTTTTCCAGTGGAAGATAAAGACCGAATCTGTTTTATACAGAAAGGACCAGTAAGGGAAGAAAATTTAACTTTTCCATTAGACAGTGGAAAAAGACATTTTTCTACCTTTCATTACACCAGGGTTCTAAGCAACAAGGAAACACAAGACCGGCGCTGGTTAGTTTATTCCAAAAGCAAGGACTGTGTTTTCTGTTTTGCCTGTCGTTTGTTCTCACCATTAGGGAGCGCTTTAGTGTCTAATGGCTGCAATGACTGGAAGAACCTGAGCAATCGTCTTGGTTTGCATGAACACAGTTCTGACCACTTAAAGAACATCATCACATGGATGGAAACTGAGAAAAGATTTAGATGTGGGAAAACTATTGATGCATCGGTGCAAAAGCAAATACTCCTGGAAAAGCAACGTTGGCATGAAATTCTGGAAAGGCTTATAGCCACTGTTCAATTCTTGTCATGCCATAACTTGCCATTTCGAGGACACAGAGATAATTTAGAGGAAGAGAATAGTGGCAATTTTATCGATCTAATAAAGCTTTGTGCAAGGTTTGATCCTGTTCTTCGTGAACACTTGCAACGAATTGAAGCGAAACGTATTCACAACCATTACTTGGGAAAAAACATACAAAATGAACTAATTTCATTGATGGCCAAACTTGTCAAGCAAAAAGTAATTGAAAAAATTCTTCAAGCTAAATATTATTCCATAATTCTGGATTGCACTAGGGATGTGAGCCACATTGAACAGATGACTGTGGTATTACGACATGTTGATGAAATATCTGGAGATGTTGAAGAGCATTTTATTGGATTTTTACCAGTTGAGAAAACGACAGCTGAAGAGTTAACTAAAACCATACTGCTGGAAATTGAGGAATCAGGTTTGGACATCAAAAATTGCCGTGGTCAAGGATATGACAATGGAGCAAACATGCGAGGGGAGAAAAGTGGTGTAAAAACTAGGATATTAAATATCAATCCTTTAGCTTTTTTTACACCCTGTGGTTGCCATAGTTGGAATTTGGTTCTGGGTGATGCAGCAGCATCTTGTGTAAAAGCCAAATTATTTTTTGGCGTTTTGCAAAGACTTTACACATTGTTTTCTGGCTCATCCAATAGATGGGCAATTTTAAAAGAGAAGGTAAATATTACCCTCAAGCCATTGTCAGAAACCAGATGGGAGTGCAGAGTCGAGAGTGTAAAGGCTGTCCGTTACCAGCTAAAAGAAATTGCTGAGTGCCTGGAAGAGATGACACAGATGAATGCTGATCCTGCTTTCTGTAGTGAATGTAATTCACTAAAAGAAGAAATTTTGTCATACGAGTTTGTTCTGTCATTAATTGTATGGTATGAGATTTTAGTAAAAATCAACCTTATCAGCAAGGTGTGGCAAAAGTCTTGTATGCAGCTGGACACTGCAGTAAAACATTTGGAGGCCTTCCTGTGCTGGCTGAAAGAATATCGCCAACATGGCTTTAATTCTGCCATTGTTACTGCCAGAGAAATTGCTGAAGAAATGGACATTCCAAAAGAATTTCGACAGTGCAGGATACGCAGGACCAAAAGAATGTTTGATTATGAGTGTCCAGATGAAGCAGTTGTTAACCCTGCAGACAGGTTTAGAGCAGAATATTTCAATGTTATTGTCGACAAGATTCGTGCTAGTGCTGAGCCTCGCTTTGAAGGTTTAAAAAGCTATGTCAGCAATTTTGGATTTTTATATGATATCTCCTCTTTATGCATGAAATCTGAGAAAGACTTATTAGAAGACTGCAAAGAACTTGAAGCCCTACTTACTTTACCTAATTCTTCTGATTCTGACATAAGAGGTCTGGAATTGTATGAAGAGCTACGAATGTGTATGCGTACTGTACCTCCAAAATTGAATATGTCCGATTCCTTGAAATATCTCATTGATAACAATTTAACTGACGTTTATCCAAACATCTATATTGCATTGAGAGTCATCTTAACAATTCCAGTTACTGTTGCATCAGCTGAGAGGAGCTTTTCAAAACTAAAATTAATAAAAACTTACTTAAGATCAACTATGAGCCAAGAGAGATTATCTGCCTTAGCAGTTTTGTCCATTGAACGTGATCTGGCTTCAAAATTAAATTATTCATCTGTGATAGATGAATTTACAACTGCCAAATGTAGGAGAATGTTTTGAAACTTCTGATATTGAAACATTAAAAAAAAATGTATTACTGTTAAAACTTTCCAGGGGATTTGTGTATG
Organism: Lithobates pipiens; assembly: GCF_037356315.1. Lineage (NCBI taxonomy): Eukaryota > Metazoa > Chordata > Amphibia > Anura > Ranidae > Lithobates > Lithobates pipiens. The sequence goes on from NW_027507788.1 coordinate 219,396,258, forward strand.
AGCCCCAACTATAGTTAGCACATGTATTGTGGCATTGTATATTGAAACAAAGTTTTTTTTTGTTTGTTTTTGTTTTGATTGACTTTCAGTAAGTGCCTGAGAATTCTAATAGGGCACTCTTACACCAGGCTGTTTTCCTGCAGGCACCGTAAATAGACACGTGTACAGAATTGACAGGCATTTATTGGAGCAGCACCATGGTAGCTGCAGATCAAACAGAAGCAGCTTCCTTGGCTGTATAGGATAGGAGAGTTTAATGTCACTTTAAGGCTGTCAGCAGATTGGCCTCTACAAACTCAACAGTGTCTAAAAATGGAGAGCAACTAAGGAAGTGCAAAGTGGGGTGAGACAGTGTACTACTACTACTACATTTTAAACAGTATAGACACTAAATCTACCAGGACTTAATTTTCTGACAAAACTTCCAATTTAAGGTTTTTTTTATATTTTATTGATGTTTTGCTAAAGAAAACAAGAAACTGAGTTATTTTCTTACTTGAGAAATATTGCACTTTACACCTATTATGTTCCATGCACTACTGAGCAAATATGCCAAGTTACATATTTCTATGTTTTTATGTTTTCCATTTTTGTAAAAAAAATCACTTGTTGCATCCTTGTTGCATTAAACAGGTTATATGCAAGAATAAGTTTGTTGACACATTTATTTTACATTTACAAGACAGACAGCACAGAGAATAATAAGTAGGCAGCTGCACAATTTGATCTATATCTGTGTGCGTGTAACATATATATATATATATATATCTATATATATATATATATCTATATATATATATCTATATATATATATATATATATATGTATATATATATATATATATATATATATATATATATATATATATATATATATATATATATATATATATATATATATATATATATATAATCATACCTACCCACCCACCCTATGTTATGATAGTTGATTAAAAAATAATTGGTTAGAGAAATTTATAGCAACTGTGAATTCATAGGATTTAAGTTAATATATGCATTTATACAGTTAATTTTTAATAGTTTTTTAAAATATTTTTGCCATTATGGGTGTGAGTGGGGCCTCATGTCTAAGTTTTGCCTAAGGCCTCACAAAGTCTAGAGCCGCCTCTGCTCACAGGAACTTAGTTGTAACCGAAGGATGAAAATAGGAACCTTCTTACGGTACCAGTATCTTGCAGCCGGTCCGGCGACACCGGAAGAAATGCGGATTCAATTAGTGTCCATACAAATCAGCATTCAGGCTCTTACCCAGCAGCCAGCCTCGTGCGTGGCCGTCTTTCGAAGAGTCCTTCCCTGGTTGCATGACGAGTTGCTGGGCCTCTCCAAAACCCGAGACGGCACCAAACCACTTTAGAATCCTCCTTCCAGTTACTGCGCTTCGGACTAGCCAGTCCCGAGACTCGGAAACGGATGGATCCGCACCCCAGGCCATGAGGGCCTCTGGGGGCTGGTCAGGAGGACAATTAACCCCAAGACTCAACTATAGTCTTGAGAAAAAATGAAATTTTTGTATGAGTAACTTCAGGAGTACCGGTGCTACACCTATTACAAGGAATGTAATGACAGGTCCTCTTTATGGAAAGATCTGGGGTCTGGAAGACTGGAAGTGACATCATGGCGACGCTCTGGTGCTCCAAGGCCATAGAGGCAAACAGAGATGATCTGGTCTCTGGTAACCTCTATGGCCAGATCATGGACGTAGATAAGGGGGGGTTGGGGTGTCTGAACCCCCCAGAGCATAGTTATTTTTGTGAAAAAAAGGGGAGCTTTGCACTTGTCCCTGTCCATTCTGTAATTTTCAATGGACGGGAACAAGGCAAGCTCCTGTGCTGATCTAGCTGCTACCGCTTTCACCCTCCCCCTTCTCTCTCCTCTGTCCAGGCCGCTTTAGATCTCGGCTTGAGCGGAGCGCTCTGCTGACATTTCAGGTCGGGTGGAGGGCGGGGCGCTCCGCTGATATCTCAGGTCGACTCAAGGAGGGGGCAGAACGCTTGGCTTACATTTTAGCTCTGCTCGGGCGGAGGGCGGGTGCTACTCTGACATCTTGGGTTGGCTCGGGCGGGGTGGGGGGTGGGGCACACTGCACGCTTTTTTACAAATTTCAAATGTACTGCAAGGAGGGGCGTAATATGGAGGGGAGGGCCAATTCCTGCTCTCAGTGTCCTAGACTGCACCAGAAAATGAAGGTCAGTGTATAACAGCTCCACGCCACAGTCACACTGCCCCGCCATCTGCTGAAAAGAATCTGCAGGGGGTCATTGATGTAAGAGGGGAGTAGGGACCCTAAAATAAGGGTAATCTGTCCTCCGTCTCTGATCATCTCCTGTAATCCATCCGCAGTCTCTGGTCATCTCCTGTAATCTGTCCGCAGTCTCTGGTCATCTCCTGTAATCTGTCCTCTGTCTCTGATCATCTCCTGTAATCCGTCCTCTGTCTCTGATCATCTCCTGTAATCCGTCCTCCGTCTCTGATCATCTCCTGTAATCCATCCTCCGTCTCTGATCATCTACTGTAATCCATCCGCAGTCTCTGGTCATCTCCTGTAATCCGTCCTCCGTCTCTGATCATCTCCTGTAATCCATCCGCAGTCTCTGGTCATCTCCTGTAATCTGTCCGCAGTCTCTGGTCATCTCCTGTAATCTGTCCTCTGTCTCTGATCATCTCCTGTAATCCGTCCTCCGTCTCTGATCATCTCCTGTAATCTGTCCTCTGTCTCTGATCATCTCCTGTAATCCGTCCTCTGTCTCTGATCATCTCCTGTAATCTGTCCTCTGTCTCTGATCATCTCCTGTAATCCGTCCTCCGTCTCTGATCATCTCCTGTAATCCGTCCTCCGTCTCTGATCATCTACTGTAATCCGTCCTCTATCTCTGATCATCTCCTGTAGTCCGTCCTCCGTCTCTGATCATCTCCTGTAATCCATCCGCAATCTCTGGTCATCTCCTGTAATCTGTCCTCCGTCTCTGATCATCTCCTGTAATCCGTCCTCTGTCTCTGATCATCTACTGTAATGCATCCGCAGTCTCTGGTCATCTCCTGTAATTCGTCCTCTGTCTCTGATCATCTACTGTAATCCATCCGTAGTCTCTGGTCATCTCCTGTAATCCGTCCTCTGTCTCTGATCATCTCCTGTAATCCATCCGCAGTCTCTGATCATCTCCTGTAATCCATCCGCAGTCTCTGGTCATCTCCTGTAATCTGTCCGCAGTCTCTGGTCATCTCCTGTAATCTGTCCTCTGTCTCTGATCATCTACTGTAATCCGTCCTCTGTCTCTGATCATCTCCTGTAATCCGTCCTCCGTCTCTGATCATCTACTGTAATCCGTCCTCTGTCTCTGATCATCTCCTGTAGTCCGTCCTCCGTCTCTGATCATCTCCTGTAATCCATCCGCAATCTCTGGTCATCTCCTGTAATCTGTCCTCCGTCTCTGATCATCTCCTGTAATCCGTCCTCTGTCTCTGATCATCTACTGTAATCCATCCGCAGTCTCTGGTCATCTCCTGTAATCCGTCCTCTGTCTCTGATCATCTACTGTAATCCATCCGCAGTCTCTGGTCATCTCCTGTAATCCGTCCTCTGTCTCTGATCATCTACTGTAATCCATCCGCAGTCTCTGGTCATCTCCTGTAATCCGTCCTCTGTCTCTGATCATCTCCTGTAATCCATCCGCAGTCTCTGATCATCTCCTGTAATCCATCCGCAGTCTCTGGTCATCTCCTGTAATCTGTCCGCAGTCTCTGGTCATCTCCTGTAATCTGTCCGCAGTCTCCGATCATCTCCTGTAATCCGTCCTCTGTCTCTGATCATCTCCTGTAATCTATCAGCAGTCTCTGGTCATCTCCTGTAATCTGTCCGCAGTCTCTGGTCATCTCCTGTAATCCGTCCTCTGTCTCTGATCATCTCCTGTAGTCCGTCCTCCGTCTCTGATCATCTCCTGTAATCCATCCGCAGTCTCTGGTCATCTCCTGTAATCTGTCCGCAGTCTCTGGTCATCTCCTGTAATCCGTCCTCTGTCTCTGATCATCTCCTGTAGTCCGTCCTCCGTCTCTGGTCATCTCCTGTAATCCATCCGCAGTCTCTGGTCATCTCCTGTAATCTGTCCGCAGTCTCTGGTCATCTCCTGTAATCCGTCCTCTGTCTCTGATCATCTCCTGTAGTCCGTCCTCCGTCTCTGGTCATCTCCTGTAATCCATCCGCAGTCTCTGGTCATCTCCTGTAATCTGTCCGCAGTCTCTGGTCATCTCCTGTAATCCGTCCTCTGTCTCTGATCATCTCCTGTAATCCATCCGCAATCTCTGGTCATCTCCTGTAATCCGTTTGCAGTCTCTGATCATCTTCTGTAATTCATCCACAGTCTCTGATCATCTCCTGTAATCCGTCCTCTGTCTCTGATCATCTCCTGTAATCCGTCCTCTGTCTCTGATCATCTACTGTAATCCGTCCTCTGTCTCTGATCATCTCCTGTAGTCCGTCCTCCGTCTCTGATCATCTCCTGTAATCCGTCCTCTGTCTCTGATCATCTACTGTAATCCATCCGCAGTCTCTGGTCATCTCCTGTAATCCGTCCTCTGTCTCTGATCATCTACTGTAATCCATCCGCAGTCTCTGGTCATCTCCTGTAATCCGTCCTCTGTCTCTGATCATCTCCTGTAATCCATCCGCAGTCTCTGATCATCTCCTGTAATCCATCCGCAGTCTCTGGTCATCTCCTGTAATCTGTCCGCAGTCTCTGGTCATCTCCTGTAATCTGTCCTCTGTCTCTGATCATCTACTGTAATCCGTCCTCTGTCTCTGATCATCTCCTGTAATCCGTCCTCCGTCTCTGATCATCTACTGTAATCCGTCCTCTGTCTCTGATCATCTCCTGTAGTCCGTCCTCCTTCTCTGATCATCTCCTGTAATCCATCCGCAATCTCTGGTCATCTCCTGTAATCTGTCCTCCGTCTCTGATCATCTCCTGTAATCCGTCCTCTGTCTCTGATCATCTACTGTAATCCATCCGCAGTCTCTGGTCATCTCCTGTAATCCGTCCTCTGTCTCTGATCATCTACTGTAATCCATCCGCAGTCTCTGGTCATCTCCTGTAATCCGTCCTCTGTCTCTGATCATCTCCTGTAATCCATCCGCAGTCTCTGATCATCTCCTGTAATCCATCCGCAGTCTCTGGTCATCTCCTGTAATCTGTCCGCAGTCTCTGGTCATCTCCTGTAATCTGTCCGCAGTCTCTGATCATCTCCTGTAATCCGTCCTCTGTCTCTGATCATCTCCTGTAATCCATCCGCAGTCTCTGGTCATCTCCTGTAATCTGTCCGCAGTCTCTGGTCATCTCCTGTAATCCGTCCTCTGTCTCTGATCATCTCCTGTAGTCCGTCCTCCGTCTCTGATCATCTCCTGTAATCCGTCCTCTGTCTCTGATCATCTCCTGTAATCCATCCGCAGTCTCTGGTCATCTCCTGTAATCTGTCCGCAGTCTCTGGTCATCTCCTGTAATCCGTCCTCTGTCTCTGATCATCTCCTGTAGTCCGTCCTCCGTCTCTGGTCATCTCCTGTAATCCATCCGCAGTCTCTGGTCATCTCCTGTAATCTGTCCGCAGTCTCTGGTCATCTCCTGTAATCCGTCCTCTGTCTCTGATCATCTCCTGTAGTCCGTCCTCCGTCTCTGGTCATCTCCTGTAATCCATCCGCAGTCTCTGGTCATCTCCTGTAATCTGTCCGCAGTCTCTGATCATCTCCTGTAATCCGTCCTCTGTCTCTGATCATCTCCTGTAATCCATCCGCAGTCTCTGGTCATCTCCTCTAATCTGTCCGCAGTCTCTGGTCATCTCCTGTAATCCGTCCTCTGTCTCTGATCATCTCCTGTAGTCCGTCCTCCGTCTCTGATCATCTCCTGTAATCCATCCGCAGTCTCTGGTCATCTCCTGTAATCTGTCCGCAGTCTCTGGTCATCTCCTGTAATCCGTCCTCTGTCTCTGATCATCTCCTGTAGTCCGTCCTCCGTCTCTGGTCATCTCCTGTAATCCATCCGCAGTCTCTGGTCATCTCCTGTAATCTGTCCGCAGTCTCTGGTCATCTCCTGTAATCCGTCCTCTGTCTCTGATCATCTCCTGTAGTCCGTCCTCCGTCTCTGGTCATCTCCTGTAATCCATCCGCAGTCTCTGGTCATCTCCTGTAATCTGTCCGCAGTCTCTGGTCATCTCCTGTAATCCGTCCTCTGTCTCTGATCATCTACTGTAATCTGCCCGCAATCTCTGGTCATCTCCTGTAATCCGTTTGCAGTCTCTGATCATCTTCTGTAATTCATCCACAGTCTCTGATCATCTCCTGTAATCCGTCCTCTGTCTCTGATCATCTCCTGTAATCCGTCCTCTGTCTCTGATCATCTACTGTAATCCGTCCTCTGTCTCTGATCATCTCCTGTAGTCCGTCCTCCGTCTCTGATCATCTCCTGTAATCCGTCCTCTGTCTCTGATCATCTACTGTAATCCATCCGCAGTCTCTGGTCATCTCCTGTAATCCGTCCTCTGTCTCTGATCATCTACTGTAATCCATCCGCAGTCTCTGGTCATCTCCTGTAATCCGTCCTCTGTCTCTGATCATCTCCTGTAATCCATCCGCAGTCTCTGATCATCTCCTGTAATCCATCCGCAGTCTCTGGTCATCTCCTGTAATCTGTCCGCAGTCTCTGGTCATCTCCTGTAATCTGTCCTCTGTCTCTGATCATCTACTGTAATCCGTCCTCTGTCTCTGATCATCTCCTGTAATCCGTCCTCCGTCTCTGATCATCTACTGTAATCCGTCCTCTGTCTCTGATCATCTCCTGTAGTCCGTCCTCCTTCTCTGATCATCTCCTGTAATCCATCCGCAATCTCTGGTCATCTCCTGTAATCTGTCCTCCGTCTCTGATCATCTCCTGTAATCCGTCCTCTGTCTCTGATCATCTACTGTAATCCATCCGCAGTCTCTGGTCATCTCCTGTAATCCGTCCTCTGTCTCTGATCATCTACTGTAATCCATCCGCAGTCTCTGGTCATCTCCTGTAATCCGTCCTCTGTCTCTGATCATCTCCTGTAATCCATCCGCAGTCTCTGATCATCTCCTGTAATCCATCCGCAGTCTCTGGTCATCTCCTGTAATCTGTCCGCAGTCTCTGGTCATCTCCTGTAATCTGTCCGCAGTCTCTGATCATCTCCTGTAATCCGTCCTCTGTCTCTGATCATCTCCTGTAATCCATCCGCAGTCTCTGGTCATCTCCTGTAATCTGTCCGCAGTCTCTGGTCATCTCCTGTAATCCGTCCTCTGTCTCTGATCATCTCCTGTAGTCCGTCCTCCGTCTCTGATCATCTCCTGTAATCCGTCCTCTGTCTCTGATCATCTCCTGTAATCCATCCGCAGTCTCTGGTCATCTCCTGTAATCTGTCCGCAGTCTCTGGTCATCTCCTGTAATCCGTCCTCTGTCTCTGATCATCTCCTGTAGTCCGTCCTCCGTCTCTGGTCATCTCCTGTAATCCATCCGCAGTCTCTGGTCATCTCCTGTAATCTGTCCGCAGTCTCTGGTCATCTCCTGTAATCCGTCCTCTGTCTCTGATCATCTCCTGTAGTCCGTCCTCCGTCTCTGGTCATCTCCTGTAATCCATCCGCAGTCTCTGGTCATCTCCTGTAATCTGTCCGCAGTCTCTGATCATCTCCTGTAATCCGTCCTCTGTCTCTGATCATCTCCTGTAATCCATCCGCAGTCTCTGGTCATCTCCTCTAATCTGTCCGCAGTCTCTGGTCATCTCCTGTAATCCGTCCTCTGTCTCTGATCATCTCCTGTAGTCCGTCCTCCGTCTCTGATCATCTCCTGTAATCCATCCGCAGTCTCTGGTCATCTCCTGTAATCTGTCCGCAGTCTCTGGTCATCTCCTGTAATCCGTCCTCTGTCTCTGATAATCTCCTGTAGTCCGTCCTCCGTCTCTGGTCATCTCCTGTAATCCATCCGCAGTCTCTGGTCATCTCCTGTAATCTGTCCGCAGTCTCTGGTCATCTCCTGTAATCCGTCCTCTGTCTCTGATCATCTCCTGTAGTCCGTCCTCCGTCTCTGGTCATCTCCTGTAATCCATCCGCAGTCTCTGGTCATCTCCTGTAATCTGTCCGCAGTCTCTGGTCATCTCCTGTAATCCGTCCTCTGTCTCTGATCATCTACTGTAATCTGCCCGCAATCTCTGGTCATCTCCTGTAATCCGTTTGCAGTCTCTGATCATCTTCTGTAATTCATCCACAGTCTCTGATCATCTCCTGTAATCCGTCCTCTGTCTCTGATCATCTCCTGTAATCCGTCCTCTGTCTCTGATCATCTACTGTAATCCGTCCTCTGTCTCTGATCATCTCCTGTAGTCCGTCCTCCGTCTCTGATCATCTCCTGTAATCCGTCCTCTGTCTCTGATCATCTACTGTAATCCATCCGCAGTCTCTGGTCATCTCCTGTAATCCGTCCTCTGTCTCTGATCATCTACTGTAATCCATCCGCAGTCTCTGGTCATCTCCTGTAATCCGTCCTCTGTCTCTGATCATCTCCTGTAATCCATCCGCAGTCTCTGATCATCTCCTGTAATCCATCCGCAGTCTCTGGTCATCTCCTGTAATCTGTCCGCAGTCTCTGGTCATCTCCTGTAATCTGTCCTCTGTCTCTGATCATCTACTGTAATCCGTCCTCTGTCTCTGATCATCTCCTGTAATCCGTCCTCCGTCTCTGATCATCTACTGTAATCCGTCCTCTGTCTCTGATCATCTCCTGTAGTCCGTCCTCCTTCTCTGATCATCTCCTGTAATCCATCCGCAATCTCTGGTCATCTCCTGTAATCTGTCCTCCGTCTCTGATCATCTCCTGTAATCCGTCCTCTGTCTCTGATCATCTACTGTAATCCATCCGCAGTCTCTGGTCATCTCCTGTAATCCGTCCTCTGTCTCTGATCATCTACTGTAATCCATCCGCAGTCTCTGGTCATCTCCTGTAATCCGTCCTCTGTCTCTGATCATCTCCTGTAATCCATCCGCAGTCTCTGATCATCTCCTGTAATCCATCCGCAGTCTCTGGTCATCTCCTGTAATCTGTCCGCAGTCTCTGGTCATCTCCTGTAATCTGTCCGCAGTCTCTGATCATCTCCTGTAATCCGTCCTCTGTCTCTGATCATCTCCTGTAATCCATCCGCAGTCTCTGGTCATCTCCTGTAATCTGTCCGCAGTCTCTGGTCATCTCCTGTAATCCGTCCTCTGTCTCTGATCATCTCCTGTAATCCGTCCTCTGTCTCTGATCATCTCCTGTAATCCATCCGCAGTCTCTGGTCATCTCCTGTAATCTGTCCGCAGTCTCTGGTCATCTTCTGTAATCCGTCCTCTGTCTCTGATCATCTCCTGTAGTCCGTCCTCCGTCTCTGGTCATCTCCTGTAATCCATCCGCAGTCTCTGGTCATCTCCTGTAATCTGTCCGCAGTCTCTGGTCATCTCCTGTAATCCGTCCTCTGTCTCTGATCATCTCCTGTAGTCCGTCCTCCGTCTCTGGTCATCTCCTGTAATCCATCCGCAGTCTCTGGTCATCTCCTGTAATCTGTCCGCAGTCTCTGATCATCTCCTGTAATCCGTCCTCTGTCTCTGATCATCTCCTGTAATCCATCCGCAGTCTCTGGTCATCTCCTCTAATCTGTCCGCAGTCTCTGGTCATCTCCTGTAATCCGTCCTCTGTCTCTGATCATCTCCTGTAGTCCGTCCTCCGTCTCTGATCATCTCCTGTAATCCATCCGCAGTCTCTGGTCATCTCCTGTAATCTGTCCGCAGTCTCTGGTCATCTCCTGTAATCCGTCCTCTGTCTCTGATCATCTCCTGTAGTCCGTCCTCCGTCTCTGGTCATCTCCTGTAATCCATCCGCAGTCTCTGGTCATCTCCTGTAATCTGTCCGCAGTCTCTGGTCATCTCCTGTAATCCGTCCTCTGTCTCTGATCATCTCCTGTAATCCGTCCTCAGTCTCTGATCATCTACTGTAATCTGCCCGCAATCTCTGGTCATCTCCTGTAATCCGTTTGCAGTCTCTGATTATCTTCTGTAATTCATCCGCAGTCTCTGATCATCTCCTGTAATCCGTCCGCAGTCTCTGATCATCAAGCCAATCGCTGATTGAAAAAAAAAAAATACCATAGTTGTGGATCATCGATGACAGCTTAACCATATCTTTGGTAAACCACTTACAAGCCGTGGCATATATACAGCATACGTATTGCAGTGGCTAAATCCCTTGTCTACCATTTATAGATGTACCTTGGTACATTTATGGTGACTCGGGAAGTACTGAAGATGGAGGAGCAGCATGACAGCCAGGTATCTTTCTGGAAGATGGTCCGTGATGACTTTTTTCTTACACTGAAAAGTTAAATAACAAAATGTATATTTATATAAAATATATAAATAAATAAAAAATATGTCTTTCGATTGCAGTGCAGTATTTCAATAAAAAGAAATAATGGTAATTACTGGGTTTTCCTGCCTCATTGTACCATCCCTAATGTTCCCGAACCACTCCTCGCCTCCATCACTTCTGTTTTTGGAATGAGTAGTGCACATTTATTGCAGTCATGTGCAATGCTCTCTGCACACTACAAATCCTATAGTCCATGTTCTATATCTGGAGTGAGCAAGCGAGGATGGCTACATTCCTATGTACAGTGAGACCAAGGTAGGGTGGCTTTGCTACTACATACAGTAAGACAGGGGGGCTTCATTTCTAGATGCAGTGAGACCAAGGCAGGGTGTCTACATTCCCACTACAGGGGGACCAAAGCAGGGTGGCTACGTTCCTCCATACAGTTGGACCAAGGCAGGGTGGCTACGTTCCTACATACAGTTGGACCAAGGCAGGGTGGTTACGTTCCTACATACAGTTGGACCAAGGCAGGGTGGTTACGTTCCTACATACAGTTGGACCAAGGCAGGGTGGGTGCGTTCCTACATACAGGGGGACCAAGGCAGGGTGGTTACATTCCTCCATACAGTTGGACCAAGGCAGGGTGGTTACATTCCTCCATACAGTTGGACCAAGGCAGGGTGGTTACGTTCCTACATACAGTGGGACCAAGGCAGGGTGTCTACATTCCTATTACAGTTGGACCAAGGCAGGGTGGCTACATTCCTACTACAGTGGGACCAATACAAGGTGGCTATGTTCCTACATACAGTGGGACCAAGGCAGAGCAGCTACGTACCTACATACAGTGGGACCAAGAGAGGGTGACTACGTTCCTACATACAATGGAACCAAGAGGGGTGCCTATATCCCTACATTTAGCGGGACCATGGATAACAAATGTAGCCACCATCTAACAGGATATCAGTTCACAGCAGCAAAAACAGAAAAGGACTTTTTTGTTTTGGGGGAGGCGGAAAGCAAAAAAAGGGACTTTAAGAAGTTAGGAAAATAGAATGTAATCAATTATTATTTTTTTTTTAAACCAGAGTTTAGTATCACTTTAATTTTGCCTTCCCCATTGCCTCATGTGCAAACCTTCAGCTAAATGTCATGAATTTCAATGAAATTTCCACCTAGTGAAGTAGATTGTTGGAAGGCTGATGAGTCTGAATGATGAACTAGTATTACATACTAGACATGTGCAGTTAGTTTCGTACAAAACAAATTCGTACGAATCCGAAATACAAATTTTTATGCATACGAATTCTGTACGAACTACGAAATTTCTTTTTACGAATTTCAGATCTAAATTCATAATGAAAACTTGTAATTAACGAAATGTTAACGAACCTAAAAGTTGAAATCCCAGGAAGTCAGCACAGCACAGGGATGGTGGGAACCCTCATAATGATAAATTCATCATAACGAAAATTCGTAAATTGTTACTGTAGCGCCGACTCCTGACGAGCACGTGCTATATGTTTTTGAAAATGAATATTCCTAAAACCACACTTGGGTTTTGGGGCTAATTTTGCTAAATTGTGTTTTCACTGCCGGTCTAGCTGGATTGCATTGCATTCTCCTTGGCTGCAGGTGTCGCTGTCACCGCCAGCAAGTGGTAGAACGCAGTCTAGTTGGGTGTATTGGGTGTCATCCTTTTCTCAGAACCAGCCCAGTGGGAGTGTTTTCCTGCTGTGCACTCTGGGAGGTGGTATTTAAGGTACTGCGATCATGTGCTTCGGGGTTCAGGTCCAAAAGATATTTTCTGTCTGTTTGGTCCCGGTCCCCCTGACCAGCCCTCATGGCCCTCCTGGCCTGGGGTGCGGATCCGTCCAATTCCGAGCCTTGGGGCTGGATAGCCCGAGGAGAAGCAACTGCAGGGACATGCCTGAATGGATATGAGGTCATAATGATTCAAAGGTGGTCTGGTGCCATCTCATCTGAAGAGAGGCCCAGCAACTGGGAAAGCATCCAGGGGTGGACTCTTCGGGAGAAGGCCATGTGTAAGGCTGGTTTCTCAGAAGGAGCCTGGAGGCTCAGTTGAAGGACACTTTGTGGATCTATATTTATATGGCATCGCCGGACCGGCTGGGAGATACTGGTACCGTATGATAGTTCTCTAAATTTGTCTATGACCCTCAGTTACATCCAAGTCTGTGGCAGAGACTTTTGTTTCTCAAGTGTTCTACATCCAAGTCTGTGGCAGAGACTTCGCATTACTTAACACCCTTCTGGCTGCTAGGCCTAGTGACAGGAGGTCTATCCGGAGGTTGTGACAATCCAGCTGTGAAACGTTTATTCTCTGGATTTTTTCTATAAGAGACTTCCTATTTTTGCAGTTCCAAAAGTACCTGAACTTTCTTCCTAACCCTCTACCCTTTGATTAAGAAACTGTGTTATCTTCTAAATAAATAATCCAAAAGAGGATCCAGTGTCAGTTTCTGCATTTTTTTGGGCCATCTACCACGGGAAACCCCTAGACAGAGGCAAGGTCAAGAAGGTAGCGATAAGCCCAACAAAAACCAGCAGCTCCTTTGGGGGTCAGTGCTACATTACGAAAAGTTAATGAACCTAAACGTTAAAACCCCAGGAAGTCAGCACAGGGATGGTGGGAACCCTATGGGGTATAGAGGTGTTCAAGAGGGTGGGGAGGGCTCTGAGTATACCCTTTCACCCCCATATGAGTTATGCAGAGTGGGTGTATGGGGCTTTCCAGACTCGTCGGGATTATGATTTGGAAACACTTTTTTTAGTTAGTTTAGTAGTCCGTTATTTCACGTGGAGTGCACGGTGTCAGGTATTCTTACGGAGTAAACTCCTCCCTGTGGAAGTGGTGATGCAGAACATTCTGGGTGAGGTTGGGAAGATTCGGGGTCTTGAGAAAGACAGGTGGCAGCAGGAGGCCTGGATAAAGGCGTGGAGGAATATCAGGGCTCTGTAGCGGCTGCCTGTTGATCTCGGGGTGTGCGGCTTTCTTTGTATTCTTCTTTCACTCCCCTAGATTTTCAGATCCAATATAATTTTGATTAAGGCTCCATGCATGGTGACGGTGATGTTCCTTAGTCTGGATCTCCCGTAGGGATTATGTTGTGCGCAATCTGGTTCGCACCGTTTATTTTGTTCTTGTTCTTTCTGGTTTGTATAATTATATTCAATTATTTTGTAAATATGTTTTATTTATTTACCGTATATACTCGAGTATAAGCCGAGATTTTCAGCCCTTTTTTTTAGGCTGAAAGTGCCCCCCTCGGTTTATACTCGAGTCACCGCCGTGTGCCTACCCGATCAGCGTGTCGTGCAGACAAACGGCGGCCATTCCACTATTCAAAAGCCGCGCCTCCCTGTCTGTGATAGGCGGAACACTCAATTTCCCAGCAGTCAGTGGTCCACCTATCACGGACATCCGCTCATCCTCATACTACGGACGAGGATGAGAGGATGTCCGTGATAGGCGGAACACTGACTGCTGGGAAATTGAGTGTTCCGCCTATCACAGACAGGGAGGCGCGGCTTTTGAACAGTGGAATGGCCGCCGTCTGTCACAGACGAGGAGAAGAGGTGCGGCGATCCTGGCATGGCCGCCGTATGTTTTTACATGCAGATTGCTGCAGAAGGACACAGGCTGCAGAAGGACAAAGAGGCACAGGACACAGGTAGGCTGGACACAGGGATGGACACAGGGATGGACACAGGGATGGACACAGGGATGGACAGGCATGTCTCACCCTCGGCTTATACACGAGTCAATAAGTTTTCCCATTTTTTTTGTGGTAAATTAGGGGCCTCGGCTTATATTCGGATCGACCTATACTCTAGTATATACGGTATTATGGTTTTATTGTATATAAGTTGTTGTTTGTAAGATTTTCAATAAACAATAAACAAAATTAACCCTATGGGGAATTTCTATGCTTACGAATTTCATACAAAATAGGAAATTTCGTTAACGAATTTTGGAATTTCGGATCTAAATTAACAGAAAACGTGACTGGTGTTTTGTTCACCAATCAGAGGAAGTCAGCACAGCACGGGGATGATGGGAGCCCCTCGTACTGATAAATTCATCATAATGAACTTTTGTTATTTTAATGGAAAGTTTGAGAATCTAACTAAAATTCGTATTTCTTACGAATCCGAATCAAATTTCGTACACGAAATACGATTTTTTTTTCGTATTGAATGAAACGGAACGAAACACATTTTTTGACGGCGCCCATGTCTATTACATACTTAGGGATTTCCTCGATCTCTGTAGAAGACCTCAGCAGATCTGGTCGGTCGGATTGAATTCGCCATTTTCTATTGTTAGGACTAGTGATGGAGGAACTTCCGACGGGACGTTTCGCGAACGCGGACCGCGAACGAGGCCGACGGTTCGCGAAACCGAAAGTTCGCGGCGGGCCCCATTGACTTCAATGGGAGGTGAACTTCGCAAACGTCCAATTTGCAGCCACAAGATAATTATTAGCTGGGCAAACATAGTCCCACCACATGGCCAATTACATAACACATGTATGAGGTGAATTTGGGATCGACAACTACAAGCATTCTTTTTTTATATGGGAAATTGTTCTGACAATTCAGGACTGTGGAGCGCATGAAGGCAATGGAGGAGAGGGAAGGTCAGGGACCAGGGTAGGCAAAGAAGAGGGTGCAGGAGATGATCACCAGCAGCGTGACATACAACAATGACACCTGCACCGTGATAGAGGCATCTGACAACAGCACCGTGATAGAGGGCACTGACATCAGGAGCGTGACATAAAGCATTAACACCAGCACCGTGACATACAGCATTGACAGCAACACCGTGATAGAGAGTACTGACATCAGCAGCGTGACATAAAGCATTAACACCAGCACCGTGACATACAGCATTGACAGCAGCACCGTGATAGAGAGCACTGACATCAGCACCGTGACATAAATCACTCACATCAGCACCGTGATATACAGCACTGACAGCAGAAGCGTGACATACAGCACTGACATCAGCACCGTGATATACAGCACTGACAGCAGCACCGTGACAGAGAGCACTGACATCAGCAGCGTGACATTAAGCACTCACACCAGCACCGTGATATACAGCACTGACAGCAGCACCGTAAGCAGCCCCAGGACGAAGTCAGCACAGCACAGGGATGGTGTGATCCCCTCATAATAAGCAGGCCCAGGAGAAACTCAGCACAGGACAGGGATGGTGTGATCCCCTCATAATAAGAACCCCCAGGAGGAAGTCAGCACAGCACAGGGATGGTGTGATCCCCTCATAATAAGCAGGCCCAGGAGTAAGTCAGCACAGCACAGGGATGGTGTGATCCCCTCATAATAAGCAGGCCCAGGAGTAAGTCAGCACAGCACAGGGATGGTGTGATCCCCTCATAATAAGCAGGCCCAGGAGAAACTGTAGCACTCTTAACCAAGTTATCAGTCCTTATGCAGACCTTTGTGGACCAAGTAGGTTGTGTGTGACTGATTAGCAGACTGTACGTCAGTCCCTATACTGCTGAAGGACTGCTGCAGTATAGGGCAGCTGTCACGTACCTTTAAGCAGAGCCCGGAGTGCAGGGAGTGGCCTCTCGTAGACCTCTGACTCGAGAGACCCTGGTAGTGGTGACAGGGGCTCAGGAGCACAGAGGGGCACAAGTGCCTGACTGGATAGCAGGTGGTAGTGGCAGAAGACCGTTGAAGGAGGAGGTGTATTGTAGTCCGGTGTCTGAATGCAGGCAAAGGTGAGATAAGTTCCAGCAGCCAGCAGAAGGATTCCTGTAGTCCAGCAACGGCATACAAGTGATTGCAGGAAGTGACAAACAACGGAGGGGTATTGTAGTCCAACAACGGATGCAGGTGTAATGGATAAGCGGAAGCGGAAGAGTCCAGTAGTCTGCGGCCAGAGGTAGAAGGCTACAAATGCAGAAGGAGTACAGCCAGATATTGCGGAGGACTGGGAGGTGTCCTGTAGTACAACAGCAAGCAACTTACAGTTGACGGATGGTGTAACAGTCCAGGTCAGGCACAGGCGGGCAGATCAGGTACAGAAACGGAATCCAGAAGAGTAGTCGGGTACAAGCCAAAGTCGGGGGGGCAGGCAGCAAACAGCAGAGTCGGGAACAAGCCGGGTTCGATACGGATCAGGGTACAGGTACAGATACAGGTACAGGTTCAGGTTCAGATTCAAATACGGATCACCAGGACGCACAGGAACGCTGTTGATCAGGCAGCAAGGCAGTGAGGCATGGATCCAGTTTAAATAGCGCTATTGGCGCCAATTTGCGTCAAACGGCCGCGCGCGCACCCGCGGTAACGCTCCTGGAACTGGGCAAGAGATCTTCTGCGACTTTCGCCGCTCGGACGTCCGTGAGGAGGATCTTCCTGACATTGCCCCCCCCCAATGGGCAGCCTCCGGATGCCCAACTGGGACATCTTACCTGGGTGAGATCTTTTAAATGCCAGAACCAACCTCTTGGCGTGGATGCCAGTCTCTGGTTCCCAGGAGTTCTCTTCTGGACCATACCCCTTCCACTTCACCAGATACTGTACCTGGTTGCGTCTCTTTCTGCAATCCAAAATTGCTTCTACTTCAAACTCCTCTTCACCATTAATAAGCACAGGTTCAGGAGGGCCCACGTTCCGATCGGTGAAGGGATCCTGAATTGAAGGTCTTAAGAGAGACACATGAAACACTGGGTGAATACACAGCGATTCTGGTAATTTCAGTTCATAAGCCACATTGTTAATTTTCCTGGAAATTGGGAAAGGACCCACAAATCTTGGGCCCAGTTTCTTAGATGGGCATGTTAATTTTAGATTCAGAGTAGATAACCAAACCAAATCTCCGGGTTTTAGGTCGAGCTCCCCTCTCCTCTTTCTGTCAAAAACTGCTTTGTTGCGTTCTTGAGTTCTTGCCATCGTTTCTTGAAGCAATTTGTTATTGGTGCAGAAAAAGTCCAAAGTTTCTTGAACTGCTGGAACCGTGCATTCTGGGATATTGGCTGATAAGAACTGAGGGTGAAAACCATAGTTCGCAAAGAAGGGAGATTGATTAGTTGCAGAATGAACAGAGTTATTGTAGGAAAACTCGGCAAGTGGTAAAAGGGATACCCAATCGTCTTGCGAAAAAGAAGAATAACACCGCAAATATTGCTCAAGGGTCTGGTTCGTTCGTTCGGTCTGGCCGTTGGTCTGGGGATGATAGGCAGACGAGAATGAAAGATCAATTTTCAAGGACTTACATAAAGCTCTCCAAAATTTTGATGTAAATTGTACCCCTCGGTCGGAAACAATGTTCGCAGGTATACCGTGGAGTCTTACAATCTCCTTAATGAAGATCCTTGCGGTCTCAGGGGCAGAGGGTGTACCCTTCATGGGCAGAAAGTGAGCCATTTTGGACAATCTGTCGACCACCACAAGGATAGTGGTGAAGCCTTCTGACGGAGGTAATTCTACAATAAAGTCTATGGAAATCATTTTCCAAGGCCTTTCCGGGATGGGGAGTGGTTTCAGCAACCCCCAGGCTTTGGTCTTGCTACTCTTGTTCTGGGTACAGGTAATGCAAGATTCAACATAAAGTTTACAGTCTTTTAGCAGCTGAGGCCACCAGAAGGTGCGTTGGAGAAGTTCGGCGGTCTTGTGTACCCCAAAATGACCGGCCAATTTGTGGTCATGGCAAGACTTGAGAACAGCAACCCGTAGTTGTTGGGGCACGTAGATCTTGTTTTCATGCCATAACAAGTTATTGCTAGAGAGTAAAGTGGTGTTTGAGGGATGTGGAGCTGAAGATGAAGCCTGCTTAAGTTGGGATAGAAGATCTTCCTGGAGCATAAGGAAATTTCCGGGCGCAAGGATGGTGTCTGTGGGTTAAAGAACTTCGGGTTCGCTGAACATCCGGGATAGCGCGTCGGGTTTGGTGTTCTTTGATCCGGGCCTATAGGTAATGTGGAAGGAAAATCTTGTAAAGAAAAGTGCCCATCTGGCCTGACGCGGCTTCAGCCTCTTAGCAGTCTTTAAATACTCTAAGTTCTTGTGGTCAGTGTATACCAGAATGGGATGGGCTGCTCCCTCCAGGAGATAGCGCCATTCCTCAAGTGCGGCTTTGATAGCGAGTAACTCCCTGTCCCCGACATCATAATTCTTTTCCGCTTCAGACAATTTACGTGAGAAAAACGCCACCGGATGCAATAAAGCCTTTGGGCCCTGTCTCTGAGAAAGGACTGCTCCCACTGCAACTTCGGATGCATCCACCTCAAGGATGTAGGGTAGCGCAGAATTAGGATGCTTCAGGACAGATGCTGACACAAACTGTTCTTTAAGGGAAGAAAATGCGGCCTGTGCCTCCGGAGTCCACCGGAACTTGATACCTTGTCTCGTTAATCTGGTGATTGGAGCGATGATTGTAGAAAATCCCTTGATGAATTTTCGATAAAAATTTGCAAACCCCACAAAGCGTTGAATTCCTCTTTTATCAGTAGGGGCTGGCCAGTCCAGGATGGCCGAAACTTTTTGCGGATCCATCTTGATTCCATCCACCGAAATAATCAGCCCCAAAAACTGAATGCTGCGACGTTCAAACTCGCACTTCTCAGGTTTTGCGTACAAGCCGTGTTGGCGAAGCCGAGTGAGAACCTTCTTAACGTGTTCCCTGTGAACTGGTAGAGAGGGGGAGAAAATTAAGATGTCGTCCAGATACACTAAAACAAACAGGTCGAGAAAATCTCTAAAGATATCATTCACAAAATGCTGGAAAGTCGCAGGAGCGTTGCATAGCCCAAAGGGCATTACGAGATATTCAAAATGTCCGAAGCGGGTGCGGAAGGCAGTCTTCCATTCGTCCCCGCTTCGGATACGGACCAAATTATAGGCTCCGCGAAGATCCAATTTTGTGAAGATACTAGCTGATCCAAGGCGCTGGAATAATTCGGGTACCAAAGGCAACGGGTACCGGTTCTTGACTGTAACTTTATTTAAGTCCCGGTAGTCAACACAAGGGCGGAGAGAATGGTCCTTCTTTTCTACAAAAAAGATTCCTGCCCCAGCTGGGGACGTAGAAGGACGTATGAACCCCTTTTTCAGATTGTCATCAATGTAAGTCCTGAGAGTCTCCAATTCCACTTCTGTTAAGGGAAATATTCTCCCGAAAGGGATTTCGGCTCCGGGAAGGATCTCAATTGGGCAATCGTAGGGTCTATGAGGGGGAAGTGTTTCTGCCCCTTTCTTGCTGAACACGTCCAGGAAGTCATGGTAGGTCTCAGGAACGTGCTGGCGAGTCTCAACATCGGTCTCCATACACATTAAATGGGGTGAAACCTTAGTTGATTCTTGAAAGCAGTGTTGACGACAATAGGGGGAGAAAAAGAAAATGTTTCCGGTGGACCAGTCTATTTGCGGGTTGTGTGCCCGAAGCCAGGGCATACCCAGTATGATAGGGAAAAGGGGAGATTCAATAATGTCCAGGCAGAGTTGTTCCTGATGGTTACCGGAAATAGTAGCAGTCAAAGGACATGTCTCTTGTGTCACTGGTCCTGATTTGATAACTGACCCATCAGCAAGGTGTACAGACAACCCTTTCGCCCTGGGCCGTAAGGGCACTTGGAACTTTTGGGCAAACGATAAGTCCATAAATCCACTGCACGCTCCAGAATCAACTATTGCGGGGACTTGAATGTTCCCTCCGGGTAGCTGAAGAGAGACGGGAACAGCCAGGTGAGTAGCATTACTAGGCACAGCAGGTAAAACAGGAGAAGATACAGAAGAATGCTTACGGAATTTGGCAGGACAGGATCTCACGTAATGTCCGGGTTCTCCACAGTAAAGACACAGATTGTTGAGCTGCCGGCGTTGTCGTTCCTCGGTGGTGAGCGTTGGTCTAAGTAAGCCCAGTTGCATGGGTTCAGGCGTGTCAGCAGCAGGATGTGCAGGGGGATTAGGTACACGGGGTAACATCCAGACTGGTCGGGACGGCCCGGCAGTGCGTTCTGTTCTCCGTTCTCTCAAGCGTCTGTCTATCTGGATGGAGAGGTTGATAAGGGCTTCAAGAGTTGCTGGAACACCCACCCGGGCCAATTCATCCTTTAGAGGTTCAGAGAGTCCCATGCGAAACTGGTATCGCAGAGCAGCATCGTTCCAGGTAGTATCGGAACTCCAGCGCCGAAATTCAGACGCATAGTCCTCTGCCGCTCTGCGGCCTTGCTGAAGAGAATATAAAGCTGCTTCCGCTGTGGCCGCCTGTTGAGGATCCTCATAGAGCAAACCCATGGCTTGAAAAAATGTATTCAGATTATTAAGGCAGGCTTCCTTTTGCTCCAAAAGGCGGTGGGCCCAAGCCTGGGGCTCACCCAGTAGAAGGGAGATAACAAAACCCACCTTAGTGGATTCTAGAGAGAAATTTCTGGGTTGAAGTGCAAAAAACAATTCACAGGCATTGCGAAAAGCTCTATACTTGCTGCGATTTCCCGAAAACCTCTCCGGAGTTGGGACCTTGGGTTCAGGGGGTAACATAACCACTGATGGCGCAGAAGAAGTTCCCGACACGGTAGGGCCTGTGGTAGATAAGACCTGGACACGCTCTTCCAATCGAGAATAGCCTTCTTGTAGAGATTTAACAGTCTGGGTAAGTCCAGCAAGATGACGGCATAAATCATCCATGGCCGAATCTCCCTGCGTGGGCTCAGACATGGCTGCCTGATACTGTCACGTACCTTTAAGCAGAGCCCGAAGTGCAGGGAGTGGCCTCTCGTAGACCTCTGACTCGAGAGACCCTGGTAGTGGTGACAGGGGCTCAGGAGCACAGAGGGGCACAAGTGCCTGACCGGATAGCAGGTGGTAGTGGCAGAAGACCGTTGAAGGAGGAGGTGTATTGTAGTCCGGTGTCTGAATGCAGGCAAAGGTGAGATAAGTTCCAGCAGCCAGCAGAAGGGTTCCGGTAGTCCAGCAACGGCATACAAGTGATTTCAGGAAGTGACAAACAACGGAGGGGTATTGTAGTCCAACAACGGATGCAGGTGTAATGGATAAGCGGAAGCGGAAGAGTCCAGTAGTCTGCGGCCAGAGGTAGAAGGCTACAAACGCAGAAGGAGTACAGCCAGATATTGCGGAGGACTGGGAGGTGTCCTGTAGTACAACAGCAAGCAACTTACAGTTGACGGATGGTGTAACAGTCCAGGTCAGGCACAGGCGGGCAGATCAGGTACAGAAACGGAATCCAGAAGAGTAGTCGGGTACAAGCCAAAGTCGGGGGGGCAGGCAGCAAACAGCAGAGTCGGGAACAAGCCGGGTTCGATACGGATCAGGGTACAGGTACAGATACAGGTACAGGTTCAGGTTCAGATTCAAATACGGATCACCAGGACGCACAGGAACGCTGTTGATCAGGCAGCAAGGCAGTGAGGCATGGATCCAGTTTAAATAGCGCTATTGGCGCCAATTTGCGTCAAACGGCCGCGCGCGCACCCGCGTGCGCGCTCCCGCGTGCACGCGCACGCGCGCACCGCCGATCGCGGTAACGCTCCTGGAACTGGGCAAGAGATCTTCTGCGACTTTCGCCGCTCGGACGTCCGTGAGGAGGATCTTCCTGACAGCAGCGGTCAGCAGTGGTGCACCTCAACCCTATGTAATGTGGACCGATAGCGGTCCTTACAGAACAGCAGACTGTACCGCACTCAACCCTATGTACTGTAGCACCCTACACAGACCAAGTTACCAGTCCTGATAAAGAGCTTTGTGGAACAAGTGAGCTGTGAATGATTAGCAGACTGCAGCAGAAGGGCAGCAGTCAAGTATAATATTCTTTCTATATTTGGAAGAAAGAATATTATACGTGTACAAGTCTATTACCATACCACTGATACCAGTCCTGAAAAGAACCTTTGTGGAACTAATAGTAACAGCAAGTCTTTAAACTGACCCTTACTGCCTGACACACTGCTTCCTTCCTGTCCCTATACAAACTGGCAAAACAGAGGAGACTGGAACAATTACTGGTCACTCGAATAGCTCTTTTGTGGACCTGATAGTAACAGCTAATGATGATGATGATGATGACTAATCTGGCTGTCCCTAAAATACCAGCAGACACAGCGCTCTGTCCCTTTCTCTAAACTGACAAAAGACACTCAGGCTGCTGCAAGAATCAGTAGCACAGCAAACCTATATACACCTAACACCTATACCAGTCCTGAAAAGAACTTTTGTGTCGCAAATAGCTAGCGATTTATCTGTCCCTGCTCCAAACAGCAACCTTTCCCTATAGTGACAGAAGAAAGAATGTAAAATGGCCGCCGGATCGGGTGTATTTATAGGTTAGGGGGAATGTCCAAGTGTCCATGTGCTGTCATGTCTCAATTGGCTGTCCTGTACCCCATGATGGATGTGTCATCATAGGTCAAAGTTCTTTTACACATTAAACACGTAAGTCCGCCGGGGCGAACGACGCCAATAGTCGAGCGAACGAGCGGCCCGCGAACGCCCGAAATTCGCCACGAAACGACCACCGGGCGAACCGTTCGGCCATCACTAGTTAGGACGAATGTTCCAAGTTGTCTTCACAGAGCCCTATTATATGCTGGAGAGAGGATGGTTGTTTTATACAATTGCATCATTGCATGGAACAGTTGTGTGCTTTCCCAAATCCTTAGCAGGAAACCGAACAAAAACCAGAACAACAAAAGAGACGGCACAAGTACGTGCTTTATACTCTCCTAAACCAACAGCGTGCTCTACTGACACCATATTGAGCGCCTCTAAGACTCCTTTAGGCGTTTTGACTAAGCCCCGGCTGCCCTCGGAGGTTATTGAACATTGATGTTTGCCTTCTGCAAGAGCTGCTTGATCACAGAGAGAGCTTCCCGAAACTGGGTCAAGGGAACGCGATCTGTATTATCTGTACACAGGGTGTTATTACTTAAAGAGACCAGGTCCCCAGAACATTCAATTCAACAAAAAAACCTTTCCATAACATTATACGACAATCAGCCATAACATTCTGACCACTGGCAGGTAAAGTGAATAACACTGACTATCTCATCTGAAAATGAGTGGGATATATTAGGCAATAAGTGAACATGTTGTCCCTGAAGTTGATGTGTTCAAAGCAGAACAAAAATATGGAAGTGTAAGGATTTGAGGGACTTTAACAAGGACCAAACTGTAATGTCTATATGACTGTATCAGAGCAAGTTCAAAACTGCAGCTCTTGTGGGATGTTCCCAGTCTGCAATGGTCAGCACAGACCAAAAGTGGTCCAAGGAAGGAGAACCAGCCAATAGGTGACAGGGCCATGGAAGGCCAAGGCTCGTTGATGGAGATGGAGGAGGGAAGGTTTACTGATGGAGGTGGGGAGGGAAGGCTCATTTATGGAGTTGGGGAAGGAAGACTCGTTGATGAAGGTGAGGAGGGGAGGCTCATTTATGGAGTTGGGGAAGGAAGACTCGTTGATGAAGGTGAGGAGGGGAGGCTCATTGATGAAGGTGAGGAGGGAAGACTCGTTGATGAAGGTGAGGAGGGGAGGCTCATTGATGAAGGTGAGGAGGGAAGACTCGTTGATGAAGGTGAGGAGGGAAGACTCGTTGATGAAGGTGAGGAGGGAAGACTCGTTGATGAAGGTGAGAAGGGAAGACTCATTGATAAGGGTGAGGAGGGAAGACTCGTTGATGAAGGTGAGGAGGGAAGACTCGTTGATGAAGGTGAGGAGGGAAGACTCGTTGATGAAGGTGAGGAGGGAAGACACGTTGATAAGGGTGAGGAGGGAAAACTCGTTGATGAAGGTGAGGAGGGAAGACTCGTTGATGAAGGTGAGGAGGGAAGACTCGTTGAAGGTGAGGAGGGAAGACTCGTTGATGAAGGTGAGGAGGGAAGACTCGTTGATGAAGGTGAGGAGGGGAGGCTCATTGATGAAGGTGAGGAGGGAAGACTCGTTGATGAAGGTGAGGAGGGAAGACTCGTTGATGAAGGTGAGGAGGGAAGACTCGTTGATGAAGGTGAGAAGGGGAGGCTCATTGATGAAGGTGAGGAGGGAAGACTCGTTGATGAAGGTGAGGAGGGAAGACACGTTGATAAGGGTGAGGAGGGAAGACTCGTTGATGAAGGTGAGGAGGGAAGACTCGTTGATGAAGGTGAGGAGGGAAGACTCGTTGAAGGTGAGGAGGGAAGACTCGTTGATGAAGGTGAGGAGGGAAGACTCGTTGATGAAGGTGAGGAGGGGAGGCTCATTGATGAAGGTGAGGAGGGAAGACTCGTTGATGAAGGTGAGGAGGGAAGACTCGTTGATGAAGGTGAGGAGGGAAGACTCGTTGATGAAGGTGAGGAGGGAAGACACGTTGATAAGGGTGAGGAGGGAAGACTCGTTGATGAAGGTGAGGAGGGAAGACTCGTTGATGAAGGTGAGGAGGGAAGACTCGTTGAAGGTGAGGAGGGAAGATTCGTTGATGAAGGTGAGGAGGGAAGACTCGTTGATGAAGGTGAGGAGGGAAGACTCGTTGATGAAGGTGAGGAGGGAAGGCTCATTGATGGAGGTGGGGAGGGAAGGCTCATTGATGGAGGTGAGGAGGGAAGGCTCATTGATGGAGGTGGGGTAGGGAAGGCTCATTTTTTCTTCTAAAAAATATAAAACCCCTTTGGAATCCATGCATCCGACGCCCTGCATGTAGATTAGGGGCCCAGGGCATGGATTGGGGGGGTGGGGGCGGCATCCTTGCACCCCTTACGGACAGGCAGCAACTGCCCCTACAGCCCTGGCTCACCCCCATCGCAGCAATGCTGGCTTCCCTTCTCTCCCACTGGCTGATGCACCAGACATACAGGGGATCTTTTAGGATGGAGGGGGGGACCAGTAAATATGTAATTTACTGGCCCCTTCCCTTTCTGAATGAGCACAGTGAGTGATGGGAACCGTATCTTTGAGCTTTTGAGTGCACACCCTAATGCATTAGACTGCTCACACCTATGCTGTAACAGCAAAGTTTTCAACAGCTGTGATCAGTGATTGGCTACAGCTAATCACCTGGTACAGGGTGCTGTGAATGGCCCAGGTACCATGTGATAGCTTTGGGCCAATCGCACCATAGGAAACACAGCTGTTATGAATGAATTAATTCATACCCCCTTTGTTGATGTTGTGATCATGTGATCATATGATCACCACACCCTAAGTACCGTGATCCGCAATCCGCAACACGGAGTATATGTACTGTGGCAGCCGGCGAGTGGTTATAATGAGGTATACGTGTGTTTATCAGGGTTTTCCAAAAATTCAGGGTGGGGGCCATGGATGATTT
This sequence comes from Lithobates pipiens, assembly GCF_037356315.1. Classification (NCBI taxonomy): domain Eukaryota; kingdom Metazoa; phylum Chordata; class Amphibia; order Anura; family Ranidae; genus Lithobates; species Lithobates pipiens. The sequence continues at coordinate 219,421,980 of NW_027507788.1, forward strand.
CCATTTTAATACAATAGCCTTCAAGAATGGCCATTTTTGGTACACAAACAAAGTCGAAAATAATTGAAAGGTGCTTCTGTAGCCCCTTACGAGCCACCTAAAGCCCATTACACCCTTCACAACCACAATTACCAACTTAATTCCACTTTCCCCCATTGACTTTAAATATTTTTCGCCCCAAAAAATAATTAAATTTTTTTTTCCAAAATCACCAGATTATTGCTGACATTCCAAAGTAGACTCTCAATTTCACTTCCACCCTATGACCAACGCCAAGGAATTCCGGTCTTCCAAGCTTTGTGGCAGATCTGGTGAAGTGGTTTGACAGTCAGGTGACCAGAATTTCTATGCGGGACACCAGTAAAATAATTCATATGACAGATGGAGAAGATTTAGAAAAGGTTAAACCTTCATAGCGTTGACTATGAAATCGCACAAATTAATCTCCTGTGAAGGTTGATTGTATTCCTAATAAAGGCACAAAGTACCATTGTAAATTTCCCCCGGCCTTCCAGGCTTGCGGTGAATTATGGCTCTCTCTACGGCTCCACTAACCATTAACTGGTCATTATGTTCACCTTCATGAGGAGAATGGGCACTTACATAAAGCAACACACACGCTACATCCCAAACCCTTAATATTTAACTAGAATAAATAAATATGGGCAGAAGCCTCTGGGCTCCCCATCGTATTTGCTCAGCTGTTCAAGTCAATAAAATGGAAGACATTAATGCGTCAGATTAAATATTCAGACAAAATGATGGAATCGTAAATATGGACTGATTACAAAGTCATTCTTGTGGTTTCCATTAAATCTGAAGCCAAACATCTCCTATTTGTTTCCTTTTGGCCTGCTACATAGACACATAGTAGATAAGGTTGTAAGAGGACACAGGCCCATCATGTTCATCCTATGTGTGTATGAGTGACCCACAACCATAGCCCAGAAAAATCCTTTTCTTTTTCCTTTTTTTTTTTTTTTCTGTCTCCCCCCCTGACACCACACCGGTGATTAGAGATGAGCTTGGGTTTGGGCCGAACCTGGGAGCTACCAGTCATTGCCAGGCCATTAAGCTGTGGGTGGGAGATTCCTGTACACGTAGCGCTTGCCCCCATAGTAGCCGCTGGATATGACAGGTTCTCTGTTCTGCCACAATTGTTTGAGCTGCTCGGACCCCATTGACACCACCTGGGTAACTAAAACATTAATGTGCTACCAATATACAGGGAGTCCTCGAGTAAGGAACATTCGAATTGTGAATGACTCCTACTTACGAACAGCAGGCGGCACCGGCGGGCACATCAGAAAACAGTGGAAAACATTGAAAACGCCGCTCTGCGCATGCGTGTCCAGAACAAATCCGGCTTCAGAACAAACCTAACCTGTCCCTAACCTGTTCGTAACTTGGGGACTGCCTGTAATCTTAATTAATCATAAGTTTTCTATCCAGTTCTAGTCACCAGTCCTCCAAAGGGATGTGCTGGAGCTGGAGAGAGTCCAAAGAAGGGCAACGAAACAATTACAAAGGTACCAATGCAAACACTAAGTTTATTCTCGCTGGAGATAAGACACTTGAGAAGTGACATGATAGCGATCTACAAATATCTCAATGGGGATCCCAGCCTAGGAAATAAACGATTCAGTCCTAGAGAGTGTAAAAGGACAAGGTGGCACACAATGTCACTGGAAGAGAAGCGGTTTTACCTTAAACTGTATAGGGGGTTCTTTACTGTTAGGGCCAGGGCTCAAGTCCTGCGGGAACGCATGGGAATGGAGTTCCTGTAATTTTTCCACAACAGGAACTTTATTCCCATTAGCAGCAGCATCCTGTAAGACTTTGAAGTATGTGAGGTGTGTGGCAGGTGCTACACCAGCAGCCGCTGACACAGCTCGCAACAGTAAGTGCCGCACACCTGACCATTCAGACATTGCCAGTAGGGGGCCCCATGACAGCTTCCTCTTCGATCTACCTGTCAATCACAGCTAGCTGACGGGTAGATCAGGTCCCTGCTGTTAAGAGATTGTATTTAGTAAGACCGCTCGTGATGCTCCTCCCCGCTGCCCCCTCCTGATTTTCTGTCTCCTCATCTCCCCCCCAGTCTCCGGCATACTTGCTCTGTGTGTCCCTCTGAATCCCCCCCCCCTCCTCTATCTTCAGTGCCATATGATCAGAGAACCCAGAGGAGGAGCACAGCTATTCTGCTCACAGGACATGCAGGGAGAGAGGTGAGCTGAGGGAGGAACATCAGTTTGGGGTGGTAAGCTGGGCACAATACCTGGCAAAGTTTAATGCCAGGAGGGAAGTTTATGTGGAAATATGTGAAGGGTTGGAATAGCAGCGAGTGTGTGTTGGAGCCCCTGCAGAGTTTGCAGCCCCCCCCAAGCTAACATACATCTCCTAAGCAGGAACACATCACTATCCCCCCAAGCATTCTGTCCAGATAATGTGCACTTCATTTATCACCTTTCCGTTTAACCCTGTGTTATCCAAACTCTGTTCAATGAAAAGTGTAAACTCACCACATAAACACTCTATATACAAAAGAACATCCCCAATAAAGATCAGAACATGATGGTCACATTTACATGGAAGCACAATGGAATGAATGCTGATTATTCAGAGAATTACCGTATTTATGTTTATTGAGGATTGTTTTTTTTTTATGTACTAACAGTTAAGCTTCATACACACAATACGAAAATTGGATGAAAAATACCACTTTTGAAGTGTTTGTGCATATGAGCGTATCATTTTTATTTTTGGTGGGGGAGGGGGTCTTGGGTGGGAGTTCCCTCACTTTTTTTCCCCAGGACTTGACCCCTGGTTAGGGCAATAAGGATGTGGAACTCTCTCACAACTAGTGGTGGCTCAGTGGCTTCGGGGAGTATATGGATATTTTTAAAAGGCTCTTAAATATACATCTTAAAGGACACAACATACAGGGATATGGGAAATAATTATAGACACTGATACACATGCACCTACACAGGCTGAACTGGATGGACTATTGTCTTTTTTCGCCATTAGCGACTATGTAACTGTGATGGATCCTATCCCACGATCCTCTTGAGTGCTTCCGTCAATATATCCCGCTTCCCCCAGTCTGACCATCAGAATTAACAACCAAGAAGAGTCTTTGGGCATATACAGGGTTCCCAGAGTCTGTGTGTCTTGGGGAACATGGACCTAAATCTAAAGTAACACCACCTCCAGGGTAGCCAGGCATACAACTTACAAAAAGCACCGTCCCCCCAAATGCCATAATCGCAACGCAAGAGGATAGCATACAGTCCTCTCCAAAAGACTCTAGACTCTGCTAGGTCTATCACAGTAACTACAGTGGTGTGAAAAAGTGTTTGCCCCCTTCCTCATTTCCTGTTCCTTTGCATGTTTGTCACACTTAAGTGTTTCGGAACATCAAACCAATTTAAACAATAGTCAAGGACAACACAAGTAAACACAAAATGCAATTTGTAAATGAAGGTGTTTATTATTAAAGGTGAAAAAAAATCCAAACCATCATGGCCCTGTGTGAAAAAGTGATTGCCCCCTAAACCTAATAACTGGTTGGGCCACCCTTAGCAGCAACAACTGCAACCAAGCGTTTGCGATAACGTGCAATGAGGCTTTTACAGCGTCCTGGAGGAATTTTGGCCCACTCATCTTTGCAGAATTGTCCTAATTCAGTTACATTAGAGGGTTTTCGAGCATGAACGGCCTTTTTAAGGTCATACCACAGCATCTCAATAGGATTCAGGTCAGGACTTTGGCTAGGCCACTCCAAAGTCTTCATTTTGTTTTTCTTCAGCCATTCGGTGGTGGACTTGCTGGTGTGTTTAGGATCATTGTCCTGCTGCAGAACCCAAGTTCGTTTCAGCTTGAGTACACGAACAGATGGTCGGACATTCTCCTTCAGGATCTCTTGGTAGACAGCAGAATTCATAGTTCCTTTTATCACGGCAAGTCTTCCAGGTCCTGAAGCAGCAAAACAGCCCCAGACCATCACACTACCACCACCATATTTTACTGTTGGTATAATGTTCTTTTTATGAAATGCAGTGTTCCTTCTACGCCAGATATACTTGGACACACACCTTCCAAAGAGTTCCACTTTTGTCTCATCGGTCCACAGAATGTTGTCCCAAAAGTCTTGGGGATCATCAAGATGTGTTGTGGAGAAATTGAGACGAGCTTTGATGTTCTTTTTGCTCAGCAGTGGTTTTCTCCTTGGAACTCTGCCATGCAGGCCATTTTTGCCCAGTCTTTTCCTGATGGTGGAGGCATGAACGCTGACCTTAACTGAGGCAAGTGAGGCCTGCAGTTCCTTGGACGTTGTTGTGGGGTCTTTTGTGACCTCTTGGATGAGTCGTCGCTGCGCTCTTGGGGTAATTTTGGGCGGCCGGCCACTCCTGGGAAGGGTCACCACTGTTCCATGTCTTCGCCATTTGTGGATAATGGCTCTCACTGTGGTTCGCTGGATTCCCAAAGCTTTGGAAATGGCTTTATAACCCTTTCCAGACTGATAGATCTCAATTACTTTCTTTCTCAATTGTTCCTGAATTTCTTTGGGTCTCGGCATGATGTGTAGCTTTTAAGGATCTTCTGGTGGACCTTACTGTGTCAAGCAGCTCCTATTTAAGTGATGCCTTGATTGTGAACAGGTGTGGCAATAATCAGGCCTGGGTGTGGCTAGAGAAATTGAACTCAGGTGTGGACAACCACAGTTATAGTATGTTTTAACAAGTGGGGCAATCACTTTTTCACACAGGGCCATGATGGTTTGGATTTTTTTTCACCTTTAATAATAAACACCTTCATTTACAAATTGCATTTTGTGTTTACTTGTGTTGTCCTTGACTATTGTTTAAATTGGTTTGATGTTCTGAAACACATAAGTGTGACAAACATGCAAAGGAACAGGAAATGAGGAAGGGGGCAAACACTTTTTCAGACCACTGTATGTAACTATAATACAAAAAAAATGGCCACAAGCAACTGGATGGTAGACTGAAAAGATATGATATGACATGACTATTAACAGATGTACCTTTCATTAATTATCCTTCTACTCCAACTTCTACCCATAACCTAATTAATGAGACCACTCTGAGGTTTGGAGTAAAACACAGGACGTAGCAGCCTTATTTTTTAACAAAATATTTTGACATAAACACAAACATCTGTCATTAAAGCCATCATTCCATCCATCATTCCATCCATCATTCCATCCATCATTCCATCCATCATTCCATTCATCATTCCATCCATCATTCCATTCATCATTCCATCCATCATTCCATCCATCATTCCATTCATCATTCCATCCATCATTCCATCCATCATTCCATTCATCATTCCATCCATCATTCCATTCATCATTCCATCCATCATTCCATTCATCATTCCATCCATCATTCCATCCATCATTCCATTCATCATTCCATCCACCATTCCATTCATCATTCCATCCATCATTCCATCCATCATTCCATTCATCATTCCATTCATCATTCCATCCATCATTCCATTCATCATTCCATCCATAATTCCATCCATCATTCCATCCATCATTCCATTCATCATTCCATCCATCATTCCATTCATCATTCCATCCATCATTCCATCCATCATTCCATTCATCATTCCATCCATCATTCCATTCATCATTCCATCCATCATTCCATTCATCATTCCATTCATCATTCCATTCATCATTCCATCCATCATTCCATCCATCATTCCATCCATCATTCCATTCATCATTCCATCCATCATTCCATCCATCATTCCATCCATCATTCCATTCATCATTCCATCCATCATTCCATTCATCATTCCATCCATCATTCCATTCATCATTCCATCCATCATTCCATCCATCATTCCATTCATCATTCCATCCATCATTCCATTCATCATTCCATCCATCATTCCATCCATCATTCCATTCATCATTCCATCCATCATTCCATTCATCATTCCATTCATCATTCCATCCATCATTCCATTCATCATTCCATCCATCATTCCATTCATCATTCCATCCATCATTCCATTCATCATTCCATCCATCATTCCATCCATCATTCCATTCATCATTCCATTCATCATTCCATCCATCATTCCATCCATCATTCCATTCATCATTCCATCCATCATTCCATTCATCATTCCATCCATCATTCCATCCATCATTCCATTCATCATTCCATCCATCATTCCATTCATCATTCCATCCATCATTCCATCCATCATTCCATTCATCATTTCATCCACCATTCCATTCATCATTCCATCCATCATTCCATCCATCATTCCATTCATCATTCCATCCATCATTCCATTCATCATTCCATCCATCATTCCATCCATCATTCCATTCATCATTCCATCCATCATTCCATCCATCATTCCATTCATCATTCCATCCATCATTCCATCCATCATTCCATCCATCATTCCATTCATCATTCCATCCATCATTCCATTCATCATTCCATTCATCATTCCATCCATCATTCCATTCATCATTCCATTCATCATTCCATCCATCATTCCATTCATCATTCCATTCATCATTCCATCCATCATTCCATTCATCATTCCATCCATCATTCCATTCATCATTCCATCCATCATTCCATCCATCATTCCATTCATCATTCCATCCATCATTCCATTCATCATTCCATTCATCATTCCATCCATCATTCCATTCATCATTCCATTCATCATTCCATCCGTCATTCCATTCATCATTCCATCCATCATTCCATTCATCATTTCATCCACCATTCCATTCATCATTCCATCCATCATTCCATTCATCATTCCATCCATCATTCCATTCATCATTCCATCCATCATTCCATTCATCATTCCATTCATCATTCCATCCATCATTCCATTCATCATTCCATCCATCATTCCATTCATCATTCCATTCATCATTCCATCCATCATTCCATCCATCATTCCATTCATCATTCCATCCATCATTCCATCCTTGGTCTTTGCAGGAACCTCAATTACCATCTATGTAAATACTGCACTGCGCTACCACTCAACTTTGTTAATAGGCCTCAAGCCGAGACAACCAGTGACCGCAGTGCACCCGTTACCAAACTTGCCGCTAAACCTCCGTTATCTGAAACACCACCATCAGGACCCATACCACCGACAGGTCCTGTACTCTTCTTTCCGAGGTCTCTTCCTTCACCTGCAAAGACCAACACCCGCCACTGCCACAACGTCTGAATCCTTTCATGCCTGTTTGAAAAGAAACAAAACAACACAAACCAGACAAACCTAAACCCTACAACCAGGGGAGGGTTGACGGGGACTTTCCCTCACGCTGTGGTGCCAGGGGGAGGGCCCAATTCCCTTTTATCAAAAGTATTGGGACACCTGCCTTTACACGCACATGAACTTTAATGGCATCCCAGTCTTAGTCCGTAGAGTTCAATATTGATTTGGCTGCCCTTTGCAGCTATAACAGCTTCAACTCTTCTGGGAAGGCCGTCTGGTCCAAACCATTTGGTGGAGGGGGGATTATGGTGTTGTGGGGCTGTTTTTCAGGGGTTGGGCTTGGCCCCTTAGTTCTAGTGAAGTGAAGGGAACTCTTAAGGCCGCGTACACACGGGCGGACTGTTCGCCCAACCTTGTCCGCTGAACAGTGTTTGGGCGGACAGTCCGCTCGTGTGTGGGCTTTCAGCGGACAGTTTCAGCGGACAGTTGAAACTGTGTTTGAGCGAACAGTCCGCCCGTGTGTGGGCCTGTCCGCTGTACTTTCGAAATGAGCGGACTGTTCCCGCTCGGAAAGTCCGCCCATTTCGAGCGCATGTACAGGTAGGCGGGGCCCGCGAAGGAGACGTCGCGGGCTCCGCCGCCTGGAATGGGCTTAAAGGGGAAACCCAACGCCGAAAAAAATCGGCGTGGGGGTTCCCCCCAAGTCCACACCAGACCCTTGTCCGAGCACGCTACCCGGCCGGCCAGGAAAGGGGGGCGAGCGAGCGCGCCCCCCCCTCCTGAGCCGTACCAGGCCGCGTGCCCTCAACATGGGGGGGTGCCTTGGGGAAGGGGGGGCCGCGCGGCCCCCCCACCCCAAAGCACCTTGTCCCCATGTTGATGAGGACAAGGGCCTCTTCCCGACAACCCTGGCCGTTGGTTGTCGGGGTCTGCGGGCGGGGGGCTTATCGGAATCCGGGAGCCCCCTTTAAGAAGGGGGCCCCCGGATACCGGCCCCCCACCCTATGTGAATGAGTATGGGGTACAATGTACCCCTACCCATTCACCTGTGAAATAAAGTACAAATAAAAACACAACACAGGGGGAAAAAATATTTTATTGCACAGCCGGGGGTCTTCCGTCTTCGGGGGTCTTCTCGCCGGACTCCTCCGCTATGTGTGTGTAGCTCTTTTGCCAGCGGAGGAGTCCGGCTTTCTTCCTCCCCGCCGCCGGCCTCTTCTCCCGACTTCGGGGGTCTTGTCCCCCTCTTCGGTTCTTCTGCCGGGCCACCGCGCCTGGTCCGGTGGCCCGGTCTTCTGTCGCCGTCTTCCGTTCTTCTGTCGCCGCCTTCGGTTCTTCTGCCGGGCCACCGCGCCTTCTTGTAGCTCTTTTACAGGCGGTGGCCCGGTCTTCTGTCGCCGTCGCCGCCTTCCGTTCGTGTTCTTCTTCTTGTTCTTCTTCTTCTTCTTGTTCTTCTCCAGGAGATGTTGACACGTCGCTCCCTCCGGCCGGAATGCCAGAGCCGCCCTGCGCTGTGACTTATATAGTGACAATGGGGCGGGGTCACATGGTATATGTCACATGGGTTGGTCACATGGGTTGATGTCACATGGTGACCCCGCCCCCTTACGATGTCATAGTCCCCATGTGACATCAACCCATGTGACCAACCCATGTGACATATACCATGTGACCCCGCCCCATTGTCACTATATAAGTGGCAACGCAGGGCGGCTCTGGCATTCCGGCAGGAGGGAGCGACGTGTCAACATCGCCTGGAGAAGAACAAGAAGAACAAGAAGAAGAACACGAACGGAAGGCGGCGACGGCGACAGAAGACCGGGCCACCGCCTGTAAAAGAGCTACAAGAAGGCGCGGTGGCCCGGCAGAAGAACCGAAGGCGGCGACAGAAGAACGGAAGACGGCGACAGAAGACCGGGCCACCGGACCAGGCGCGGTGGCCCGGCAGAAGAACCGAAGAGGGGGACAAGACCCCCGAAGTCGGGAGAAGAGGCTGGCGGCGGGGAGGAAGAAAGCCGGACTCCTCCGCTGGCAAAAGAGCTACACACACATAGCGGAGGAGTCCGGCGAGAAGACCCCCGAAGACGGAAGACCCCCGGCTGTGCAATAAAATATTTTTTCCCCCTGTGTTGTGTTTTTATTTGTACTTTATTTCACAGGTGAATGGGTAGGGGTACATTGTACCCCATACTCATTCACATAGGGTGGGGGGCCGGTATCCGGGGGCCCCCTTCTTAAAGGGGGCTCCCGGATTCCGATAAGCCCCCCGCCCGCAGACCCCGACAACCAACGGCCAGGGTTGTCGGGAAGAGGCCCTTGTCCTCATCAACATGGGGACAAGGTGCTTTGGGGTGGGGGGGCCGCGCGGCCCCCCCTTCCCCAAGGCACCCCCCCATGTTGAGGGCACGCGGCCTGGTACGGCTCAGGAGGGGGGGGCGCGCTCGCTCGCCCCCCTTTCCTGGCCGGCCGGGTAGCGTGCTCGGACAAGGGTCTGGTGTGGACTTGGGGGGAACCCCCACGCCGATTTTTTTCGGCGTTGGGTTTCCCCTTTAAGCCCATTCCAGGCGGCGGAGCCCGCGACGTCTCCTTCGCGGGCCCCGCCTACCTGTACACGCGCTCGAAATGGGCGGATTTGCCTCCTCCTTACGTGGGCGAGTCCGTTCATTTCAAAAGTTGAGCGAACTGTTTGCCCAACCTTGTTCGTCAAACAGTCCGCTCGTGTGTGGGCAAGTCCGCTCATGCAAATTTTGAGCGGACTGTTTGACAAACTGTTTGCCGAACAAGGTTGGGCGAACAGTCCGCGCGTGTGTACGCGGCCTTAGACATCAGCATGCCAAGACATTTTGAACAATTTCATGCTCCCAACTTTGTAGGAACAGTTTGGGGACGGCCTCTTCCTGTTCCAACATGACTGCGCACCAGTGCACAAAGCAAGGTCCATAAAGACACGGATGAGCGAGTTTGGGGTGGAGGAACTTGACTGGCCTGCACAGAGTCCTGACCTCAACCCCCCATAGAACACCTTTGGGATGAATTAGAACTGAGACACAAATGCTCTTCTGGAAGAATGGTCAAACCTTCCCCATAGACGCCCTCCTAAACCTTGTGGACGGCCTTCTCAGAAGAGTTGAAGCTGTTATAGCTGCAAAGGGCGGAGCCAACTCAATATTAAACCCTACGGACGAAGACTGGGATTCCATTAAAGTTCATGTGCGTGTAAAGACAGGCGTCCCAATATATTGGTAATATAGTGTGTATGTCACATCACATGACCAGGATCTAAAAAGAAATTGACCACATGCTATTGATGTCCTTATTTTGATTATATTGTATATATTTATTTGAGCTTGACCCATAACACCTGATCATATGTTTTCTTGTAACATTCTTCGTAATGTGCCAACTGTATTTAATAGAATTTTTCTCCTCTTTTTTTCCTGTACTTATCATCCAATACAGTATTACAAGCAACTTGTACCACAAAAAGCTCCTGATGAAACTCGAATTGAGTGAAACATGTCGAGTGTGGTAAAAGTTATTCTGACCCAAATTTGAACGAATTGTAGAAATTCTGCTCTCTTTTGGATGTACCCACATGTAGTGTGGTTGTTTTTAGATAACTTCAGTATATGTAGTTGTTAACAAATTTCTAGATTTTATTTTTACTCATGGTCTGTTTCGTACTTGATACCGTTAAAAGTCCCGGAGGTTCGTTACCTCCTTCCCTGTGTATAGTTTTTGTATTAAATTTTGGGATGTGGTATCTTTTGGCTTGGTTGCTTCACCTCGGTTTATAAAAAAAAGCCTTCCCAGAAGAGTTGAAGCTGTTATAGCTGCAAAGGGCGGAGCCAACTCAATATTGAACCCTACGGACTAAGACTGGGATGTCATTAACCACTTGCCGACCAGCGCACGACGATGTACGTTGACAGAATGGCACGGGCAGGCAAATGGGCGTACATGTACGTCCCTTTAAATTTGCCGCCCTGCCATCGGGAGCGCGCTGCCGGCGGCGCGCTCCCGCGCTGGTCAGGACCCCCGTGAGTCCAGTCGCGGGACCCGCGGACTCAATCGCCGCGGGCATACCCGCGATCGTCTCACGGAGCAGGCCAAATGAAGAAATGGCGTTGTAAACAGCATTTCTCCATTCTGCCTAGCAACTAGTGACGCTGATTTCTGCTCCATGTGATTGGAGCAGAGATCAGTGTTCACTAAATGAAAGCCCAACCCCCCCCCCCACAGTTAGTAACACACCCCTAGGAACACTTAACCCCTACACTGCCACCCGCTGGTTAACCCCTTCACTGCCAGTGTCATTTACACAGGAATCACTGCATTTATATAGCAATGATTACTGTATAAATGACAATGGTCCCAAAAATGTGTCAAAAATGTCCGATGGGTCCCCCACAATGTCGCAGTCACAATAAAAATCGCTGATCGCCGCCATTACTAGTAAAAAAAAAAATAATAAAAAAATATTAATAAAAATGCTATAAAACTATCCCCTATTTTGTAAACGCTATAACTTTTGCGCAAACCAATCAATAATCGCTTATTGCAATTTTTTTTACCAAAAATATGTAGAAGAATACGTATCGGCCTAAACTGAGGGAAAAAAATGTTTTTTTATATATTTTTGGGGGATATTTATTATAACAAAAAGTAAAAAAATAATGCGTTTTTTTCAAAATTTTCGCTCTATTTTTGTTTATAGCGCAAAAAATAAAAACCGCAGGGGTGATCAAATACCACCAAAAGAAAGCTCTATTTGTGGGAAAAAAAGGACGTCAATTTTTGTTTGGGAGCCACGTCGCACGACCGCGCAATTGTCAGTTAAAGCGACGCAGTGCCGAATCGCAAAAAGTGGTCTGGTCTTTGACCAGCAAAATGGTCCGGGGCTGAAAGTGGTTAAAGTTCATGTGCGTGTAAAGGCAGGTGTCCCAATACTTTTGACAATATAGTTTATAAATATATATATATATATATATATCCACCTGCCAACAACCCTGATTGGTTGGGTCGGGTCACAGACACTCCACCCGGGTTGCTTTTCTAATTTTTCCCTACTCTATCCAACAAAAGGAAAAAAGAGCTTAGGCTAAAGATATCCTTGAACTCAATACAATGTTACAATTTCAGTTTGGTCGGTTAAAAGACGCCCATCGCGGAGCACTCAGCACGCTTGGCGACAATCCGGAGCTGCAATGATTATTATCAATAAACAAGTTTTTGTGCGTGGCCTAAAAGCAATCGACGTTCTTTGCAAGATGGACAAAATGATACAGTAAAGGGAGTGGTAAGTGGATGATTTATAGCGGGGTTTGTACAAATTGATACGATGTAATGATAGTACGTCGATCAGAGGAATTTTCTCAGTGCCGTGGCGTCATCTGGAAGGTAAATCACACATCTTGGACAGGACGCGGCCTTTCACGCGACTTAATAGAATAATGGCGGGGGCCCCGTAATATCGGCGTGCAGAGGAGGCATGAGCATGAAAATATTATGGTGGGAGATATAATTGTAGGTGGCTGTTAGCGGATGATGTCTGATAACGGGGCAGAAAAGACCTATCTTCTTCTACAGCCTCAAGGTCCTACAGAGTAGTTAAAAACCTCATCATTAAAAAAATAAAATCGTATGATCTTTAATAAATTAATAAAAAAGTAAATATTTAATATTTTTAACCTCTTGCTTACTGGGCACTTAAACCCCCCTCAGTCCCAGACCAATTTTCAGCTTTCAGCGCTGATGCACTTTGAAGGACAATTGCGCGGGCATACAACACTGTACCCAAATGAATTTTTTTTTCCCACAAATAGAGCTTTCTTTTGGTGGTATTTAATTACAGCTCGGAGTTTTATTTTTTGCTAAACAAACAAAAAAATATGCAAAATAAAAAATAAATAAAAAATCATGTTTAATAGTTTGTTATAAAATTTTGCAAACAGGTCATTTTTCTCCTTCATTGAAGTGCGCTGATGAGGCGGCACTGATAGGCTGCACTGGTGGGCACTGATGGGCTGCACTGGTGGGCACTGATAGGCTGCATTGGTGGGCACTGATAGGCTGCACTGGTGGGCACTGATAGGCATAGTTAAGGCGGCACTAATAGGCACAGTTAAGGTGGCACCGATAGGCACAGATAAGGCAGTACTGATGGGCACAGATAAGGCGGCACTGATGGGCAAAGATGGGCACAGATAAGGTGGCACGGATGGGTGGCACGGATGGGTGGCACTAAGGGGCACTGATAGGTACCACTGATAGATGGGACTGATGGGCACTGATAGGTGGCACTGATAGGTGGCTCTGATAGGTGGCACTGCTGGGCACTGATGGGCGGCACTGCTGGGCACTGATGGGCACTGGTAGATGACACTGATGGGCACGCATATGTGTCACTGGGGTGCAGCACCGTTGTTGAGGCAGATTGTGGGCACTGCTGGGTGGCACTGTGGGTGGCACTGCTGGGTGGCACTGTGGGCACTGCTGGGTGGCACTGTGGGCACTGCTGGGTGGCACTGACGGGGGGCACTTATGTTTTATTAAGGTGGCACTGGCAGGGGGCAGGTGGGCACTGGCAGGGCTGGCCGTGATCGGGACTGATGTCCCGATCATGGCCGCCGGTGATCGGCTCTTTTTTTTTTCTCCTCGCGCTGTCAGCGCGAGGAGGAATAATAGCCGATTACCGGCTCCGTTGCATCACATGATCAGCTGTCATTGGCTGACAGCTGATCACGTGATAATGGGTCGGGATCGACCCCTTGCTCGGATCAGTGATCAGGCGAGTCTCATAGACTCGCCGATCACAGAGCGCACCGCGTGCGCCCCCCCGGGTGGCGCGCAGGCCGCTCGTGCACGGGACGACGTCAATAGACTTAGTCCCGGCAAAGGAGGTCCGCGCTGTAGCCGTCATTCGGCTATAGCGCGGGTCTCAAGTGGTTAAAGGGTAACTCCACTTTTGTGGGGGAAAAAAATATCAAATTAAAATAATTTCTAGGGAACTCCTGTCTGAAGGGATGTGGACCCTGACACTTTCATCGTTAGAGCCCTGCAAGTGCAGCAGCTGATTGATCATCATAAAGTCACTCCCATTCGCACTCATTTTGCACATGGACACAGAGAAACAAACAGTGGCCAGTGTTGCACTTCTACCTTTGGTGGCTCCTTGATCTTTATTCTGGCCAGGTGGCCAGTTCCTATAATGTTTGGGGGTTCTGAGTAATTTTTTAGCAAACACATTATGATTTTTACATGTAGGAGAGGAGTGCCAGAATAGGCCCGGTATTGAAGTGGTTACATTTCGTACCTGGGGGGTGTCTATAGTATGCCTTTGAAGTGGCGCATTTTCCCGTGCTTAGAACAGTCCCTACACAAAATGACATTTCTAAAGGAAAAACAGTCATTTAAAATTACTTGCGGCTTTAATGTCATATCTGGTCCCAGCAATATGGATGAAAACCATTGAGAACCCCCCTCCCCCCTGCCCATTAACAGCCCCTTTGGGTCTGTTCCATAAAACTACTGACCTGTGATGTCAACAAGTGGTATATAAAAATTCCCCTGGAGGCCAGAGAATGTTCGAAAAACTTTCCTCTGGGTTATTTTTGGTGCTTTGGTATCCTTTATTGCATACGTATACACAATGTTAATATTCTAAAACAACCAAGGACCTTAATGGGATTTTCAGGGTGCCAACAATCATAGCGAGATCAACTTTATATAAAGCAAAGTTTATTAGCATTGGTTAAAAAAGACAAAAATTGTTTCAATAAAATACATGGAAAATTTATACATATCGCTCTACAGGTAGTGAGTGTCCATAACAGCGAGGGTTCAGAGCAAGATGTTTTGATCCCAACACGTTTCACCAAACTTGGCTTCTTCAGGGCATATTACAGACCATCATTTGTCACAAAACACGAATAATAACAAAATCCTAAATCAGAAAATGTTCAGAAAATTATTTTGGAAAATACAGCATCAATATTCATAAATTAGTTGCTCACTCTATCCAAGACCCTCCAAAAGCTTACCCACAGGATCACCAGAGAGCACTCCCGAGTGAGTCCACACTAGTCTTGGAAGAGAATCTCTGTCTGACCACAGGGGACACAAGCTATATAATATATAAAAAGTATATATATATTTTAGATTTTTTATATCCTTGGTTGTTCTATGTTAAATTAATGGGGATGAGGTGTGGAAAATTTCGATTGTCACCCAAATGCTATATCAGTCTATAATGTTAAAGTGGTTGTAAACCTTTACAAACCACATTGACCTACAGGTAAGCCTAGATTAAGGCTTACCTGTAGGTCCAAGAAATATCTCCTAAACCTATACGGTTTAGGAGATATTTACAAAAAGACAGGCACCGCTGTCTACGGGCGAATCCGCACTGGGCAGGCCGCAGATCGCGGCGATTTGCCACGAGTGTTGGCTCCCGTGCCCATGCGCGGGAGTGACGTCATCGCTGCTCCAGCAAATCACAGCGCCGGAGCAGCGAGACCCACCAAGAAGATGGACGCGCGGAACTACAGGGGACAGCGGTGACTTCGCTGGCTCCTGTGTCAGGTAAGTGACACATAATGGACTACTATGCGATGCGATGCGATGCGATGCATAGTAGTCCATTATGCTTTGCCTTTGCAGGGAGACAAAGAGGAAGTAACACCCATTCTACTTGATGTTAGCACAGAAGGTCCACACCAATCCATCACGCAATTTCTCTTTATCTTAGGGAAATATTTAATTTATTCCTCCCATCTTAAAAAAATGTTTGTTTGTTTTTTCGGCATCTAAGTGGCTTTGGCTTGGATAACCTTCTCCTCTTCCTTCTTCGCTGAACTCCAGCCCACCCTCGAGCCCCACGAAAGGAGATTAGTTTGGAAAGCCGTGGTGTCATACACATCAAGGAAAATTGTGAGTTTGATCGTTTTAATATCTTAACAAATCCTTCCTGCATCAGGGTCTGTAATCTCAACCGTTTTTTTTTCAATGGCCGTCTAATCTCTTTTCAAACAAAGATCAAGCTATTTCCTCCTATCGTCATTTGAATCTTCATCACTTTGAGACACACTGGTTTAAAGGATGATCAGAAGGGAAGACGCGCCTTTTATTGGAGATGAGAACTTGTTCCATCATCTATTATGTAAAGTGATCTTTGCTTCTTGAATGGATGTCGAAGTGCGATTCAAAGAGTCATAAAAACACAATACTTGGTAATTAAAGCAGACCTTACATGAAGAAAAAAAGATACTTTGTAAACGGCATCACCCAATGAGCTTTGGTAAGTAATTAACCACTTGAGACCCGCGCTATAGCCGAATGACGGCTACAGCGCGGACCTCCTTTGCCGGGACGACGTCTATTGATGTTGTCCCGTGCACAAGCGGCCTGCGCGCCCCCTGAGGGGCGCGCGCGGCGCGCTCTGTGATCGGCGAGTCTATGAGACTCGCCTGATCACTGATCCGAGCAAGGGGTCGATCCCGACCCCTTACCACGTGATCAGCTGTCAGCCAATGACAGCTGATCATGTGATACAACGGAGCCGGTAATCGGCTATTATTCCTCCTCGCGCTGAAAAAAGAGCCAATCACCGGCGGCCCTGATCGGGACATCAGTCCCGATCACGGCCAGCCCTGCCAGTGCCCACCTGCCAGTGCCCACCTGCCCCCTGCCAGTGCCACTTCATTAAAAAATAAGTGCCCCCCGTCAGTGCCACCCAGCAGTGCCCATAGTGCCACCCAGCAGTGCCCACAGTGCCACCCAGCAGTGCCCACAGTGCCACCCATCAGTGCCCTCAATCTGCCTCAACAACGGTGCTGCACCCCAGTGCCACATATCCGTGCCCATCAGTGTCATCTATCAGTGCCCATCAGTGCCCATCAGTGCTGCCCATCAGTGCCCAGCAGTGCCACCTATCAGAGCCACCTATCAGTGCCCATCAGTCCCATCTATCAGTGGTACCTATCAGTGCCCCTTAGTGCCACCCATCCGTGCCACCCATCCGTGCCATCTTATCTGTACCCATCTGTGCCTATCGGTGCCACCTTATCTGTGCCTATTAGTGCCGCCTTAACTATGCCTATCAGTGCCCACCAGTGCGGCCTATCAGTGCCCACCAATGCAGCCTATCAGTGCCGCCTCATCAGCGCACTTCAATGAAGGAGAAAAATGACCTGTTTGCAAAATTTTATAACAAACTATTAAACATGATTTATTTTTGCATCTTTTTTAGTTTGTTTAGCAAAAAATAAAACTCCAAGCTGTAATTAAATACCACCAAAAGAAAGCTCTATTTGTGGGAAAAAAATGATAAAAATTTCATTTGGGTACAGTGTTGTATGACCGCGCAATTGTCATTCAAAGTGCATCAGCGCTGAAAGCTGAAAATTGGTCTGGGCAGGAGGAGGGTTTAAGTGCCCAGTAAGCAAATGGTTAAAGAACGTAAAAAAAAAAATTGCTTTTTTGTTTTTTCTTGCACAAATAAAGGATTGCCTCTTTTTGTTTTACGCAGCGTATTTACTTATTTATTTATTTTTATCTTTAAATTTGTATTACATTTTAATGAAACAGAAGCAGCATATTTATTTTGTCCTACAGTGAACGCCAAAGTGGTATGATAACCCATTTCTTTTTAGATCCTGGTCATGTGATGTATTTAAAAAGGGGGGAAATTGGGACATTGAATGAGGCGTGCTAGGTGGGACCAATCAAATTCACATAAGCCTGAAACATATGTAGGTTTATTGAGACCAATGATCGACATGGCATAGAAAACAACATTACATACATAATTATAAAATAGGTAAATGGAAGTATAATGGTAGACAGCATATATGACAACATGGCATAAACAAATAAACAAATGCACATCCTAGTCCTCCCTGTGCTCGGGTAAACCATTACATAATAGAAAAATGGATAAAACCATCTAAAATCGATCGATGTGTGTTGAATGCATGAAGAAAGGCCCGACGCGTTTCATGGACTTCTGTCCACTCCTTAGGAGCCAAATGCATCCATTATCTGTAACAAAATTATGAGGGTATGTATAAATGTGTCTCAGCATCCTCTGGGGCTGTGACATCATAATGGGCGGGGACATCATCCGGCGATGTCCCTATATAAATCGCCGCACGCCGCGTGCCTGTCATTGTGGCCAGAGACAGCGACGAGGCAACAGCTCAAGAAAAGAAGAAGAGAGGAACAGAAGAATAGAAGAACAGAAGACGGCGACAACGCGGCGACAGAAGACTGGGCCACCGCTTGTAAAAGAGCTAGAAGAAGGCGCGGTGGCCCGGCAAGAAGAACCGAAGAGGGGGAGAAGACCCCCAAAGAGGGGGAAAAGACCCCCGAAGTCGGAAGAAGAGGGCGGCGGCGAAGAAGAAAGCTGGGCTCCTCCGCTAGTAAAAGAGCTAGCAAAAGAGCAGAAGATAGCGGAGGAGTCCGGCGAGAAGACCCCCCAAGACGGAAGACCCCCGGAGCAGTGCAATAAATTATTTTTAAACCTTGTATGTTGTGGGGTTTTTTTTTACGTTTTTTTCACAGGTGAATGGGTAGGGGTACATTGTACCCCATACTCATTCACATAGGATGGGGGGCCGGTATCCGGGGGCCCCCTTATTAAAGGGGGCTCCCGGATTCAGATAAGCCCCCCGCCCACAGACCCCAACAACCAACGGCCAGGGTTGTCGGGAAGAGGCCCTTGTCCTCATCAACATGGGGACAAGGTGCTTTGGGGTGGCAAGGCACCCCCCCATGTTGAGGGCACGTGGCCTGGTACGGCTCAGGAGGGGGGGGGGTGCTCGCTTGTCCCCACCCCCTTTCCTGGCCGGCCGGGTAGCGTGCTCGGATAAGGGTCTGATATGGACCTAGGGGGGACCCCCGCGCCGTTTTTCGGTGTAGGGATTCCCCTTTAAGTCCATACCAGGTGACGGGGCCAGCGACGCTTCCTTTGCTGATCCCGGCTACCTGGAGCCGCGTTCAAAAGTACGGCGGCCGTATTGTCAATCCGCCCGTGTGTGGGCCGAAATGCTAGTTCGACAGGCAGATTGATGTGCAAAACTACAATCTTAGTCCGCCAGACTTTTTTTTACCCCAAAGTCCAGCGGACTAAGATTGTAGTTTTGTACATCAATCTGCCTGCCGGACTACATTTCGGCCCACACACGGGCGGATTGTCCGGCGGACTTGAGTCCACCGGACTTTTCCACCGGATTGTTTGATCGTGCTTTAGACCTCAAAATCCATACAAGCATTAGATCTCACATTCTATATTAGTCTTACACCCCACATCCCATTTTTTCCTTAGGTCTCACAGTCTATATTAGTCAAGATCCCATACCCCATGTTAACCTTTGCTCCATATTAGCCCTAGGTCACACATCTGATATTATCCTTAAATTCCCCATGCCATTAGCACTATATCCTACATTATATATTGGTCTTAGGTCTCAGAGCCTATATTAATCTTAGGTCCCACGTCCCACATGGTATACTCTTTAGGCTCCACACCCTATATAAGCCTTAGGTTCTACACCCTATATACAGTATCTCACAAAAGTGAGTACACCCCTCACATTTGTGTAAATCTTTTCTTCTATCTTTTCATTACAACACTGAAGAAATGACACTTTGTACAGCTTGTATAACAGTGTAAATTTGCCGCCCCCTCAAAATAACTCAACACACAGCCATTAATGTCTAAACGGCTGGCAACAAAAGTCAGTACACCCCATAAGTGAAAATGTCCAAATTGGGCCCAATGTGTCAATATTTTGTGTGGTCACCATTATTTTCCAGCACTGCCTTCACCCTCTTGGGCATGGAGGTCACCAGAGCTTCACAGCTCACCACTGGAGTCCTCTTCCCCTCCTCCATGACGACATCACGGAGCTGGTGGATGTTGCAGACCTTGCGCTCCTCCACCTTCCATGTGAGGATGTCCCACAGATGATCAATAGGGTTTAGGTCTGGAGACATGCTTGGCCAGTCCATCACCTTTACCCTCAGCTTCTTTAGCAAGGCAGTGGTCATCTTGGAGGTGTGTTTGGGGTGGTTATCATGTTGGAATACTGCCCTGCGGCCCAGTCTCTGAAGGGAGGGGGTCATGCTCTGCTTCAGTATGTCACAGTACATGTTGGCATTCATGGTCCCCTCAATGATCTGTAGCCCCCCCTGTGCCGGCAGCACTCATGTAGCCCCAGACCATGACACCCCCACCACCATGCTTGGCTGTAGGCAAGACACACTTGTCTTTGTCCTCCTCACCTGGTTGCCCCCACACACGCTTGTCACCAGCTGACACCAAATAAGTTTATCTTGGTCTCATCAGACCACAGGACATGGTTCCAGTAATCCATGTCCTTAGTCTGCTTGTCTTCAGCAAACTGCTTGCAGGCTTTCTTGTACATCATCTTTAGAAGAGGCTTCCTTCTGGGATGACAGCCATGCAGACCAATTTGATGCAGTGTGCGGCGTATGGTCTGATCACTGACAGGCTGACCCCCCACCCCTTCAACCTCTGCAGCAATGCTGGCAGCATTCATACGTCTATTTCCCAAAGACAACCTCTGGATATGACGCTGAGCACGTGACCTCAACTTCTTTGGTGGACCATGGCGAGGCCTGTTCTGAGGGGAACCTGTCCTGTTATACCGCTGTATGGTCTTGGCCACCGTGCTGCAGCTCAGTTTCAGGGTCTTGCCAATCTTCTTATAGCCTAGGCCATCTTTATGTAGAGCAACAATTCTTTTTTTTTCAGATCCTCAGAGAGTTCTTTACCATGAGGTGCCATGTTGGACTTCCAGTGACCAGTATGAGCCCTTGTACACACGGTCGGAGAATCTGTCGGAATTAGTCTTATCGGACCGTGTCGTCAGATAATCCGACTGTGTGTGGTCTGCATCGGACTGATTCCGTCCGAATCTCCGTCCGACCCAATTTTCCAACATGTTGGAAATATTTCCCGACCAACTGGGCCGGACGGACCTAATCCGATCATGTGTAGAGCATTTTCATCGGACCAAGTGCCACGCATGCTCAGATCAAATTCCTACATTAAAGCTATTGGCTACTAGCCTGAATGTAGTCCCATCGTAACGAAATTACGTCATCACGTTCTGAAAGATCGGATTTTTCGCCAACTTGGCCCGACCGTGTGTATGCAACAGTTTCGGACACAATCCATCGGACTAAATCCGACGGGCAAAATCAGACGGATTTGGTTGGCAAAATCTCTGACCGTGTGTACGTGGGCTTAGAGAGTGAGAGCGATAACACCAAATTTAACACACCTGCTCCCCATTCCCACCTGAGACCTTGTAACACTAACGAGTCACATGACACCGGGGGAGGGAAAATGGCTAATTGGGTCCAATTTGGACGGTTTCACTTAGGGGTGTACTCACTTTTGTTGCCAGCGGGTTTAGACATTAATGGCTGTGTGTTGAGTTATTTTGAGGGGACGGCAAATTTACACTGTTATACAAGCTGTACACTCACTACTTTACATTGTAGACAAGTGTCATTTCTTCAGTGAAAAGATAGAAGAAAAGATTTACAAAAACGTGACTGGGGGGGGGGGGGGGGTGTACTCACTTTTGTGAGATACTGTAAGCCCAGAGCCCCACATCCCATATAAGGCTTCAGTTCCACACCACATATAAATCTTAGGTTCCGCACCCCATATAAGCCTTGGACCCCACATTCCATATTAGCTCCTATAATCTCAGACTTTAGAGAGAGAGAGCAATGTATTTTACTGGATACTTATATAGCTATTGAACGTTAATAGATGATATTTCAAATCAATGCTTTGATAGAACTCATCCCGTTCACCTGATTACTCTTCCTATCACTCCTCACTATCAGCCATCTCATGTGTGGCCATTCTAAAACTCAATAACTGCAGCAGATCTACAGGGAACAATCTTCAAAATGATTACTACACATTTTCTCCTTATGGGAAAATCTGAAATAAGTATGTTAAAATTTGTGGCTATATTAGGAAATGGCGATAGTGAAATGATAAAGAGATGGAATTTCTCCCGAAAAAGTAATTCTGGGGAAGTGTATCACGCTCCATCCGAAGACCTCTAATTATCCATTTGAATTGCATGCCTCCTGGCTCCCTGGTACTTTCCTGCTATCATCCTGATACACCAAACTAGAAAGCACTAAAATGCATCTTAAAGAGAAACAAAATTCTTCTTACAGTTGAACCTTTTTTTTTTTTTTTTTTTGTGTTTAACGTTTAGAGATTTAAAGATCTAGAAACCTACACTATGGGGTGTGTTTATAAAAAAAATCGCATAGCTGCCAGTCCATTGAAACTGCATGTAAATTCATTCTGTGTAAATTAGGCAAAATGGAATGTTCTCAAGCTATATTCTCTACAGGTCGAATGTATGAATGGAGAAAATATCACATTATGGCCACTAGATGGCACAGACTCTCATAGGTAATAAGTGTACTCCTCAGTGCCATCAAGTGGCCATAAAGTGGTATTTATAGTATTCACACATTTGGGAATTGAATGAAATGAAGAACGTAGCCTGTGAGAGTTACACGGAGGATAAATGTGAGGTTCACAGATATGTGAGGGCTAGTGTTTTAGTTATAGGAAGGGTTAGTGTTAGGGTTACATGGAGGGTCAATGTTACACTCATTTACCCTTGCAGTTGGGGGTGGTAAAACCCAACGGTTCCCCCTTTAGCTGGGAATGCGGCACCGTGGGGAGTACACATGCTGCAGGCGCGATGCTTTGTGGCAGTCGTGCTTGGCAGGCACTACTGCCCACTGAATGTGAAGGGGACCGTACTGCAACCGTCCACAACCCATGCAGGTGCAGCACGGTAGTCAGCCATTTAGGGGATAACAGGTGGTGAGGAGGTCTTCTCACTGTCTGTCAAATGATCTCTGAAGGGCGATCTGAATACTTCAGAGAGCAAAGCAAGTGTAAGCCAAACCTTAAGGTTACAAGGAGGTTTCCTTTTATTATTACAGGGAGGATTAGTGTTAGGGTTTAGGAAGGGTTAGCACCAGGGATACAGGGAGGAGGGTCAGTATTTGAGTTACAGTGAAAGTCAATGTTGGGTTTATGCGGAGGGTTAGTGTTAGGGTTACAGAGAGGCTTGGCATTGGGACTACAGGGAGAGTAAGGCCGCGTACACACGGGCGGATTGTCTGCCCAACTAAGTCCGTCAGACAATCCGACAGACAGTCCGTCCTACTTTTGAATGAACGGACTTGACCACACACGATGAACAGACAGTCCGCTGAAAGCTTGCGCGATGACGTGTACAGCACGTACGACGGGACTAGAAATACGACGTCCAATACACTGCAATGCAACCTTCGGCGTGTAAATCCTTTCTGAGCATGCGCCATACTTAGTCCGTCCAACTTGCCTACACACGAGCGGACTGTCCGCTGAAACCAAGTTTGGACGGACAAAATTACGGAAATTCCGAAAGACTAAGTCCGTCAGACTGTCCGCTGAAAAAGTCAGCTGAAGCCCACACACAAGCGGATTGTCCGCTGAAACACGTTTCAGCGGACTAAGTTGGGCAGACAATCCGCCCGTGTGTACGCGGCCTTAGTGTTAGGGTGACAGAGAGGGTCAGAGTTAAGTTTACAGGGGGGTCCATGTTAGGATTACAGGGAGGGTCAGTGTTAGGATTACAGGGATGGTCACTGTTATGATTATAGGGAGGGTCAGTGTTAGGTTTACAGGGATGGTCACCGTTAGGGTTACAGGTAGGGTCAGTGTTGGGATTACAGGGAGGGTCAGTGTTAGGGTTACAGGGAGGGTCAGTGTTAGGGTTACAGGGAGGGTCAGTGTTGGGGTTACAGGGAGGGTCAGTGTTGGGATTACAGGGAGGGTCAGTGTTGGGATTACAGGGAGGGTCAGTGTTAGGGTTACAGGGAGGGTCAGTGTTAGGGTTACAGGGAGGGTCAGTGTTAGGGTTACAGGGAGGGTCAGTGTTGGGATTACAGGGAGGGTCAGTGTTGGGATTACAGTGAGGGTCAGTGTTAGGGGTACAGGGAGGGTCAGTGTTGGGATTACAGGGAGGGTCAGTGTTAGGGTTACAGGGAGGGTCAGTGTTGGGGTTACAGGAAGGGTCAGTGTTGGGATTACAGGGAGGGTCAGTGTTGGGATTACAGGGAGGGTCAGTGTTAGGGTTACAGGGAGGGTCAGTGTTAGGGTTACAGGGAGGGTCAGTGTTAGGGTTACAGGGAGGGTCAGTGTTGGGATTACAGGGAGGGTCAGTGTTAGGATTACAGGGATGGTCACTGTTATGATTATAGGGAGGGTCAGTGTTAGGTTTACAGGGATGGTCACCGTTAGGGTTACAGGTAGGGTCAGTGTTGGGATTACAGGGAGGGTCAGTGTTAGGGTTACAGGGAGGGTCAGTGTTAGGGTTACAGGGAGGGTCAGTGTTGGGGTTACAGGGAGGGTCAGTGTTGGGATTACAGGGAGGGTCAGTGTTGGGATTACAGGGAGGGTCAGTGTTAGGGTTACAGGGAGGGTCAGTGTTAGGGTTACAGGGAGGGTCAGTGTTAGGGTTACAGGGAGGGTCAGTGTTGGGATTACAGGGAGGGTCAGTGTTGGGATTACAGTGAGGGTCAGTGTTAGGGGTACAGGGAGGGTCAGTGTTGGGATTACAGGGAGGGTCAGTGTTAGGGTTACAGGGAGGGTCAGTGTTGGGGTTACAGGAAGGGTCAGTGTTGGGATTACAGGGAGGGTCAGTGTTGGGATTACAGGGAGGGTCAGTGTTAGGGTTACAGGGAGGGTCAGTGTTAGGGTTACAGGGAGGGTCAGTGTTAGGGTTACAGGGAGGGTCAGTGTTGGGATTACAGGGAGGGTCAGTGTTGGGATTACAGGGAGGGTCAGTGTTAGGGTTACAGGGAGGGTCAGTGTTAGGGTTACAGGGAGGGTCAGTGTTAGGGTTACAGGGAAGGTCAGTGTTGGAGTTACAGGGAGGGTCAGTGTTGGAGTTACAGGGAGGGTCACTGTTAGGATTACAGGTAGGGTCAGTGTTGGGGTTACAGGGAGGGTCACTGTTAGGATTACAGGGAGGGTCACTGTTAGGATTACAGGGAGGGTCCGTTTTAGGGTTATAGGGAGGGTCACTGTTAGGATTACAGGGAGGGTCAGTGTTGGGGTTACAGGGAGGGTCACTGTTAGGATTACAGGGAGGGTCAGTGTTAGGGTTATAGGGAGGGTCACCGTTAGGATTACAGGAAAGGTTAGTGTTAAGATTTAGGGAGGGTTAGCATTGAGGATAAAGGCAGAGTTAATTTTATGGTTGCAGAGAGGGGGTTAGCATTAAGGTTACAGGGAGCGTTGGTGTTGGGGTAAAGGAAAGGTTAGTGTTAGGGTTTAGGGAGGGTTAGCATTTGACATACAGGGAAGGTTGGTGTTCAGGAGCGGTTGATGTTAGGGTTATTTAACAATTAAACCATTTAACATGGTTTCCTATGGAACATGTTCTGTAGTGCAAATCTGCAAAATGCAAAAAGCACTAAAACTGCCATAGGTGTGAATCCAGCCTTAGGGAGGATTAGCATAAGGGTTACAGGGAGTGTCGGTGTTGGGGTTAAAGGAAAGGTTAGTGTTAGGGTTTAGGGAGGGTTAGCATAAGGGTTACAGGGAGTGTCGGTGTTGGGGTTAAAGGAAAGGTTAGTGTTATGCCTTGTACACACGGTCGGAAATTATTCGACGGAAAAGGTCCGATCGGATTATATTGTCAGATCCTGTGTGGGCTCTACCGGACTTTTTGCGTTGGAAATTCAGACGGAAAAATTTTGAAATCAGGATCTCAAATTTCCTGACAAAAAAATCCGATCTGCCTTTTTCCGATCGTTTGTAGAGAATTCCGATCTGACAAAGTGCCACGCATGCTCAGATCAAATTACGAGACCAAAGCTATTGGCTATTAGCCTCAACGTAGTCCCGTCGTAACGAACGAACGTCATCACTTTCCGACCGATCGGATTTTCCGACAACTTTGTCCGACCGCGTGTATGCAAGACAAGTTTCAGACAAAATCCATCGGAAAAAATCCGACGCATTTTGTGTTCGGAATGTCCGACCGTGTGTACAAGGCATTAGGGTTAAAGGAAAGGTTAGTGTTAAGGTTTAGGGAGGGTTAGCATTAGGGATGCAGGAAAGGTTAGTGTTCAGGGAGGGTTAATGTTAGGGTTATGGTAAAATTTGAGTTGGGGTTATAGAGAGGGTCAGTGTTCTGGGAGGATTAATGTTAGGGTTCAGGGAGAGTTAGTGTTAAGGTTACAGTGAAATTAGCATCAGGGTTAAAGGAGGGTTAGCGTTGGGGATATGGGGAAAGTTGGTGTTCAGAAAGGGTTACTTTTAGGTTTACAGTGAATTAGAAATAGGGTTACAGGGTGTGTTAGGCTGCTTTCACACTGGGGCGGTATTCAGGCGTTACAGCACTAAAAATAGCGCCTGTTTAACGCCTGAAAAAAACCGGCCCCTTTAACTCCAGTGTGAAAGACGGAGGGCTTTCACACTGGAGCGATGCGCTGGCAGGACGGTGAAAAAAGTCCTGCTAGCCGCATCTTTGCAGCGGTGAAGGAGCGGTGTATTCACCGCTCCTATACCGCTCGTACCCATTGAAATCAATGGGACACCGCGGCAATACCGCCGGCAAAGCGCCGCTGCAGCGGCGCTTTGCGGGGGGGTTTAACCCCTTTTCAGCCGCTAGCGGGGGTCAAAACCACCCCGCTAGCGCCCGCACACCGCCGCTAAAACGACGGTAAAGCGCCGCTAAAAATAGCGGCGCTTTACCGCCGACGCTGCTCCCGCCCCAGTGTGAAAGCAGCCTTAGTGTTACGATTTAGGAAGGGTTAGCATTGAGGATAAAGGAAATGTTAGTGATCAGGGAGACTTATTGATGGGATTACAGT
Source organism: Lithobates pipiens (assembly GCF_037356315.1). Taxonomy (NCBI): domain Eukaryota; kingdom Metazoa; phylum Chordata; class Amphibia; order Anura; family Ranidae; genus Lithobates; species Lithobates pipiens. The sequence continues at coordinate 219,449,178 of NW_027507788.1, forward strand.
GAAATTAGAATTGGTGTTACAGAGAGGGTCAGTGTTCAGTTTACTAGGAGGGTTAGTGTTGGGGTTCAGGAAGATTTAGTGTTAGGATTACAGCGAAATTAACATTGGGGTTGCAGAGAGGGTTAGTGTTGAGATTATAGGAAGGGTTAGTGTTAGGGTTGCAGGGGGGTTAGTATTCAGATAACAGGGAGTGTCAGTCAGGCGCTGTAGGGCCTGTCTCTTTGCACCAAAAACTAGCAGCTTCGGTCTTTATGTGACAACAGCCCTCATATAGGGTTTCCACCTTTTCTTCAAGCCAAACCTGAACACTTTATGGGCATTCTTTTTTTTTTGTAGAATAAACTATACATATATTTCGCTATTAAATAACATTTCTAATCATATGAAGTTACATAGTCCACAGAGTTCCCCCTTTTATATCTGAACTTTTAGAGTTTCCTTTCACTGTAAGGGGGGACTCTGCAGACTTTGATGCAAGGGAGAACTCTGGGGACTCTGACATAAGGGATCCTCTGGGAACCCTGATTTAAGGGGGGACACTGAGAACTCTGTATGGAGCAGACTCTGATTGAAGGGGGAACACTGTGGCCTCAGGTGTAAAGGGGAGCTCTGATATAAGGGGTGCTCTGAGAACCCCGATTTACCTTAGTGTACCCACTCAGAGGCAGGAGATAGAAGGAGGAGACTTCAGTCACAGACGGGGATGGATGGTGAGCTCACTCACCCCTTGGCAGTCAGCACCTCTCATCCAGGTGTATCTGAGGCTACTGAACTTCAAATTTCCAGCCCACACTTTCCTTTTCTAAGGAGTGTGGGCAGACCCAGAGGGGTAGGGCCGGGAGGAAGAGGTGCAGATCTCCCATCTGTATGTGGGGGGATTGTTAGTTCTGGCTTTGGGCCAGCATGAAAGAGAGTGTAACAGACACTGTCAGCTTAGACAACTGCAGCCAGCAACCCTGCTGGGAAGCCATAGTCCAGTCTAAATAATGTGTCCGGGTTTCAGGGAGTCTGAAACCCGGACACATGATTCCAAACCCTGAACTGTCCAGGTGAATCCTGGACAGGTGGCAACCCTACCCTCATACGGTCTGATCCTTCGTCAGATTTTCCAATCCCGAAATAAACGTCTGTGTTGTAAACAATTACCATACACAAAAGTCCCATCAACATGAAATAGTCGGCCTGTCGGCTGTGAGCCGCGGACTTCACATGGGATGGAAGAGCTGCCAATTAAAGTCTCCGTTGATTTACAACGTCAGCCGCCGCTGTATATCAGAGTGAAAAGCTGTAAAAGTTTAAGACTTTTCCAACACTTGCATCGACCACATTTTTTTCCACCCCAAAGACACGGCATATAATTCACCGCAGATCATTGCTTGTCAAGCCGTACAGTAATAGAGAGTGTGGGCAGCATAGATTAATAGTTCCTTCCACTCATGGAAGGAAAAATAACATATTACCTCTGCAAGTCTATTACCAGCTATCTCTTACCTAACAATGTTTTCTCAAGTAAATTCATTTAAATGTCACAGTTTATGTGGCAGGTAGGGCGAGGACTGCGAAAGTTGTCCTTTCAATTTGTTGGAACATTACAGAGCGGTTACGGAGGTGTAAGAACGCTTATAGCGAAACTGCGATGGAAGAACTTTATTGGACAATTTATTGCAGAAATTCCAAACATCAAATTTAGGAAAATGAACAAAATTACAGGTTCTCATGAAAGTCCATCCCCACCCACTGATACTCAATTTCAACATCCCCCCCCCCCCCCCCCCCATTACTTCATTACTCCTTTCCTTTCCTTAGGTACTCAGTGCTTCAAGACTTGGATAACCTTGTAACTTTCTCTTCTTTCTCCCAGGTTGCAGTGGCCAGGCATGAGCGGCTAATCACCAGGCCCTAACGGGCATTTATTGAACCCAAGAGGCCAATCACAAAGCCCAAGTGGCAATCATTTGGCCCAAGTAGTCAATCACCAGGCCTCAACAGACAATTACCAGGCCAAAGCAGAAATTTTACAGGCCCAAAAGGCCAATTACCAGACCTCAGTGACCAGTTACCAGGCTTGAGTGGCCAATCACTAGGTCTAAGCGGCCAATCACTAGGCCTAAGCAACAATTATCAGGCCCAAGAAGCCAATCACCAAGCCTCAGCAGAAATCACCAGCCCCAAAAGGTCAATCACCAGGCATCAGCATCCAATCGCCAGGCCTGAGTGGCCAATCACCAAGCCCTAGCGACAATCATCAGGTCCAAGAGGCCAATTACTAGGCCCAAGTTTCAATCATCAGACCTAAGGGGTCAGTGAGCAGGCCTCAGGGGCCAATCACTAGGCCTTAACAGCAATTACCAGGCCCAAGAAGCCAATTACCAAGCCTCAGAGCAATCACCAATCCCACTAGTCCACTCACCAGGCCTCAGCAACCAATCATCAGGCCTCTGCGACCAATCTTTGGGGCCCAAGCAGCAATCATCAGGCCCAAGCGACTAATCACCAAGCCAATCGTCAGTTACAAGAAGCCAATCCCCAGGTCCAAGCAGCAATCATCAAGTCCGAGCAGCGAGTCACCAACCAGAAGCAGGGGAGCAATCATTAACTCGGAGCAAGCTGGGTAAATATAAGTGAGTGTTGGGAGTGAGCTTTTAAGGGAGCCTGTCACTTCACCTATTTAAGACAAATTTCCATTAGGGCTGCATTCACAATTTCGTGTTGCAGTAACCCCCACATCAAAAAGCCTAGATCCAGTCCTATTGCACGTGGTTGGATGATGGAAGTCAGCAGAGCTTCACGTCATTTAATAAGGGAAAATTCCCTTGCAAAGTGAAAATTCTCTTGCAGAGTGGACAACCTAATTGCCTTTAGTATATCAACCCCATTAATACAACTTTGCAGAAGTCTCAGAATTTTGTATTTTTTTTTTTTAAGTGTTACTAAACCTACAACAGTAAAATCAGTCTGTATATGTAGTAAAGCATGCTTGCGTAGCACCCTCAGTATCTAAATTGTCCCAAACCATGCAAGAATCTTTTTGTCCTGGGCATCCCATGAATTCCTTAACCCCATCCAGGGCAGTTTTTAAGGCAGGGCAAAAGGGGCAGCTGCCCTGGGCCCTGTCATTGTTGTGGGGCCCAAAGCAGCTGCCTCACACTTGCCAAATATCCTGGTTTAAATTCCCTTGCCCCTTGAGGTTTTAGTCCCGTGCTATGTCCCGATATCTCAGTGTGAAGTGCTGCTACTAAAGCTCTGCCCTATTGTGGTGTACAGATGATTTACATGTAAATTACCGGAATTCATATGTAAATAGCGGTGGCCGGCAGCATTGATATGTATATAATGCCCCTCTGAGGTCATATCCACAGTAATCTCTAGCAACCAATCAACAAGCAGAAATCATGTGCTGTAACCTCTAGCAACTAATCAGTGATGTAATGCTGTAATGTGTGCTGTACCTTTGGCGACCGGTCAGTGAGCGATAATGATACACTGTAAGCACTGGCAACCAGTCAGTGAGCGGTAATGATACACTGTAACCTCTGGCAACCAGAGCTACTAGCTGCTATTTATTGTATGTCTCAGGTGTCAGAGCAGGTGGAGAGCAAAACTGCATGGGGGGAGGGGTCCCAAGAAATTTTTTGCCCAGGGTCCAATCAATATTAAAGACGGCCCTGACCCCATCCAAGTTCTAATCCCTCAATAAAAATACATAAACAATGCTGATGGACTTGTTCATTGTCTTGGAGTGTCTGGAAGTGAATACCGGGTTGGTGGGCCACAATCACTCAGCAGCCCCTACGGGGGTACCGCTACATTTGTTATACTCACTGTGGAACCTAAGGGGTTAATCCTCTGCACTGTATAAAAAGGCTGCTTGACCTTGTATGCACAGATCCTCCCCTCCCTGCACTGCCCCCCTGGACAAGTCTGGATAAGACAGAGCCTTTGGAGTCAAGCTGCACATGCTCAGTTGCTAGAGAGGTTTTTTCTTTCTTTTCTTGGGATGGTGCATGTGATCAGCACAGGGCTAATCAGCACTGTCCAGACATGTCCAGACAGAGGGTCATTATGCCACGTACACACGATCAAACAATTTGGTGAAAAAGTCCGGCGGACTCAAAAAGGCAGCGAAGACAGCAACGAGAGTGGCGACAGAAGACCGGGCCGCCGCTTGTAAAAGAGCTAGAAGAAGGCCCGGAGGCCCGGCAAGAAGAACCGAAGAGGGGGACAAGACCCCCGAAGTCGAAAGAAGACCCCCGGGTGGCGACAAAGAAGAAAGCCGGGCTCCTTCGCTAGTAAAAGAGCTAACAGAAGATAGCGGAGGAGTCCGGCGAGAAGACCCCCCAAGACAGAAGACCCCCGGAGCTGTGCAATAAATTATTTTTAAACCTTGCGTGTTGTGTTTTTTTGACATTTTTTTTCACAGGTGAATGGGTAGGGGTACATTGTACCCCATACTCATTCACATAGGGTGGGGGGCCGGAACCCGTGGGCCCTCTTATTAAAGGGGGCTCCCGGATTCCGATAGGCCCCCCGCCCGCAGACCCTGACAACCAACGGCCAGGGTTGTCGGGAAGAGGCCCTTGTCCTTATCAACATGGGGACAAGGTGCTTTGGGGTGGGGGGCCGCGCGGCCCCCGCTTCCCCAAAGCACCCCCCCATGTTGAGGGCACGCGGCCTGGTACGGCTCAGGAGGGGGGGGGAGGCGCTCGCTCTTCCCCACCCCCTTTCCTGACCGGCCAGGTAGCGTGCTCGGATAAGGGTCTGATGTGGAGGGGGGGCGGTTTTTTTTGGCGTACGGCTTCCCCTTTAACTCTATACTAGGTGACGGGGCTAGCGACGTCTCCTTCGCTAGTCCCGGCTACCTGGAGCTGCATTCAAAATGAACGGACTATCCTCCGTGTGTGTGGCCGAGTCCGTTCATTTCAAAAGAACGGCGGACCTAGACCGCCGCAAAAGTACCGTGTGGGGGCAGGTAGCTCGTTCGGACAGTCCGGCGGTTTGTCCGCCAGACTAAGTCGGCCGGATAGTCTGATACGTGTGTACGCGGCATTAGGAGCCCTGCAGCCTCAAAGGACAGGTCAGAGCAGTATGAAAACTCCTCCTACAAGCTTCACCGGGAACTGATAGAAATCACAAGCCTGCTAAATACTGCAAATGAGAAAAGGTATTTATCAGTTAATATTTGCTAAAATAATTGCATCTCCGTGTTCTGCGGGAGACCAGATATAGTGAATGCAGTGGCCTGGGTTTAGTAACACTTTAAACTCTCTACGGTCAGATTCCGGAGGCTTTTTTTTTTACAGATCTTTATTAAATAAGTCTGTGCTGTGCAACTTCCCTCATCGAGAACTACAGAGAGTCCCTCCTGGAACCTCAGAACATTTCACTCCTATTTGGCTGCAAGTTTAGCCATTAGGAAGATAACAATACTGTCAGGCACAGCGATTTAGAAGGACGGACGCCAGTACAAAATTTCAGCCATTAAGCTGTTTCCACTCTCTGGCAAAAACTTTTCACTTTATCGCTAAATGAAATTCCTGACAGATAACGCTGTTAGCCACGATAGTCATTTGTATGAGTTAGAATTGTCACTACCTACTCAGAAACCTCATTTTTGTTTTGCTGCAGCTAATATGCTTTGTCAACGAGCGTCCATTATACATTTTTTTTTTTGTAAGGACCTCTGCAGTGCTTATTGAAACCCTGTAGTCAAAACATCAATCACAAAAAGTGCATGAGGTTTAAACAGTGGTCCGACCTTGGAGGTAGAAGGGTCTTAATCCCTAAAACTCCCCCCCCCCACACCCAGGGGCACAAGGGTCCTGGCAGGGGAAAGGCACTCTGGTCTACCTTGGCAAAAACCAAGGAGATCTCCTACCTGAATCTAGTCCCTGAAGTCAGTGGTGTATTTAGGTTTTGTGCTGCCATAGGCCCGACTAAACTCATGCACCCCTTAAATTAAATATGACCCACCCTTCCTGTCAAGGCCACACCCCTTACTATTTAAGACACGCCCTGTCATCTGTAAACCACACCCCTTCCTCTTTCAATTGATGGGCACAGTGGTGGCAATTGATGGGCACAGTGGCTGCAATTGATGGGCACAGTGGCGGCAATTGATGGGGCACAGTGGCTGCAATTGATGGGCACAGTTGCTGCAATTGATGGCACAGTGGTGACAATTGATGGGCACAGTGGCGGCAATTGATGGGCACAGTGGTGGCAATTGATGGGAACAGTGGCGGCAATTGATAGGCACAGTGGTGGCAATTGATGGGCACAGTGGCGGCAATTGATGGGGCATAGTGGCTGCAATTGATTGGCACAGTGGCTGCAATTGATGTCACAGTGGTAGCAATTGATGAGCACAGTGGCTGCAATTGATGTCACAGTGGTAGCAATTGATGGGCACAGTGGCGGCAATTGATGGACACAGTGGTGGCAACTGATGGGCACATTGGCGGCAATTGATGGCACAGTGATGGCAATTGATAGGCACAGTGACGACAAATTGATGGGCACAGTGACTGCGTTTGATGGCACAGTGGCTGTGTTTGCTGGTTACAGTGGCCGTGTTTGATGGCACAGTGGCTGCATTTGATGAGCACAGTGGCTGCGTTTGATGGGCACAGTGGCTGCGTTTGATGGCACAGTGGCTGCGTTTGATGGGCACAGTGGCTGCCTTTGATGAGCACAGTGGCTGTGTTTGATGGGCACAGTGGCTGCGTTTGATGGGCACAGTGGCTGCGTTTGATGGCACAGTGGCTGCATTTGATGGGCACCAGCGGTGCCTGGAGCAGGAAATGCACACCCAGCTGAGAGACCTTTTCACAGCCAGCTGAACTTATTCCTATTCTACACCATGGGACGCACACAGACGGGCTAAAGGGATTGACCACACCAAGGACAGCCCCAAGTTTTTTTGGGATATCATTCCATGCCTTCTTTTAACCACAAAAATGTGAGTGCATTACAACAAATCTCTCCTCCTCTCTCTCTTTTTTCTTTGCTGCGTTTGATGACACAGTGGCAGCAATTGATGGGCAAAGTGGCTGCGTTTGATGGGCACAGTGGCTGCGTTACTAAAGCTGCCTGAGTATACAAGTTTTTAAATTGGTCCTGACTCCTGGCTGTTTCAATCCTTCCATATAAATGGATTGAAACAGCGAACCAGGAGTCAGGACCAATTTAAAAACTTGTATACCCAGGCAAATTTAGTATATATCCATTAAATTCGCTCTCATCATTTGTACCTGAGGGTTCCCACCGCCATCCTCCTCTCTCTCGCACCTCCTCTGGTTACAGAGAGACCTGCCCCGTCTCTCTGCCCCGAGCTGGAGAGCATGCATTCATGCCGTGCCGAGGTGGGTAGGCAGAGCATTAGGCTCCACCAGTTAAGCTGTGTGCAGTGCAGTGACACTGTAGTCAGTCATGGTCTGTCTTATGTGGGGCTCCCCTCCCCCCTGGCCAAGTAGGCGCCCAAGCCGCCCATACTGCTAATGCTGAGTGCAAGGCCCACGGGAGGCTGTATCTGAGTGGGACATAGGGAGGATGGTTTGGGTTGGGGGGGGGTTTCGTGCATGGAGAACAGCAAAAAAGCCGCCGCCCCCCACAAAGTGTAGCCCAAGACACTGCACTGCCTCAAGCACTTTGTGGGGGGCTCTCCCGAAGAAAGGTCCTTTTCTCGGAGAGAGGATAAACATCTGAAAGCCACAGATCCTCTCCCCAACAACCTGTGACCTCCATCTCTGTGAGAAAGAAAAAAATAAGCCACACCCACAGTACTAGTCCCCCAGATACATACATATTTTTTTTTAAATGTGCTATGTGCAGTAACCCAAGGCAGGCCTTTTTGTCAGTATACAAATTTGCTCTGAGCTAGCCAATAGGCCTACCCAAACAGCGTGTGCAAGAAAAGCAAAAAGTGACCTGACCTAGTGCCCATGAAACTTAATGGGGTCTCAAATCCATAGTGTTTTGTCGCCACCCCCAGGATGCCACACCAAGGGGGCACATTACTGGTAGATCCTTGTGCCTCACAGCACCTGGCCAGACAAATGCACCAGCCACCCCTACCAGAAAGGATCTGATGATAGGGAGAGTTCTGCCCTAAATCAGGGACAAGCTTGGTAAGCCAAGCCAGATTCAACTTGGCAAGGAAAAGGATGTGTCTCATCGTACCCACTTCATTACATCAGTAATTACTAACCGGTGTCCCCCTCATCTAGAGGAACCAGCATTTTGTTCTCAAGAACTCATATGAACAGATACTACACTTTGTCAGGGGTCAGAGTCAGAGACCAGTAGCTATAGCAGTTGAGAGACTCCCACAAATCAGCAGGATAAGTACACAAGAAGGTCACCCTGGTGGATGATGTGGGTTCACCTGAGGTGCGGGTCTAAACACTAACTGATATCAGGTCGCGGTGCTCAGAATCATCCCACCAGAAGGTGAGTAAGCTGGGGCCAGAAGCAAATACTGTATAGCAGGTAAGGATAAGCAGAAGCATAGTCAGTAACAAACCAAAGGTCGGTAACGAGTAGTTGCAGGTTGGCATCAAGCAGAAGCCTAATTAAGGAACACGCCAAGTTCAGTAACGAATAGTAGCAGAGATACATAAGGCAGCAGGAGTGACAAAAGTGAGATATTGGCTGGATAGAACACAATAATCTGGCAAACGGGAAGTGCAAAGGCATGGCTTAAATAGGAAGTTCATGGGAGGAGTAAGGAGTTCAAAGTTCAAGACAAACAAAGTTCAATGCAGGATTGTCCAAGGAATTATATAGGAGCTTTCCAGCATTCCAGGTGGCTCAACAAGAAGACTGCCAGACACAACAGAGTTTGCATGATCAGATCCAGGCCCTGACAACACTTGATCTTAGTTAAAAGGCTGAGAAGTGTCCATACTACAGGGCCACCAAAGGGTCAGATGAGCATCCATCCCATATCATGAATGTCCCAAGGCTGCATTGCTTATCATTTGTATTATCTACATGATGGAGAGTCCATTGGGAGGAGTGACACCAACATTTGCCTTTGTACTTGCCACAGCAGTTAGAAGGAAGTTCTGGTGTCAAAATCTCACCAATAGATCCCTTGAGAATAAATCAGGATGCAATTTGATTTGGCAATAGCCAAATGTGACACATCGGATTTGGGCGTAGTTGGCCTTTAAATTCATATCAGCGCAAGCCTGTGTATCACCTTTTACTCCCGTTACTCAATTCCCATGTTTTAGATGATAGCCTGGACAAATCCTTCTGATTAATGTTCAATAATCTCAATCAGGGGTTAATTCCAGGAACAGTAATTGTGATTGACAATTAATTTTCTTTAAAAGCTAAGGTCTGAACTTTGAGAGCAGAATTGCCATGGGGCTCCTTTGAATTATGGCTTTAGATCTGCTTTATGAAAGACGAGAGATTGGAAAGCGTGACATAAATTAAGTGTAGACAAATAAATTAAACCTGTGACTCTCCATATGAGAAACTTCAGGCTGTCATGGTGGACAATCAGCTAACCAACTGGCTTTGGCTCTCCATTTACAGTATAGGGTGTTTAAAGGACCATATTTAAAGTAGACATCTGCTTAGTCATAGATAGATAGATAGATAGATAGATAGATAGATAGATAGATAGATAGATAGATAGATAGATAGATAGATAGATAGATAGACCGTAGACTGGATTTCCCCTTTACTGCTATTCTCCTCTCAATGAATCCTACCTAAACAAGTAAATGAAAACTCTGCTGGAGATGGTGAGAACCCTTCAGAATTGTTGCAGCATTGGGTGTGAATGATTGACGAAAAGGTGTGGATCAGCTGCATGATTATGGTCACACAGAAGGTGGTCATTGTCCATGTTTCTAAGTAGGGATGAGCTTCCAGTTTCGAGTCGAACGTAAGTTTGACTCGAACATTGGCAATTCGATCATTCATAGAAGATTGAACATTATGGGCCATTCGCGCCAAATTCGAGCTGCGTGTCACGGCCCATAATGCACTGCGTCATCACAGTGGTTTGCTGGCTGATTGGCCAAGCATGCACCTTGACCCAGCCAATCACAATGCCGTAAGCAACCAGAGCCATAATTGGCCAAAGGCAGGGTGCCTTTAGCCAATTATGGCTCAGGTGGTTAAGTACACACCCCACACTATATAAGGCCGCCTGCACGTCGGCCCTGTGTAGTGTGTTGCTGGCATTATAGAGAGATAGAGAGAGAGTGTGTCATTTCATTTACATTGAGCAGGCAGTTTATTATGTTAGGTAGATCTCACTGCAGACTGTTCCTGCTGTACTATTTCTAATCTACTTCAGGAACCACTACCTGCCTGGAGTTTGCATGTTCTCCCTGTGCCGTCGTGGGTTTCCTCCCACAATCCAAAGACATGCAGGTTGGTTAATTGGCTTCTGTCCAAAATTGGCCCTAGTATATGAATGGGGACCTTGGATTGTGGGCTCCCTGAGGGTAGGGACCAATGTGAGTGTGCAATGTACAGGGATAGGGACAATTGTAGACACTCAGGATGGACTGGTGTCTTTATTCAACCTTACTAACTATGAAGGCATTTGATCTAGTTTAGCTAGATCTCACTGTAGACCGTTCCTGCTGTACTGTTTCTAATCTACTTCAGGCAGGCAGTTAACCCAGTTTAGCTAGATCTCACTGCAGACCGTTTCTGTTCTGTTCCTAATATACTACAGGCAGGCAGTTCATTCAGTTAGCTGCCGTATATTCAGTACTGTATCCTGTGCAGCTAGATCTCACTGCAGACCGTTCCTGTTGTTCTGTTCCTAATATAATACAGGCAGGCAGTTCATTCAGTAAGCTACAGAGTATACTGTATCCAGTTTAGCTAGATCTCGCTGCAGACCATTCCTGTTGTTCTGTTTCTAATATACTACAGGCAGGCAGTTGATTCAGTTAGCTGCAGTATATATTAAGTTCTGTATCCTGTGCAGCTGGATCTCACTGCAGACCGTTCCTGTTGTTCTTTTTCTAATATACTACAGGCAGGCAGTTGATTCAGTTAGCTGCAGTATATTCAGTACTGTATCCCATGCAGCTAGATCTCACTGCAGACCGTTCCTGGTGTTCTCTTCTAAATATACTACAAACAGGCAGTTGATTCAGTTAGCTGCAGTATTTAGAATCAGTATATATATATATATATACATCCCAGCTTTGTGCAGCTACATCTCACTGCAGGCCATTCCTGGTGTACCTATTCAAATACATTACAAATAAATCAAATACAGTATGTCTGGAAGGCCAACAAGGAGAGGCAGACGCTCACAGGCCACTAAAAGAGGGCAAGCAGGCTCTGTGTCTACAGCCAACGTTGCTGGTCGTGGACACGGTGCATCCTCAGCACGTGGCCGTGGGGCACGCTTGTCCTTTTTTTCGGCAGCTGGCTGTATTGAGTTGGTAGAGTGGATGACCAAGACGTCCTCATCCTCCTCATCCTCTGCCACCCAGGTTCAGAGTACTTTGGCTGCCAATGCAGCTGCCAAAGCGGCCTCTTCCATCAGCTCAATGTCATCAGTCACTTCTTCCCTAGTCCCACCATGGTGTCCTGAGGAGTCCCCCGAACTGTTCGACCACAGTGTTGGGTACATGCTGCAGGAGGATGCACAGCATTTTGAAGGCTCCGATGATGGTACCCAGATTGAGGAAGGCAGTAACGTGAGCCCAGAGAGAGGAGGTGCCCAAGAAGGACAACAAACTGGCAGTCATGTTCACCCAGCTGCAGCATACTGCCAGGTTTGCTCCAGTGACAAGGAGGGAGGGGATGATGAGGTCACTGACTCTACATGGGTGCCTGGTAGGAGAGAGGAGGATGAGGAGGAGGCACATCTCCAATGAGGCAGGATGCCCTCCATGGGCCAGCTTAAGGACAGCACACCGACTGCATCACACCGCAGAGCTCTGCATGTGCAGGGCGCTGCTGACTTTTTGCGCGTTTTTCCAAAAGTTCTTTGGTGTGGGCCTTTTTTGAGATGTGTGCAGCAGATCGCACCATTGCTGTTTGCAACATATGTCTGAAGTGTATCAAGCGTGGCCAAAACAGCAGGCGCTTGGGCACCACATGCTTGACTAGACATATGTCGAACTCCCATGCAGTCCGTTGGCAAGGGTATTTAAAAGACCCACACCAAAGAACAAGGCGGACCTCTTCTTGCTCCTCATCAGTTGGAATCTCCATCCCCACTATACCTTCAGTTCTCTCAGAAACCTACATTGAGAGGAATGAAGGTGTAGAATTAGGTGTGCCAAGTACTTTCGGGCAATCTGCTATTGCTACACCTACGTCCGATTGTAGCAGGCAAATTTCCCTACCCCAATTTTTCTGCCCCTGTTCAACAGGGGCATGTAATTACAATTTTTAATCTAATATTTCACAGCAGGGCCCGTTCCTGTGCCCACCAAGAGTAACTGTGAGGGCTTATAGTGTTGTGGCAACACCACCACCAAAGGCCCAATTTTTCTGACCCTGTTCAACAGGGACATGTAATTACAATTCTTGATACAATAATTCACAGCAAGGCCCGTTCCAGCACCCACCAAGAGTAACTGTGAGGGCTTACAGTGTTCTGGTACCACCAACACCTAAGGCCCAAATTTCTGCAGAGTATATAGGGCAGGCCCCTACTTTCAAACATCCAACTTACAAATGACTCCTACTTACAAACGGGGGGGAGACAACAGGAGGTGAGAGGAAATCTACTCCTAGGAAGGGAAATTCTCTCCTGTAAGCCCTTGTACATGCGGTCGGACATTCAGACCACAAAATCCGTCAGATTTTTTCTGAAGGATTTTGTCCGAAACTGGTATTGTATACGCACGGTCGCGCAGAGTTGTCGGAAAATCCGATCGTTCGGAACGTGATGACGTTCGTTCGTTACGACTGGACTGCCTTCAGGCTAGTAACCATTAGCTTTGATCTCGTAATTTGATCTGAGCATGCGTTGGACTTTGTCCGATCGGAATTCTCTACAAACATCATGTTGTCGGAAACTTTTATATCCAGCTCTCAAACTTTGTCAGTCGCATATTCCAACGGAAACAGTCCAATGGGGCGCACACACAGTCGGATTATCCGACAACATGGTCCGATCGGACATATTCTGTCGGAGTATCTGACCGTGTGTACCAGGGCTAAGAGTTAATATGGGAAAAAGGTGTCTCCTCCACTGATGCTTTATCACCAATCCTTGTTTCCCTAAAAACCCCAAATTTTCTAAATCCAATTGTCATTGGGACAGTGAGCTGAAATCTTCTGAATAGGGGCACAGACAGCAAAACAAAGGTTACAGGGGTGATAATCCTTCCCTATGTTATCCAAAAAGCGTAAAAATAGATTTTTTGGCTGGAGCTACACTTACAAAATGTGCCAGTTCAAAATTACAAACAGATTCAACTTAAGAACAAACCTGCAGTCCCCTTTTTTCTTGGGACTGCCTGTATACTGCTGTTCAGAGTATTTAGGGCCTGGGGGCCACATGCCTTTTATTTTTTTAATTTGAGTGTGGGGTTCCCTTTAATATCCATACAAGACCCAAAGGGCCTGGTAATGGGCAGGGGGGGGGTACCCATGCCATTTTTCTCAATAATTTTCATCCATATTGCCGGGACCCAACATTACATTACAGCCGCAAACAGTTTTAAATGACTTTTATTCCTTTCGAAATGTAATTTTGTGCAGGGACTGTTCTAAACAGGGGAAACACGCACCACTTTACAGGCATACTATAGACACTTCCCAGGCACGATATTTAAAGGAATATTTCACTTTTATTTTTTCACTTTAAGCATCATTGAAATCACTGCTCCCGAAAAAACGTCAGTATTTAAAACTTTTTTTTGCATTGATACATATCCCCTGGGGCAGGACCCGGGTCCCCAAACCCTTTTTAGGACAATAACTTGCATATTAGCCTTTAAAATTAGCACTTTTGATTTCTCATGTTCAAGTCCCATAGGCTTTAACAGTGTTCGAGAGTTCACGCAAACTTTCAGTCTGTTCGCATGTTCTGGATGGGAATCGAACTGGAGGGTGTTCGGCTCATCCCTATTTCTAAGCCTAAGACAGACTTGGGCTGAACAGTGCAGGTCATTCATGAATGAGCTTGGAACCTAAAGGCGAAGGTCGGTTACTGCCTCTGAGCAAGGTAAGCGTGGGTCTTAGACTCATAAAATCTCCCACTGCAGGACATGCTTGGGCACCGGTAGGTTCCTGGTGAAAAGTGAGTAGTCTTTGCTCAGATGATATGTCTGTGGTTTCCTTCTTCCTTCTTTTAGACAGAAGGCTCACTACTCTACCATACTACTACTACTCACACTTCCGCTACAAGCACGTAGCAGGTATAGGGTCACTGTTTATACCCTCTCTGGGTTGTAATGCTATTTCTAGGTTGGCCATTATTTGTCCCCACAGCATGCGGCCTACTTTGGGAGCAGTCAAGGGAAATAAAGAAAGATCTATTTGGATTGTGGAAGAGAGAGAGAAGTTAATGTCCAGTGGAGTGAAGTGAGGATGGTTGCCCGCCCTAGAGGGAGAGTAAGGACTATTAGGAAAGCATGTAAAGACTTCCCTTTGGGGGCAAGCCAGGACCATTTCCCCCAGAAGGGGTGAACCACAAGAGCTGGGGGGCATTAGTGGAACAGGACTTAAGTAAAAGCATTGTACATTTCATTTTTATTTTTTTATGTAGTTATATATCATGTGTTGTATTTTTGTCTTACCTTGTAATGTTGAGGCACACAGTGGTTGTACTGTACTGCCCCCTCCCTCAGCCTCATCCCTACAGTTCAACCCTTAGAGATTGTACTGTACTCCCCCCTCCCTCAATTCCAACCCTACAGTACAACATCTCAGGGGTTGTACTGTAATCCCCTGTTCCTCCACCCCAACCCTTCCCCTACTGGGAAACCCTCAGGGGTTGTACTGTACTCTCATCTCCCTCCACCCCAACCCTACAGTAGAATATATCAGGGGTTGTACTGTACTCCCCTCCCCTAGCCTCAACCCTTCAGGGCAACCTTCATGGGTTGTACCGTACTCCCCCTTCCTCAGGGGTCAAGTCCTGGGGGAAAAAGTGTGGGAACTCCCACCCAAGATCCACTCGCCTACCAAAAAAATAAAAAAGATACGCTCATATGCACGAACGCTTCAAAAGTGGTATTTTTTATCCAATTTTCGTATTGTGTGTATGAAGCTTAACTGTTAGTACATAAAAAAAAAACAATCCTCAATAAACATAAATACGGTAATTCTCTGAATAATCAGCATTCATTCATTGTGCTTCCATGCAAATGTGAACATCATGTTCTGATCTTTATTGGGGAATGTTATTTTGTATATAGAGTGTTTATGTGGTGAGTTTACACTTTTCATTGAACAGAGTTTGGATAACACAGGGTTAAACGGAAAGGTCATAAATGAGCTGCACATTATCTGGACAGAATGCTTGGGGGGATAGTGATGTGTTCCTGCTTAGGAGATGTATGTTAGCTTGGGGGGGGGGGGGGCTGCAAACTCTGCAGGGCGCCAACACACACTCGCTGCTATTCCAACCCTTCACATATTTCCACATAAACTTCCCTCCTGGGATTAAACTTTGCCAGGTATTGTGCTCAGCTTACCAGCCCAAACTGATGTTCCTCCCTCAGCTCACCTCTCTCCCTGCATGTCCTGTGAGCAGAATAACTGTGCTCCTCCTCTGGGTTTTCTCATAATATGGCACTGAAGATAGAGGAGGGGGGGATTCAGCGGGACACACAGAGCACGTATGCCGGAGACTGGGGGGGGGGGGGGGGGCAGAAAATCAGGAGGGGCCGGCGGGGAGGAGCTCATCACGAGAGGTCTGACTAAATGCAATCTCTTAGCAGCAGGGACCTGATCTACCCATCAGCTAGCTGTGATTGACAGGTAGATCGAAGCGGAAGCTGTCATGGGGCCCCCTACTGGCAATGCCTGAATGGTCAGGTGTGCGGCACTTACTATTGCGAGCTGTGTCGGCGGCTGCTGGTGTAGCACCTGTCACACACCTCGCATACTTCAAAGTCTTGCAGGACGCGGCTGCTAACGGGAACTGAGTTCCTGTTGTGGAAAAAGTACAGGAACTCCGTTCCCATGCGTTCCCGCAGGACTTGAGCCCTGGCCTTCCTCCACCCCAACCCTACAGTAAAAACTTCAGGGGTTGTACTGTGCTCCCCATTCCTCCACTGCAACCCTACAGAACAGCCCTAAGGGGTTGCATTGTACTCCCCCTTCCCTTCACTTTAACCCTACAGTACAACCCTCAAGGATTGTACAGCACTCACCCCTTCCTCCATTCCATCCCTACAGTACTGTATTTCCTCCTCCCTCCGCCCCAACCCTACAATAGGACCCTCATGGATTGTACTGTATTCCCCCCTCCCCCTCCTTGAACCCAAAATCTACAGTGCAACCCCCAGGACTTCATTGTCCTCTCAGCTGACCCATATATTATCAGGTGGGGGATGGCTGCCATTCTTACGCAACCATCCACAAAGAAGGAGCCCATGTCTTACAACCCATATGGACTAAATAGAAGATGAATAGATCTGTCTTGAGTTCTATTTTTTCTTAGAATAAGTTTTGTGACTCACGGATTTAATGCGGACTTGTCAGCGCATCTCTCTTTTGTGTCCTCAGAGCTCCTCTCAAACGGGGATCACTGATAGAACTTTCGGAATAATACAGCTATTAACGCCGTGAATCCCATTGATTTAAATGGCAACTAAGTTATTATAATCAACTAATTACAGACGAAGGCTTCACTTATTTCCATCTGGCCCGTGGCAGTGTGTGATTAAACTTGAATTATGCTCCAGGATTTATGTTCAATAGCCCGCTATTATTCTTTAAGTTCTTACAATCAGGCCTTTCACTCCGATCTGGTGAGAGGAATAGAAAAAAAATATATAGAATGTTGGTTATAGTTCCGGAACAATATAAAAGGTTTAATATGTTTTCCCATTGTAATCATAGAGAACAATGGGCGGTGTTGTATAAGGTGACATTATCTTCTCGGCAAGGTGTGCAAGATTAAGGTGCTAATTAGATACGCGAGTCAAGCTTTCAATAAGAATGTATTGTGAATGAGAAGTATATTTAAACCCAATCACTAAAATCTCACAGAAGCTTTAATATGATGAATGCCATTTAAAAATCCATTTACATTTTTTTTTTATTATTATTTTTTTTAATTATTTGAAAATCTGCAGCTTTCAATAAAAATAATCCCTGATGACCCAGGGGGAAGACCAGCGGGAGCCGAGGGGCTGGGGGAGAGACCGCTTCGGGCGGCCCTCCCCCGCCACCGGAACCCGAGGGGGGAACCCTCCCGCCGGCAGGCCGAGCCGGGTACCGCGTGGGCCCCGCCACCCTTTACCCGGGGGGGCGGAGGGAGCCCGGAAGGTTTCGAAGCCTCGAGCCCGGGCGCCCCTCGCGAGGGGGGCGCCTGGCCGACCGAGGCAGAGGAGGGGTGCCCGCCCCCCTCCGGAGCGAGGAAAACGTCACGAGTCCCCATGCCGGCGGTACCGAAAAAACGACCTTGAGAGAGGACCAAAAGAGCAAGACTCTTAGCGGTGGATTCTTGTTTGGGTTTGGGCACTTCCTGTTATTGGGGGGGGGGCAATGGTCTGTCCCCCCTATAGGACTGCCACCCCTCATCCCTGCCCTTTCCCCTCGTCCTGTGCATTCCCTTTGTCCTGTCCTTTCCCTTTGTCTCTGTCCTTTACCTTCATCTCTGTCCTTTCCCCTCATACCTGCCCTTTTCCTTTGTCATGTCCTTTCCCTTAGTCTCTGACCTTTCCCCTCATCCTGCCCTTTTCTCTCATCCGTGTTCTTTCCCTTTGTACCTGCCCTTTCCCCTCATCCTGTCCTTTGCCTTAGTCCCTGTCCTTTCCCTTCGTCCTGCCCTTTCCCCTGGTACCTGCCCTTTTCTCTCGTCCTGCCCTGTCCCTTCATCCCTGTCCTTTCCCCTGGTACCTGCCCTTCCCCTCGTCCTGTTCTTTCCCTTTGTCCCTGCCCTTTCCCCTCAGTCCTGCCTTTTCCCCTGGTACCTGCCCTTTCCCCTTGTACCTGCCCTTTCCTCTTGTCCTGCTCTTTCCCTTCATTCCTGCCCTTTCCCCTGGTACCTGTCCTTTCCCCTCCTACCTGCCCTTTCCTCTCCTACCTGCCCTTTCTCCTTGTCCTACCCTTTCCCCTTATCCTTGCCCTCTCCCCTGGTACCTGCCCTTTCCCCTCGTCCTGTCCTTTCCCTTTGTCTCTGTCCTTTCCCCTCATACCTGTCCTTTCCCTTTATTCCTGCCCTTTCTCCTGGTACCTGCCCTTTCCTCTCACACCTGCCCTTTCCCCTCGTACCTGTCCTTTCCTCTTGTACCTGCCATTTCTCTTCATTCCTGCCCTTTCCCCTGGTACCTGTACTTTTCCCTGGTACCTGTACTTTTCCCTCGTACCTGCCCTTTCCCCTCATACCTGTCCTTTCCTCTCATACCTGCCCTTTCCCTTCGTTCCTACCCTTTCCCCTGGTACCTGTGCTTTCCCATCCTACCTGCCCTTTCCCCTCATCCTTTCCCCTTATCCCTGCCCTTTTCACTCATACCTGCCCTTTCCCCTGGTACCTGTCCTTTCCCCGGTACCTGCCCTTCCCCTCATCCTGTTCTTTCCCTTCTTCCCTGCCCTTTCCTCTCGTCCTGCCCTTTCCCCTGGTACCTGCCCTTTCCCCTCATACCTGCCCTTTCCTCTTGTCCTGTCCTTTCCCTTTATTCCTGCCCTTTCCCCTGGTACCTGCCCTTTCCTCTCGTAACTGCCCTTTCCCCATCCTACCTGCCCTTTCCTCTCATACCTGCCCTTTCCCCTCATCCTACCCTTTCCCCTTATCCCTGCCCTTTCCACTCATACCTGCCCTTTCCCCTGGTACCTGTCCTTTCCCCGGTACCTGCCCTTCCCCTCATCCTGTTCTTTCCCTTCTTCCCTGCCCTTTCCTCTCGTCCTGCCCTTTCCCCTGGTACCTGCAGTTATGTGTGATTTACAAAATGCAGATATGTGTGATTTACAGGTCGCAGAAGGCAGATATGTGTGATTTACAGGTTGCAGAAAAGGTGCCTGATGTGGTTATACAGAAGATAGGCATAATTCATCTTCTTTAGTAGAGCCCTGTGTATAATGTGCAGCCTGGTATATGATGTGCAGAGCCCAGTGTATAATGTGCAGCCTGGTATATGATGTTGATGTTGATTCGATAAGGGGTGTGGCTTGTGAGAAGTGGGAGGGGCCAAATCTGAGGGGGAGTGGTCTTGAGCCCCCCCATCCTAAAACTTCGCCAGCCGCCACTGCTCTGGATGCAGTCAAAGTAAGCAAGTTCTTCAACGTTTTTCACTTTGACACTAAGCCCTTGTACACACGGTCGGAGATTCCGACAACCAAATCCGTCAGATTTTGTCCGACGGATTTTGTCCGAAACTGTTGTATACACACGGTCGGACAAAGTTGTCGGAAAATCCGACGTAATGACGTTACGACGGGACTATGTTCACGCTAGTAGCCAATAGCTTTGGTGTAGGAATTTGATCTGAGCATGCGTGGCACTTGGTCCGATCAGAATTCTATACACATGATTGGAGTATGTCCGATCGGAGCATTTTGTCAGAAAATATTTCCGGCAAGTTGGAAAAGTTGGTCCGACGGAAACAGTCCGATGCAGACCACACACAGTCGGAATATCCAACAAAACGCTCCGATCGGACACATTCCGTCGGAATTATCCGACAGTGTGTACAAGGGCTAAGAGTACCTGAACTTCCTTTCCAACCCTCTGATCCCAATTTAAAAGACTGTTAAATTGTCTGAGTTTTGCAAATAAAATCCATTCAAGTGGATCTATTGTCAGTCTCAAGTTACTGGGCTACCTACCACGGGACATCCCCTAGACGTGCAACAAGGAGAAGCGGAAGGTAACGGTAAGCCCAAAAATAACCAGCAGCTCCTTCGGGGGTCAGTGCTACTTATGTTTATTATTTAGTTCCTTTTTTATGGGTTGAAATTATTCAATATATTGGTTGCCTTGATCGCCTCCGTGATTACTCCTCTCTCACAGGTGTGAAAGGTTCTTGGAGGACCACAGCTGATCGCTATCTGGATTAGACACAATTGGCCAGATGACCACCATATATTATTTTGTTGTGTATAAAAGGCAGATTGCGATCGGTGGTCCTACACCTATGATTAAGCGCCATTAACAGTGCGAAACGCGCCAGTTTTCATCTGGACTTGTGTCTCTGATTGATGTATGGAGCAAGCTTCATTTAATACAGGCATTATTTTGGAGTGCGGCCGTCCTGTCTCCATTTGCTGCCATTTGGTGTCACTAATGGGTACAGGTTGGCATCACAGATGAGCACAGAGTGGCATTACAGATGGGCACTGTGGGGGCTGGACTGTAAACAGGGCACTGATCACCTATACAGATCCCCCCTGTGAGGAAATGCCGCTGATGGGCTCTCCTCTCCTCACAATGTCAGTGTGAGGAGAGGATAGCCGATAAAAGGCATGTGATTGACTGTGCATTACCATGGGTAAAGAGCAGTGGCCCTTTACCAAGATCGGAGTCGCACCGCGTCCCAGGCACACAGCACACCGGCAATTTTTCCGCATTGCATGCCCCCCCATGGGCGAACAATCGCTGCGAGACTGGGAGACGTCACCCCAGAACAATCCCATATGTTTATACGACGGGCAGGAGGAGGTTAAGGAACATGACAGGGGGGTTCATTTGGCTCCATCCACTTTCCCATAAACTCTGACCAGCTTCCCTGTTCCTACTGAAGAAAACCATCCCCACCACATGATGCTGCCACCACCATGTTTCACTGTGGGGATGGTGTGTTCAGGGGGATGGGCAGTGTTAGTTTTCCCCACACATAGTGTTTTGCTTTTAGACCAAAAAGTTTAATTTTGGTCTCCTGTGACCAGATCACCTTCTTCCACATGTTTGCTGTGTCCCCCACATGGCTTCTCACAAACTACAAACAGGACTTCTTATGACTTTCTTTCTCCAATGTCTTTCTTCTTGTCACTCTTCCATAAAGGGCAGATTTGTGGAGAGACGACTAATAGTTGTCCTGTGGACAGATTCTCCCCCCTGAGCTGTGGATCTCTGCAGCTCCTCCAGAGTTACCATGGACCTCTTGGCTCTTCTCTGATGAATGCTCTCCTTGCCCGGCCCGGTCAGTTTAGGTGGACGGCCGTGTCTTGGTAGGTTTGCAGTTGTGCCATACTTTTTCCATTTCCCGATGATGGATTGAACAGAGCTCCGTGAGATGTTCAAAGCTTGGGAGATTTTTTTTATAACCTAACCCTGCTTTATACTTCTCCACAACTTTATCCCTGACCTGTTTGGTGTGTTCCTTGGCCTTCATGATGCTGTTTGTTCACTAAGGTTCTCTAAAAAACCTATGAGGGCTTCACAGAACAGCCATATTTATACTGAGATAAAATTACACACAGGTGGACTCTATTTACTAATTAGGTGACTTCTGAAGACAATTGGTTCCACTAGATTTTAGTTAGGGGTATCAGAGTAAAGGGGGCTGAATACAAATACCCCTCCCCCACACTTTTCACATATTTATTTGTATAATTTATAATTTTTCTTCCACTTCACAATTATGTGCAACTTTGTGTTGGTCTATCACAGAAAATATTGATGTTTTTGGTTGTAATATGACAAAATGTGGAGAATGTCAAGGGGTATGAATACTATTTCAAGGCACGAGAGATAGAGAGATAGAGAGATAGATAGGGAGAGAGAGAGAGATAGATAAAAAAAATAGAGATAGATAGTTAAAATTATAGAGGCAGATAGTGAGATAGGTAGACAATGAGTAGATAGGTAGACAATGAGTAGATAGGTAGACAATGAGTAAATAGGTAGACAATGAATAGTTAGATAGACAATGAGTAGATAGGTAGACAATGAGTAGATAGGTAGACAATGAGTAGATAGGTAGACAATGAGTAGATAGGTAGACAATGAGTAAATAGGTAGACAATGAATAGTTAGATAGACAATGAGTCGATAGGTAGACAATTGGTAGACAGATAGACAATGAGTAGATAGGTAGACAATAAAGAGATAGATTAACAATGAGTAGATAGGTAGACAATGAGTAGATAGATTAACAATGAGTAGATAGGTAGACAATGAGTAGATAGATAGACAATGAGTAGATAGATAGACAATGAGTAGATAGGTAGACAATGAGTAGATAGGTAGACAATGAGTAGATAGATAGACAATGAGTAGATAGATAGACAATGAGTAGATAGATAGACAATGAGTAGATAGATAGACAATGAGTAGATAGATAGACAATGAGTAGATAGGTAGACAACGAGTAGATAGGTAGACAATGAGTAAATAGGTAGACAATGAGTAGTTAGGTAGACAATGAGTAGTTAGGTAGACAATGAGTAAATAGGTAGACAATGAGTAGTTAGGTAGACAATGAGCTGTTAGGTAGACAATGAGCTGTTAGGTAGACAATGAGTAGATAGGTAGACAATGAGTAGTTAGGTAGACAATGAGTAGATAGGTAGACAATGAGTAGTTAGGTAGACAATGAGTAGTTAGGTAGACAATGAGTAGATAGGTAGACAATGAGTAGTTAGGTAGACAATGAGTAGTTAGGTAGACAATGAGTAGATAGGTAGACAATGAGTAGATAGGTAGACAATAAGTAGATAGGTAGACAATGAGTAGTTAGGTAGACAATGAGTAAATAGGTAGTGTAATGTTCGGGGGACCAGGTAGATCGCTGGACACAGGCTTTTCACACAGCAAAGGGTTTATTAAACTTAAATAGCTTACAGCAGCCAAAAAACAAAAGGAAAAAGGTCTGTAGTCTCACCGACTTGCAAAGTCCAGAACAGCTGTCCTTATCAGAAACAGAGCTTGGTCTTGATGGCAGGTAGCTTCCCCTGCCAGGAGCCTTCCAAACAGGACACTGCTGTCCACTTCAGTTGCTGTAACCCAAAACAAACACCAAACACCATCCACCATGTGTTCTCCACTCCTCCACACCCATCTACAACTTCCTGTCTTGTTTTTTAAAGGCACTCCCTTAACAGGTGGGTTAATCAATTTTATTCATTTAAAAAGACCACAACCCAAACAGAGGGGAAATATAGCGTCCTTCCAGGACCCAGCCACGGCGTCCATTACATATCCCCCCCCTGTGCCCCAACGCCAAGGAGGTGGAGGCAACAGTGGAGCTCAAACAATGGACTCGGGAGAGGGCATCTGCATTTTGATGCAGTCTCCCGGGCCTATGCTCCATTACAAATTTAAATTCCTGGAGTGCCAGGAACCACCGGGTAACCCTGGCATTAGTCCCTTTTCCCTGTCTCAGCCATGTTAAAGGGGCATGGTCAGAAATCAACCTAAACTTCCTTCCCAAAAGGTAATATCTGAGGGATTCCAGAGCCCACTTAATGGCCAGACACTCTCGTTCAATTATGGCATAGTTTTTCTCCGCTGGTGTTAACTTCCTGCTGAGGAAGACTATCGGGTGTTCCTCGCCATGAATAACCTGTGACAACACCGCTCCCAATCCTACATCGGAAGCATCAGTCTGGACAACAAATTCTTTTGAAAAGTTAGGTGCTACCAGTACAGGGTGTTGGCACAGCGCCGACTTGAGCTCCAAAAAAGCCTTCTCAGCGTCTGCATTCCACTCCACCATGACCGATTTCCGACCCTTAGTCAGATCGGTCAACGGAGCCGCCAACGTGGCAAAGTTGGGTACAAACCTCCTGTAGTATCCCACCATGCCCAGGACCTGCTTTTTTGTGAGGGGGCGGGGCCAATTCTGTATAGCCTCTATCTTGTTGACCTGAGGTTTCACTACCCCTCTACCCACGATATAACCCAGGTATTTCACCTCCTCCATTCCCAAAGCACATTTTTCAGGGTTTATTGTAAACCCCTCCTTCCAAAGAGAGTCCAGCACTGCCTGCACTTTGGGCAAATGCGATTCCCAGTCTTTGCTAAAAATGACTATATCGTCCAAGTATACTGAGGCATACTTCCGGTGAGGTCGTAAAATCCTATCCATTGCTCTCTGGAACGTGGCTGGAGCAGTTTGCAATCCAAAAGGCATCCTTTTGTACTGAAAATTCCCCTCTGGGGTAGAAAAAGCAGTTTTCTCTCTAGCAGCCTTAGTCAACGGTATTTGCCAATACCCCTTGGTAAGGTCTAACGTAGTGATATACCTGGCTGGACCTAGTCTCTCAATAAGCTCATCTACCCGGGGCATGGGGTAGGCATCAACCCGGGAAACTTCATTAAGTTTCCGGAAATCATTGCAGAATCGCAGAGTCCCGTTGGGCTTCGGTACCAACACAATCGGGCTCGACCACTCACTCTGCGATTCTTCAATAATCCCTAGGTCTAACATCTTTTTTACTTCCTCTGAAACGGCCTTCCTTTGAGCCTCTGGGATGCGGTAGGGCCGGACAAAAACTTTGACTCCTGGTTCTGTGACAATATCATGCTCTATGACACTAGTGAGCCCTGGCAAGTCTGAAAATTTTTCTTTATTTCTCTGCAAGAACTCCTTTGCCTGCTGACTTTGGGTTTTAGACAGGGTATTTGCTACTTGGACACTCTCCACCCCAACCCGAGGCTCAAGTTTTGTACTAGCCAGGGAGGTCACTGGTTCCCTGTCTGTCCAGGGCTTTAACAAGTTTACATGATATATCTGGAAGGGTTTCCTCTTGCCTGGCTGGTGGACTCTATAATTTACCTCTCCCACTTTTTCTACAACCTCGAAAGGGCCTTTCCATCTGGCCAAGAATTTACTTTCCACAGTGGCAATCAACACTGCTACTCGATCCCCCACTTGGAAGTTCCTAATTTTGGCTGCCCTATTATAGACCCGTCGTTGAGCCTCCTGGGCTTTTTGTAAGTGTTCCTTAACTAGCGGCATCACCGTTCGGATCCTCTCCTGCATTTGAGAGACATATTCAAGAACACTCTTATGCTGAATTGGTTCACTTTCCCATTCTTCTTTAACAAAGTCCAGTAATCCACGAGGTCTCCGCCCATATACCAATTCAAAGGGCGAAAACCCAGTGGAGGCCTGGGGCACTTCTCGGATAGCAAACAGGAGAGCTGGTAAGAGGCAGTCCCAGTCTTTCCCATCCCTTTGTACCACTCTCTTGAGCATAGACTTAAGGGTCTTATTAAAACGTTCTACCAATCCATCTGTTTGGGGATGGTAGACCGATGTGCGCAGCTGTTTAATCCGGAACAGTTTGCATACATCAGCCATAACCTTCGACATAAATGGGGTGCCCTGGTCTGTGAGTATTTCTTTGGGAAAACCTGTCCGTGTAAACAACTGGAATAACTCCCGTGCAATAGCCTTAGAGGAGGTATTCCGCAGGGGTAGCGCCTCAGGATATCGAGTGGCATAGTCGAGGATCACTAGTATGTAAGAATGACCTCGAGCCGACTTTACCAAGGGACCCACTATATCCATGGCTATCCTCTCGAATGGGACCTCAATTATGGGCAGAGGGACCAACGGGCTCCGGAAATGGGTCGCCGGAGCGGTCAACTGATAGGTGGGACAAGAGGTACAGTATCTCCTTACCTCTGCTTTCAAGCCTGGCCAGTAAAACCGGTCGGCGATTCGTGCCTCCGTCTTTTCAACTCCCAGGTGTCCCCCTAAAACATCATCATGGGCCAGGTCCAGGACCTTGCGTCTATATTGTTGGGGTACCAATAATTGTTCTACCACATTTTCTCTCACTTTAGTAACCCGATAAAGCAACTCATTACATATTGAAAAATGTGGCCACCGCTCATTAGCACCTGGCTCTTGGGGCTCCCCATTTATTACTACAACCTGTTCCCGTGCCCTGGCCAAAGTGGGGTCCTGCATCTGGGCAGTACCAAATGCCCCCTGGGGAACACCCAAATCTGGCAAGTCAGGGGTAGAGGCCATTTCCTCATCATCTTCCCCCAGCATTACCTGAAGCGGGGAAGGTTCCCCCCCCTCAGTGTTCAGGTAGGTCTGAGAACCCCACATATTGACATCCTTAACAGTATCAGCACTATTTTCATCATTATTAACCAAAGTCTTGGCGTTTTTATCAACTGGGTCCATATTATGAACATGTGGCATCTCAGGGTTATTACCCTCCACAACAGGAACAGAGGGACTAGTTTCTTCCCAGTCTCTGGACCTTTCAGATAGTTCTCCTTGTCTCCAAAGTTTTGCAAACAATGGACAGTCTCGTCCTATGATAACGTCATGTACCAAGTTCTTTACCACCCCCACCTCTTGAGTACCAGTGCCACATGCTGTGGAGATGGACACCGAGATGAGAGGGTACTCTCTAGTGTCCCCATGAATGCACACAACCCGCAAAATTTTGCTTACCGGACCGATCTTCCCAATTACTCTAGGGTGAACCAGGGTTACCATGCTTCCAGAGTCCAGCAAGGCCCGTGCAGGGTGGTGGTTCACTTGGACTTCACACTCAAAATTCCTCTCTCCAAGGTCAAGATGTGTTGTACACGATTTATGGGCATAAAAAGACCCCCTCCGAAGAACCCCGCATTCCATGGGTTCTTCCTGCAATGGGCAGTGGGCCCGGGTATGGCCCCAGGCATGACATCGCCAACATTGTACATCCCCTCCTCTCCGATCAGGAACAGGTCGCTGAGGGGGTAACGGGTGTGACTCTTGGCCTTCCGGGGTGTTGGTTCCAGGGCTCCTGAGGACATCCTTTCGAAGAGCGGCAGTTGGACGGAAAGGCCTTGGCAGACTGGGCCCTTGACGCTTGGAGGGGCCAAGCAGATCCTCCACCACTGTATATCGTTCCACCATTTCGACAAGGTGGTTCGCGGTTTTGGGGTCTCCATGGCTGACCCACCGTTGAAGGTCGTCTGGCAGTGACCTTAAGTATCGGTCCAGCACGACCCGCTCCACAATTTGGGGGCCAGACAACACTTCGGGCTGCAGCCATTTTTTTACAAGTTGCACCAGGTCATGCATTTGAGATCGCGGTGGCCGGTTTGAACGATACTTCCATTGGGGCACTCGTTGGGCCCGAACAGCCGTAGTCACTCCCAACCGAGCCAGTATTTCTGCCTTTAGTTTTTGATAATCTTTAGCATCTTCTGGTGGTAGGTCCAAATAGGCCTTTTGAGGATCTCCGGTGAGGAAAGGAGCAATTAAGCCGGCCCACTGGTCCTGGGGCCACCCTTCTCTCTCTGCCGTCCTCTCAAATGTTGCCAGAAATGCCTCTACGTCATCACTCAGGGACAACTTCTGCAAGAAATGGCTTGCCCTTATGGTCACCTGGTTGCCAGGGGCAACGGCCACTTGTTCACGGCCCTGAGAAAGCTGCTGCACTACTTCTTTTAAGGCAGTTATCTGAGCCTGCAACACCCCTTGTTGGGTCGCTTGCTGGGCTGCTAACTGGGCCACCAACAGGCGAGTATTTTCTTGCTGCAGAGCCAGCGCCTCATTGTGGTGCGTTTTTTGTACCTCCAGCTGGGTTGCTAAGCGCTGATTAGCTTCCTCATGGCGAGTCTGCGCCTGCATATTAGCCAAGGACAGCTGTTTAATTAGCTCCTCCATTGTTTCAGCTTTCAACAGTTGTGCAGCTTTAACCCAGGACATAAATTCACTGTACTGTCCCTTTGAATGTCAGTTCAAATCCAATGCAAAAAAAAAAAAATAGCAAGAAAAACGCCTGTTACTTTGTCCTGCCCGCATTCGAGCACCACTTGTAATGTTCGGGGGACCAGGTAGATCGCTGGACACAGGCTTTTCACACAGCAAAGGGTTTATTAAACTTAAATAGCTTACAGCAGCCAAAAAACAAAAGGAAAAAGGTTTGTAGTCTCACCGACTTGCAAAGTCCAGAACAGCTGTCTTTATCAGAAACAGAGCTTGGTCTTGATGGCAGGTAGCTTCCCCTGCCAGGAGCCTTCCAAACAGGACACTGCTGTCCACTTCAGTTGCTGTAACCCAAAACAAACACCAAACACCATCCACCATGTGTTCTCCACTCCTCCACACCCATCTACCACTTCCTGTCTTGTTTTTTAAAGGCACTCCCTTAACAGGTGGGTTAATCAATTTTATTCATTTAAAAAGACCACAACCCAAACAGAGGGGAAATATAGCGTCCTTCCAGGATCCAGCCACGGCGTCCTGTACAGTAGACAATGAGTAGATAGATTAACAATGAGTAGTTAGGTAGACAATGAGCTGTTAGGTAGACAATGAGTAGATAGGTAGACAATGAGTAGTTAGGTAGACAATGAGTAAATAGGTAGACAATGAGTAGATAGATTAACAATGAGTAGTTAGGTAGACAATGAGCTGTTAGGTAGACAATGAGTAGATAGGTAGACAATGAGTAGATAGGTAGACAATGAGTAGTTGGGTAGACAATGAGTAGTTGGGTAGACAATGAGTAGATAGGTAGACAATGAGTAGATAGGTAGACAATGAGTAGATAGGTAGACAATGAGTAGTTAGGTAGACAGATCACATACATACAAGTTCTATACACGTACGGCATTCTTCCAGCATCTGCCAGTATCTGGAGCTCTTCGTCTTGCGGTGTCACCCGGTGATTGACAATGGCGGTGTTCTGCTCTCCATAGAACATTCCGATAACGAAGTGCCCGTCTCCGGCTGTGCGGGTGATTTGATTTTCCTCCTTTGCTGACCACGAGGTATTAGAAGTGACAGGTTATTGTGATGCATCTGTTCTACACTCACCTGATAACTGGAAATTGAAACCATAAAATTTTCCCTCGCAGAAGCTTCCCAAATTTACTGTTCACCTCCCCAATAAATCTTCCGCTGTTTTCTGATGGACGGAAGTTTTTTTTTTTTGTCTTTCCACAAAGTCTACAATGGAGAAAGCGAAGAATTCCACTCTTCACAGCTCGTCGACTTTTATTCTTCAATCCCTTAAAGGTGCAGCCTAGATGAAGTTGAAAATTAGGACTAATAGGAGTCTGAGGTTCCTGCTTCTAGATACAGTAAAGCCTTGAATTGAGAGTAACTTGGGTTGAGAGAGTTTTGCAAGACAAGCAAAATAGTTTAATAAATTTTGACTTTAAATACAAGTGATATCTTGATAGTAGCGTCATGTCACAACTGAGTATAAAAGAGAAGAGAGGCGCCTCTATGTGTAGCAATATGGTTACATTTAATGAAGGTACATTTAGTAACATATCGCTACACTTAGAGGCGCCTCTCTTCTCTTTTATACTCTGGAGTAGGGATGAGCTCGGTGTTCGACTCGAACATTGGCCGTTCGTCTGTTCCGCGAATTCAGAACTTTGTGGACCGTTCGCACCAAATTCGCGTGGCGCGAACGGCCCACAATGCACTACGCCATCGCAGTGCATTGCTGGCTCATGATTGGCCAAGCATGCACTGTGACCCCGCATGCTTGGCCAATCACAGAGCCGGGAGCGCGGAGAACCACAATTGGCCACAGGCAGGATGCCTGTGGTCAATTACAGCTCAGGGGGTTTAGTACACGCCCCAACCTATATAAGGCTGCCAGCGTGGAGGCCTTGTGTAGTGTGTTTTCCGGCGTGCAGGGAAAGAGCTAGATAGGCAGGGACAGTGTGTTCTTTTCTCAGGCATCTTAAAGTTCAAGTGGTGTTGTGTGCCTCCAGCACAGTATACACCTGTATCTACCCTTTATTGCTGGTATTCTATAATAAAGGCATCTGCAGGAGTTAAAGTGGTTGTTGTGTGCCTCCAGCACAGTATACACCTGTATCTACCCTTTATTGCTGGTGTTCTATAATAAAGGCATCTGCAGGAGTTAGTGGGTGTTGTGTGCCTCCAGCACAGTATACACCTGTATCTACCCTTTATTGCTGGTGTTCTCTAATACAGGCATCTGCAGCAGTTAAAGTGGGTGTTGTGTGCCTCCAGCACAGTATACACCTGTATCTGCCCTTTATTGCTGGTGTTCTCTAATACAGGCATCTGCAGCAGTTAAAGTGGGTGTTGTGTGCCTCCAGCGCAGTATACACCTGTATCTGCCCTTTATTGCTGGTGTTCTATAATAAAGGCATCTGCAGGAGTTAGTGGGTGTTGTGTGCCTCCAGCACAGTATACACCTGTATCTACCCTTTATTGCTGGTGTTCTATAATTAAGGCATCTGCAGGAGTTAGTGGATGTTGTGTGCCTCCAGCACAGTATACACCTGTATCTACCCTTTATTGCTGGTGTTCTATAATAAAGGCATCTGCAGGAGTTAGTGGATGTTGTGTGCCTCCAGCACAGTATACACCTGTATCTGCCCTTTATTGCTGGTGTTCTATAATAAAGACATCTGCAGGAGTTAGTGGGTGTTGTGTGCCTCCAGCACAATATACACCTGTATCTACCCTTTATTGCTGGTGTTCTATAATAAAGGCATCTGCAGGAGTTAGTGGATGTTGTGTGCCTCCAGCACAGTATACACCTGTATCTGCCCTTTATTGCTGGTGTTCTATAATAAAGGCATCTGCAGGAGTTAGTGGGTGTTGTGTGCCTCCAGCACAGTATACACCTGTATCTACCCTTTATTGCTGGTGTTCTATAATAAAGGCATCTGCAGGAGTTAGTGGGTGTTGTGTGCCTCCAGCACAGTATACACCTGTATCTACCCTTTATTGCTGGTGTTCTCTAATACAGACATCTGCAGCAGGTAAAGTGGGTGTTGTGTGCCTCCAGCACAGTATACACCTGAAGATACCCCTTATTGCTGGTGTTGTCTGTTGCATATCTTGCATATTAGGCTTTAAAATTAGCACTTTTGATTTCGCACGTTCGAGTCCCATAGACTTTAATAGGGTTCTAAAGTTCGTACAAATTTTAGGGCCGTTCGAAGGTTCTGGTGCGAACCGAACCGGGGGGTGTTCGGCTCATCCCTACTCTGGAGCTCCTGCTGGATTTTGCTTCTAATCCCCTTGCGGAGGCTTCCATTTGTGGATGGACATTTTTTGGTTACTCAACCAATCACATTACTATAATCTTTTTATATGGACTATAAACTGAAGGATTTATGAATAAATGGTTGTGAAACGAATCATTTGAGTTTCCATTATTTCTTATGGGGAAATTGGCTTTGATATACAAGTGCTTTGGATTACAAGCGTGTTTCTGGAATTAATTCTGTTCGCAATCCGAGGTTTTACCGCATTCCATTTCTCATCCAGACACCTCCCTGCTTTAAAACCCAATTTTTTTTTTTGTTCAAATATTATTGTCCTCCAGAAGTATTAGACAAATACTGCCCAGGGCAATTTTGTAAATGATCACAAACCTCTTAAGAAAAAAAACTTAGAACCATCAATCAAACATTTCCTGGAAGCAAAATCCTGGAGAATAAAATGGTGGATGTTACAATTTGATATTGACTGCAAATTTATAGAAGAAAACGGCACTAAAACCCCCCCCCCCCCCCCCTGTATACATGGATAGGAGGGTGGCAGCATGTAGAAGAACCGATCCCTCTATGGAGCCGCTGAATGGCCGTTCCTCCTCCTCTCCCTCCTGCAGACATTCAGGGAAATGGAGGGCATCAGTTCCGCTACGTGCTCTCCAGCCGCCTCCCTATCACTGTGTGCTTTATTGCAAAGTGAAATTTCACCTCGTTCACTAAGCTCTGAGGATAATCCCCCCACAACTTCCCATGAAAAGTGCAGCTTCCCTTGCAAAGTGACCATAGTGCTACCCAGGTTACTAAAAGAAAATAGTCTGCTTCATTTGCAAGGGCATTTTCCCCAGAGCTTAGTTAATGAGGGGAAATTTCACTTAGCAAAGAGCACCCAATCACATACAAAGAAAGAAAAAAATGCTGGAAACCAAAAGAGCTTCAGCTCATTCACTAAGTGAATGTTTTCCTTGCAGAATAAACATTTACTTTTTGCCTTTAGTAAATCAATCCCCAAAGGTCATTCAGTTGGGGTGCACATCTATGTTAATAGTAAGGACCAATGTTTTTCAATCTTTTACGGTGAATTACCCCTGCAGGTCTAAAAAAAATCCAATGTACCCCTCTCTCTATAAAGTCATTTCTATTGTTAGGGTGTCATAGTTTGTGGGCGTGTGTAATGTCAGTATGTGTTTGTGATGGTTTTTGTTTGTTTACAATATCATTGTATGTGTGCATGCTGCAATGACAGATACACCAGTGCCCATCATCTCAGCCTCACCAATGCAGCCTCACCAGTGCCCATCAATTCAGCCTCACCAGTGCCCATCAAGGCAGCCTTACCTGTGCCCAACAGTGTAGCCTTACCTGTGTCCATCAATGCAGCCTGATCAGTGCCCATCAGCTCAGCCTCACCAATGCCCATCAATGCAGCCTTACCTGTGACCATAAGCTCAGCTTTACCAGTGGCAATCAATGCAGCCTGATGCCCCTCAGCTCAGTCTCACCAGTGCCCATCAATGCAGCCTCACCTGTTCCCATCAATGCAGCCTAATCAGTGCCCATCACTGCAGCCTTACCTGTGTCCATCAATGCAGCCTGATCAGTGCCCATCAATGCAGCCTGATCAGTGCCAATCAGCTCAGCCTCACCAGTGCTCATCAGCTCAGCCTCACCAGTGCAGATCAATGCAGCCTGCTCAGTGCCCATCAGTGCAGCTTTACCTTTGCCCATCAATACAGCCTGATCAGTGCCCATCAGCTCAGCCTTGCCAGTACCCATCAGTGCAGCCTTGCCATTGCCCATCAGTGCAGCCTTGCCAGTCACCAGTGTCCATGAGTACCGCCTTGCCCATCAGTGCAGCCTGATCAGTCCCCATCAGTGCAACCTTACCTGTACCCATCAATGTAGTCCGATCAGTACCCATCAGTTCAGCCTTACCTATGCTCATCAGCTCAGCCGCACCAGTGCCCATCAGTGCAGTAGGATCAGTGCCCATCTGCTCAGCCTTACCTGTGCCCATCAGCTCAGCCACACCAGTGCCCATCAATACAGTAGGATCAGTGCCATAAGCTCATCCTTACCTGTGCCCATCAGCTCAGCCTTACCTGTGCCCATCAATGCAGTAGGATCAGTGCCCATCGGCTCAGCCTTACCAGTGCCCATCAATGCAGCCTGATCAGTGCCCATCAATGCAGCCTCACCAGTACCCATCAATGCAGCCTGATCAGTGCCCATCAGCTCAGCCTTACCTATTCCCATCAGCACAGCCTTACCAGTGGCCATCAGTGCAGCCTCACCAGTCGCCATTGTTCATTACCGCCGTAATAGGGAGAGCGGTTTACACAGAGCGGGGATCTTCCACTACAGTGTCCATTGAGTCCCGCCTCCTGGACCGGGGGCTCTTATGATGGACGTCTCATGTCCCAGTATTGGACCAGTGTGATGTCCATCATAGGAGCCGGAGGCGGGACTTCTATGTCACTGGGGCGTGCCGGGTAGTCAGCCCCGTCAGCCCCTCCTCTCCCGATGTTGCTGGTGATGCTGGCTCTGGGCGGGGTACCCCTTGCCCTTGGTGCATGTACCCCCAGGGGTACACATACCACGGCTTGAGAAATACTGGTATAGAAGACACATAGAGAGGTTAATTTACTATGGCAAATCGTTTATTCCGCAAATAAATTTTCCCAGAGCTTAGTGAATGAGGCAAAGCTTTATTGATTTCCATCATCCAATCATGTGCAAGCAGAAATCATTTATTTTCCTTGCAAGTGATTGGGTGTTCTTTGCAAAGTGAAACTTCACCTCATTCGTTAAGCTCTGGGGAAAATCCCCAGCAGCCTATTTGCCTTTAATAAATCAACCCCCATTGTAATTTTAGGGGTGGGGGTGAGTGTGTGTGTGTGTGTGTGTGTGTGGGGGGGTTACTAAAGGCAAACAAGCTGTTCACATTGCAAAGGAAATTGCATTTTGCAAGGGAATTTGCCTTAGGCCGCGTACACACGCGGGGACTGTTCGCCCAACTTTGTCCGTCAAACAGTTTCGGCAAACAGTCCGCTCAAAATTAGCATGGACGGACATGGCCACACACGACGAACGAACAGTTTGCTGAAACCGTGCGCGATGACGTGAACGGCACGTACGACGGGACGAAAAATACGACGTCCTATACACTGCATTATAACTTTCGGCGTGTAAATCCTTTCTGAGCATGCGCGGAACTTAGTTTGTCGAACAAGCCTACACACGAGGGAACTGTTCGCTGAAACAAGGTTTCAGCGGACAGTTTTTCGGAATTTCCGAAAAACCTTGTTCAGCGGACTGTTCGCTGAAACTGTCCGCTGAAAGCCCACACACGGGCGGACTGTCCGCTGAAACACTGTTCAGCGGACAAAGTTGGGCGAACAGTCCCCGCGTGTGTACGCGGCCTTAGATTTTAGTGAGTGAAGTGAAGCTCTGCTGACCTCCATTATCCAATCGTGTGCAAGCAAAAACACTGTTTCTTTTTTATAATGGACATTCTTTGCAAAGTACAATGTAACCACATTCACTGACGCTGTGGGGAATGTTCCATTGGAAAGTGCAACGTCCCTTGCAAAGTGAACAGTTTATTTGCCTTTGTCCCCTACCAGCATCTGCAGCATTGGGATGCTTGGTCTCTGTGGGCAAGCAGAGGTCTCTCTGCAGAGGTCCAACACACCCCTTTACCTTTAGCTCTGCAATCAGCAATGTAAAGCACAACAATCATGCAGCTCTGCAAAACATGAAGCAGAACCAAAGTATGTAATGCGCAGTAATGGCCGCTCCATGTACAGTATATAGAGAATGTAGTTATAATATATTCATAGCAACAAGACATTGGAACACATGAAGACTCTGTGATAAGATTCCTTACGTGGATCTCTTTGCATGTATTTTATAAAAAAGATAAAAAATTACTATTTTCCCTCTTAATAAATGATGACTTCCATGTACAGCAAAGCCGTCTTGGTTGGTGTAAGCCCTTCCATCTCACGATTGTATTTTACAACTAAATGAAAGTGTGATTTATACAAATCCTTCCATCGTTCTGTCACTTTTGTGTGATATTGCTCGGTATCCGGGGTGGGGGGTCCCATTTCTTCATTGCAGAAGAAGAGCACGCCGATGTTACCATAGGTTATGTGTTGTGTATGTAGAACATGGAGACCGATGGGAGAATTGTCACCATGGCGGCTCCAGACATTCCGACCTGACCGGAAATTGCCACCTGGTGATGAATATCATCATCCATCCATGCTGTTCATAGAACAATCTATAAACTGTCTTCAGGCCCCTTTCACACTTGTGCGACCTGATAGGTGCCAGATTTTGCTGCAATTTTTGCCACAATTATGCCGCCGCTTTGAGGCGACTTAAAGCAACGCCGGGTGACACCCGTCAGAGGGGTGACACCATGCCCGGACGCACAATGGGTGACATTGCGTGGCTGTTGCGCTGCGGAGACACAAGGGCAGCACACTGATCTTACTAGTGACAGAGGCAGCACCGGCCGGAGATCAGTAGGGGGCCCCGTGAGAGGCAGAGATAATATAGGCAGTAAGGAAGGTGAGGAAGGGGAGGCAAAGTCTTGCCCCCTTCTATCTCACAGCCACCCCCTCTCTCTCATCCCCACTCCCTCTCTCTTTCCCACCCCACCCCCTCTCTCAACCCCCTTTCTCTCTCACCCCCACCCCCTCTCTCTCTCTAACCCCACCCCCCTCTCTTTCACCCCCACCCCCTCTCTCTCATCCCCACTCCCTCTCTCTCATCCCCACTCCCTCTCTCTTTCTCACCCCCACCCCCTCTCTCACCCCACCCCCTCTCTCAAACCCATTTCTCTCTCACCCCCCACCCCCTCTCTCTCTCCCTCACCCCCACCCCTTCTCTCTCCCACCCCACCCCCTCTCTCTCTCAACCCCCCCCTCTCTCTCTTTCAGCCCCACTCTCTCACTCCCCACCCCCTCTCTCACCCCCTCTCTCTTTCTCTCTCACCCTCCACCCGCTCTTTCACCCTCACCCTGTCTCTCTCTTTAACCCCCACCCTCTCTCTCACCCCTCTCTCTCTCACCCTCCACCCCCTCTCTCTCACTTCCCCCTCTCTCTCTCACCCCCTCTCTCTTTCTCTCTCCCCCTCTCTCTCTCACCCCACCCCATCTCTCTCTTTAACCCCCCACCCCCTCTCTCTCCCTATCTCACCCCCCTCTCTCTCACTTCCCCCCTCTTTCACTTCCCCCTCTCTCACCCCCACCCCCTCTCTCTCTCACCCCACCTCCCCCTCTCTCTCTCACACCTCCACCCCCCTGTCTCTCTCTCAACCCCACCCCCCCTCTAAACCCTAATTTTCCATTTTTTCTCGAGGGAATGAAAAAATTTGTTGTGTTGGGGGAGGGGGGGGGGGTTGTCAATGCTGTTGGGGGGGGGACTTGCAAATCCAGCCCTGGAGAGAGAGGCAGAGGGTCAGGGGGGACAGGGGCAAAGAAAAAGGGAAAGAAGGAGAGAATAACAATATTTTACGGCACAAGGAGACACCAACCCTAGTGACGCCACTGGCAATGCCTGTGTAATCTTGAGGTCTGTGGAGTGGACCTCAATTCGCATCAAAGTCAGACCAAAGTATTGCAGGGACTACTTTGAAGTCACGCAGATATGAATGGTACTCATTGGAAATCATAGGTCCCTTTTTTTTAAAGTGATCACATTCAATCTGTTCTCAGCTGCATAAGAGCTAGGGGAGGAGAAAGAGCAGCACACTGAGCTTCCCAGTGAATGACTGAGACAAAGTCATCTAGAGCCCAGGGTGAAGATGCCAAACCCCTACTCCCAAAAAATGTATGAGCATTAAGTGTCAGCAAAAATCCCCCCCCCCCCAAAAAAAAAAATTGAGCCCTAATCTTCACACTTACTCCCCATTGGAGGAAGAATAAACTGAGAAACTGTCCCCTCTGTACAGAGCTCTGTGTTGACTGGCAACACAGAGCTCTGGGCTGTGAGTGGACACAGCCATTCATTTGCTGGGGCAATCACAGCTTGTGTCGGTGGAGGGCGATCTAAATATTCCCTCTGTTCTCAGCTGCATAAGAGCTAGGGAAGGAGAAACAGCTGATCCTCCCAGTGAATGGCTGAGACAAGGTCATTTAGAGCCCAGGGCAAAAATGTTAATCCCCCAAATGTATAAGCATTACGTGTCAGCAAAAATCCCCCCCCCCCCCAAAAAAAAATGTGAGCACTATTCTTCACACTTACCCCCTAAGCATAAATTCCAAGATTCTCCCTAAACAAAAAATTCCCTCTCTCCAGCAGAAATCATCTCCCTCCCCAAATCAACCCCTCCTAGCACAAATCCTCTACCCCTCAAAATTTTCCTCTGGGCACAAATCCTCTACCCCCCATACCCTCTCCTAGCAGTAATCCTCCCCCCAAATCCCCCCTCCTAATACAAATCCCCGCAATCATCCCCACTAGTACAAATCCCCCCTCCCCCAATCCCATGTCCTAACCGAAATCCATTCTCCTAGTACTAATTTCCCTTTAAAATCATCCCTTCTAGCACATATCCCCAAAATCCCAACCATGCCCAGGGCAGCCGCTCCCTCCTGCCCACCCCTTGTCCTGGCTCTGCTCACACACCATACTTACTTGCCTTAGGCTCGGTTCACACAGGGGGCGACACGAGGCGACACGATTTGCCGTGCCGCGACCTGACAAGTCGCCCCCGTTCTGTACTATGGAACCGTTCTAAGAGGAGCGACTGGAGTCGCTCCGACTTAGAAAAAAGGTTCCTGTACTACTTTTGGGCGACCTCGGGCGACTTGCATTGACTTCTATACAGAAGTCATTTGCAAGTCGCCGCTGAGGTCGCGGCGCGGCAAGTCGTGTCGCCTCGCGTCGCCCCCTGTGTGAACCGAGCCTAAGTGAAAATGACATCAAGCCCCCTCCCCCGCACAAAGCCTGCTGGGATACCAATGGCACGCATCTCAAGAGGCTTCGGGGCAATCTGTGCCACATATGCCCGCATGCACCGGGAACTCTTTGCCATGCCGCTGTGTGTCACCCGGAAAACGCATCTCTTCCAAAAAGCCCATCCCCCCTCCACCTAGAGATGGAACCACTACATTCTTCACCTAAAAAAAGGAACTACTACATCCTCCATCCTCCATCAGCTCATCTCTCACAGTCATTACCTCTTGTATCACCTGCCCTTCCCTTTAGATTTTAAGCTCTCCGGAGCAGGACCCCCCAACCAACCTTGCCTTCGATTGTATTGTAATCTCCTCCCTTTATATTGTAAACGCTGCACAAACTGTATCGGGCCCTATAAATCTGTATAATGATAATAATAATAATAATACTGTGATGATGATAATAATAATAATAGTACTAATACTACTACTACTAATAATAATATGATACTACTACTACTAATGATAATATGCTACTACTACTACTACTACTACTACTACTACTACTAATAATAATAATATGATGATTATGATAATAATAATAGTACTAATACTACTACTATTACTACTACTAATAATAATATGATAATACTACTAATATTACTACTACTACTACTACTAATAATAATAATAATAATAATAATAATAATAATAATATGATAATACTACTACTACTACTAATATGATAATGATAGTAATGCTAATTATTATAATAATAATAATAATAATAATATGATACTACTACTGCTATTACTGATAATAATAATAATAATAATAATAATAATAATAATATGATGATGATTATGATAATAATAATAATAGTACTACTACTACTAATAATAATAATAATACGATAATACTACTAATACTACTACTACTACTACTACTATTACTACTACTACTATTACTACTACTAATAATAAAATGATAATACTACTACTACTACTACTAATAATAATATGATAATGATAATAATGATAATAATAATAATAGTACTACTACTACTACTAATAATAATAATGCTAATATAATAATAATAGTAGTAATACTACTACTACTATTAATAATGTGGTAATAATATGATAATAATAATAATAATAATAATAATAATAATAATAATAATAATAATAATAATATATTGATGATGATGTTGTTGATGATGATAAGAATTATAATGAAAATGATTAATTTATCACTCTCAGCCTGTTTTTATATATATGTCCTTCATAAAGCATCATTTATAGTTTATTAAACATTAAAGCCCACAATCCCACAGTGAAAGTTATTATTTAGCCCCTCCCCCATTTTTAATGCGATTTGACAGCTTAATATTATGCGACAAGTCGCACCCTATTTGTGCCTAAGGAAACGTTCAAATCGGAGCGACTCAAATTTGCACCAGTTTTAAAAAGGTTTCTGCACTCTTTTTGGTGATTTCATGTGTGACTTGCATAGATATCTGTTCATTAAGTCGCACAGATGTCGGCAAGCCACACATGAAATCGCATTGACTGGCAGCTTTGAAATCTCGCTGAAGTAGCGCGATTTCAAAGCCACATTCAGTGTGATCGGGGTGTGAGACTGCAAGAAAAGTAATCATTTTACTTTCAGAGCAACTTTTTTCTTTTTTACACACACAAGGTACAACAATGTATAAAACACATTTATATTTTTAAGACATTGAATCAAGTTGATGACCTTCAAAAAATAGATACAAAGTTGTCTATAATTACAATACAATGTTAAATATTGGTGTGTTTGGGTGCCTTCCCCTCACCCGTCACTAGAGGGATCCATTGAGCTGTATAAGGCTTCAGTGAATCTGAGCGTTTGTCTTTGTGAATCTCCTGAAATTCCAGCTCCAGGTTTTCGGGATTCTCTGACAGTTATCACCTGGAAATACACCGTGATGATGTCTGAGGCCGGAATACAATATAGGAATTCTATTGTTCTAGAAAAGTGTTCCTGTTCACTGAATGGAGTGGGTATCGTTCATCCAGTGTACAGTATCCGCCTGGCCAAGGAGGGGGCAGAAGGGCGGTACAGCTGGCGGAGGGGGCAGAAAGGCAGTACAGCTAGCCTAGGAGGGGTCAGAAGGGCGGTACAGCTGACGGATGGGGCAGAAGGGCGGTACAGCTGGCAGAGGGGGCAGAAGGGTGGTACAGCTGGCGGAGGGGGCAGAAGAGCGGTTCAGCTGGCGGTGGGGTCAGAAGGGCGGTACAGCTGGCGGAGGGGACAGAAGGGCAGTACAGCTGGCGGAGGGGGCAGAAGAGCGGTACAGCTGGTGGAGGGGGCAGAAGGGCGGTACAGCTGGCAGAGGGGGCAGAAGGGCGGTACAGCTGGTGGAGGGGGCAGAAGGGTGGGAAAGTTGGCGGAGGGGAAAGAAGGGCGATACAGCTGGCAGAGGGGAAAGAAGGGCGGTACAGCTAGTGGAGGGGGCAGAAGGGCAGTACAGCTGGCGGAGGGGGCAGAAGGGCGGTTCAGCTGGCGGTGGGGGCAGAAGGGCGGTACAGCTGGCGGAGGGGGCAGAAGAGCAGTACAGCTGGTGGAGGGGGCAGAAGAGCGGTACAGCTGGTGGAGGGGGAAGAAGGGCGGTTCAGCTGGCAGAGGGGGCAGAAGGGCGGTACAGCTGGTGGAGGGGGCAGAAGGGCGGTACAGTTGGCGGAGGGGAAAAAAGGGCGGTACAGCTGGCAGAGGGGAAAGAAGGGAGCGGTACAGATGGTGAAGGGGGCAGAAGGGTGGTACAGCTGGCGGAGGGGGCAGAAGGCGGTACAGCTGGCGGAGGGGAAAGAAGGGCGGTACAGCTGGCAGAGGGGAAAAAAGGGCGGTACAGCTGGTGGAGAGGGCAGAAGAGCGGTACAGCTGGCGGAGGCAGGGCCAGATTAAGAGCAACATGGGCCTGGGGCTGAGGATTTCGGTGGGCCTTTTTATGGAAATAAATAAAATGAAGACGCAAACATTTTTTCTTAAAACAAATTAAATATTGAATGAGTTTTGATTTTTTTTCATTTTTTACACAAATAGACCTTTTTTTGTGGTATTTAAACACCACTGGGGTTTTTAGTTTTTGCTAAACGTGAAAAAAAGACACGTTTAAAAAAAAAAAAAATTCTTAGGCCGCGTACACACGGGCAGACTGTCTGCCCAACTTAGTCCGCCGAAACACATTTGAGCGGACAGTCCGCTCGTGTGTGGGCTTCAGCGGACTTTTTCAGCGGACAGTCTGACGAACAAAGTCTTACGGAATTTCCATAAGATTGTCCGTCCAAACTTGGTTTGAGCGGACAGTCCGCCCGTGTGTGTGCCAGTCCGCTGTACTTTCGAAATGAGCGGACTTTTCCCGCCCGGAGAAAAGTCCGCTCATTTCGAGCTGGTATCCAGGTAGGCGGAGCATGCGACGGAGACGTCGCGGGCCCCGCCGCCTGGAATGCACTTAAAGGGGAACCCCAACGCCGGAAAAAATCGGCGTGGGGTGCCCCCCAAGTCCACAACAGACCCTTGTCCGAGCACGCTACCCGGCCGGCCAGGAAAGGGGGGCGAGCGAGCGCCCCCCCTTCTGAGCTGTACCAGGCCGCGTGCCCTCAACATGGGGGGTGCCTTGGGGAAGGGGGGGCCGCGCGGCCCCCCCACCCCAAAGCACCTTGTCCCCATGTTGATGAGGACAAGGGCCTCTTCCTGACAACCCTGGCCGTTGGTTGTCGGGGTCTGCGGGCGGGGGGCTTATCGGAATCCGGGAGCCCCCTTTAATAAGGGGCCCCCCGGATACCGGCCCCCCACCCTATGTGAATGAGTATGGGGTACAATGTACCCCTACCCATTCACCTGTAAAATAAAAGTACCAAAAAAAAACACAACACACGAGATAAAATATTTTATTGCACAGCTCCGGGGGTCTTCCGTCTTCAAGGGTCTTCTCGCCGGACTCCTTCGCTATCTTCTTGTAGCTCTTTTGCTAGCGGAGGAGTCCAGCGAGAAGACCCCCGGAGCTGTGCAATAAAATATTTTATCTCGTGTGTTGTGTTTTTTTTTGGTACTTTTATTTTACAGGTGAATGGGTAGGGGTACATTGTACCCCATACTCATTCACATAGGGTGGGGGGCCGGTATCCGGGGGCCCCTTATTAAAGGGGGCTCCCGGATTCCGATAAGCCCCCCGCCCGCAGACCCCGACAACAAACGGCCAGGGTTGTCGGGAAGAGGCCCTTGTCCTCATCAACATGGGGACAAGGTGCTTTGGGGTGGGGGGGCCGCGCGGCCCCCCCTTCCCCAAGGCACCCCCCATGTTGAGGGCACGCGGCCTGGTACAGCTCAGAAGGGGGGGCGCTCGCTCGCCCCCCTTTCCTGGCCGGCCGGGTAGCGTGCTCGGACAAGGGTCTGTTGTGGACTTTGGGGGGCACCCCACGCCAATTTTTTTCGGCGTTGGGGTTCCCCTTTAAGTGCATTCCAGGCGGCGGGGCCAGCGACGTCTCCTTCGCGGGCCCCGCCTACCTGGAGACGCGCTCGAAATGAGCGGACTTTCCTCCGCGTGTGTGGGCGAGTCCGTTCATTTCAAAAGTAGAGCGGATTGTATGGCGGACTCAGTCCGCCGTATTAGTCCGCTCAAAAAGTGCCGTGTGTGGGCAAGTCCGTTCATTCAAAAGTTTGGACGGACTGTCTGTCGGATTGTCTGACGAACTTAGTTGGCCAGACAATCCGCCTGTGTGTACGCGGCCTTAGTTTGTGATATTTTGCCATAAGTAATTTTTATCCTTCACTGATGGGCACAAATGATGCAGCACTGATGGGCATTGATAAGGGGGTGCTGATGAGGCTGTACTGATATGGGGCACTGATAATCTGCACTCATATGCAGATCTTTAGCGATGGGCTATGATGAGCTGCACTGATAGGCAGCAATGATGGGCAATGAAAACTTGCACTGATGAGCTGCACTGATAGGCAGCACTGGTGGGCACTGATGAGCTGCACTAATGGGCACTGATGGGCTCTGATAGGGGTCACTGACAGACAGCACTTATGGGCACTGATAAGATGGCACTGGTGATGCAGCACTCTTATGCGGCAATGATGGGCACTTATGGGTGGCACTGACACTGATAGGTGGCACTGATAATCTGCACTGATAGGCAGCACTGATGGTAAATGATAGGTGGCACTGATGATCTGCACTGACAGGCAGCACTGATGGTCAATGATAGGTGGCAGTGATAGTCAATGATTGGTGGCACTGATGAACTGCACTAATGGGCACTGATGGGCAGCACCGATAGGGCTCTGATAGGTGGCACTGATGGTCAATAATAGGTGGCACTGATGAGCTGGACTAATGGGCTCTGATAGGTGGCACTGACAGACAGCACTTATGGGCACTGATAAGGTGCCACTGGTGAGACAGCACTATTATGCGGCACTGATGGGCACTTATAGGCAGCACTGATGTGCGACACTGACACTGATAGGTGGCACTGATGATCTGCAGTGATAGGCAGCACTGATGGTCAATGATTGGTGGCACTGATGAACTGCAGTAATGGGCACTGATTAAATGCACTAATAGGCACTGACAGGGCTTTGATAGGCGGCACTGATGGTCAATGATAAGTTGCACTGATGAGCTGCACTAATGGGCACTGATGGGCAGCACTGATGGGCTCTGATAGGCGGCACTGACAAGCAGGACTTATGGGCACTGACAAGGTGGCACTGATAGGCGGCGCTGATCAGCTGCACTGTTAGGCAGCACTGATAGGTGGCACTGGCACTGCTGAGCTGCAATAATGGGCACTGATAGGTGGCACTGATGAGCTACACTGATAGGTGGCACTAGCATTGATTGGATGGCACTGATGAGCTGCATTGATAGTCAGCACTGATAGGAGGCACTAATAGGTGGCACTGATGAGCTGCACTGATAGGAGGCACTGGCATTGATTGGATGGCACTGATAGGTAGCACTGGCACTGATAGGTGGCACTGATAGAGGGCACTGGCACTGATAGGTGGCACTGATAGAGGACACTGGCACTGATAGGTGGCACTGGTACTGATTGTTGGCACTGATAGAGGATACTGGCACTGATTGGTGGCACTGATAGAGGACACTGGCACTGATTGGTGGCACTGATAGAGGACACTGGCACTTATAGGTGGCACTGATAGAGGGCACAGGTACTGATTGGTGGCACTGATAGAGGACACTGGCACTGATAGGTGGCACTGATAGAGGACACTGGTACTGATTGGTGGCACTGATAGAGGACACTGGCACTGATTGGTGGCACTGATAGAGGACACTGGCACTGGTTGGTGGCACTGATAGAGGAGACTGGCACTGATATGTGGCACTGATAGAGGACACTGGCACTGATAGGTGACACTGATAGAGGGCACTGGTACTGATTGGTGGCACTGATAGAGGACACTGGCTCTGATAGGTGGCACTGATAGAGGGCACTGGTACTGATAGGTGGCACTAATAGAGAGCACTGGTACTGATAGGT
Source organism: Lithobates pipiens (assembly GCF_037356315.1). NCBI lineage: Eukaryota > Metazoa > Chordata > Amphibia > Anura > Ranidae > Lithobates > Lithobates pipiens. The sequence goes on from NW_027507788.1 coordinate 219,493,670, forward strand.
GGCACTGATAGAGGGCACTGGTACTGATAGGTGGCACTGATAGAGGACACTGGTACTGATAGGTGGCACTGATAGAGGGCACTGGTACTGATTGGTGGCACTGATAGAGGACACTGGTACTGATAGGTGGCACTAATAGAGAGCACTGGCACTGATGAGATGCACTAAATAGGCACTGATGGGTTGCCTGCACAGTCACTATCGAGTTGCAGTTATATAGACTCCGCCCCCCCCAATGTAAGTTAACCACTTCAGCCTGAATCTAGCGCCCGTGGCTTACTTGAACTTAATTGTGCTGTCCAGGCTGTCCTTAATGCAGATATTCTTGTGGCTCACCTCGCCGCTCACAGTACCGCCCGCCCGGCGCCCGCACACAAGTGTCCGTCCAATCCACCTTTCCCAGTCAAGCCTCGGGACGCTGGGGAAGGCCTCCGTGATGACGTCACGCCAGCCGGGACGTCAAGCTCCGCCTACAGCCGGATGCCGAGCAGCTGAGCACGCTCAGCCTCGGCGGCGCACCTCTGGTCTGGTACTGCCCGCATTGTCTGCAACTGAAAAATTATATCAGCCGGCCGCGCTGCAATTACATTGGCTGGCTGAAATGTCATATATGTGGGCCTATAAATAATGCAGCTGCCTGGCAATGAAGATATGTAGCGGCCGGCGGCCGACGGCCGGGCCGTGGTGATTGGCTTTTTTGTATGTACTTAAAGTGTTTGGGCCTATAATATGATGGGGGCCTGGAGCTTCAGCTCCAAACGCCCCTATGTTAATCCGGCCCTGGGCGGAGGGGCACTTACCTGGCAGCACAGATGTACATGGACAGTGTGGCTTCATTCACATCTGGGGGTTCTGTGAATTTGCAAAAGTGCGCATTTTTTGTGCTTATTACGGTAGGCATGAAATACAAATACCACGCTTGTGTCGCTATTCTTTGTTTAACCACTTCAGCTCCAGAAGATTTACCCCCTTTAATGACCAGGCCACTTTTTACTATACGGCACTGCGGTCAGTGCAAAACACCTTTGGGATGAATTGGAGTGGAGTTTGTTTTTCCACTGCAATGTCACATAAAAAAAAAAAAAAAAAGAAATTCCAGTATATATCCTATAGTTTGTAGACGGAATAACTTTTGTGCAAACCAATCAATATATGCTTATTGGGATATTTTTTTTTTTTTTTACCAAAAACCTGTAGCAAACCTGTAGTAATACATATTGGCCTAAATTGATGAAAAAATAAAAAAAATTACATTTTCTATTTGATATGTTTTATAGCAGAAAGTAAAAAATATAGTTTTTTTTCAAAAGGTTATAGCAGAAAAAATAAGACCGCAGAGGTGATCAAATACCACCAGAAAAAAAGCTGTACTTGTGGAAAAACAATTACATAAATGTTATTTGGGTAGGGTGTCGCACGACCACGCAATTGTCAGTTAAATAACGCAGTGCCGTATCGCAAAAAAATGGCCTGGTCATTAAAGGTCATATGGTCATATGTAAAGGTTAGTTAAAAAACAAAAAACAAAAACATGTTATACTTACTTCCTCTGGTTTTGCAGTGTGGCCCCCGATCCTCCTCTTCTGGGGTCCCTCAGCAGCGCTCCTGGCTCCTCCTCTTGTCGAGTGTCCTGTCGGAGAAATGCTCTCCCTCAGGGCAGTCGTGCGGGTGCGCTCCCGTGTCTCCTGCATCCATTGACACAGACAGCAGGACTCGGCCCCGCCCCCCCTGCGTAATTGTATTTGATTGACAGCAGCGGGATCCAATGGCTGCGCTGCCATCGATCTATCCAATCAGGACCCGAGACACTGGCTGGAGCTGGTGTGCTCCTCCCTTTCACTGGAAAGATCGGGTTCAGGTAAGTAAAAGGGGGGCTCTGGGGGGCTGCTGCATCACTGGAGGTTTTTCACCTTAATGCATAGAATGCAAACCTCGAGGGTTTACATCCCCATTTAGGGGGGTAAATCTTCCGGGGGTTAAGACCCTGGCTCCTGTGTTTGGTGGGCATTTTGGGAGTGGTAGCGTAGGGACAGGATACCGGTCTGTCAGAGACAGTGGTTGGCGTCAGGGAAGGGTACCGGAGGAGTCCCGGGACACGCCACCCACCCCGGAGACCTCCTCATTTGGGTACGGAATGGCAAACACCGCAGACAACATGAAACTCACAGATATTTCGAGCTTAACATTCCCTCCGCATAGTTCTCATTCGCCTCTTCCTCCCCATGTGTGCGATATCGATTAAATTATTATGTAACAGGTTAACTTTAAAGACGTTTTGATTTTTTTGCTTTAATCTCTCACCTGTGAGCTCCATTCATACGTTTTAAAAGATTTGAAGCTCTTCCCAGACTTTCTCTTACGGCGCATCAAAGCGCCGCGCTGACTCGACCTTTCCTCAAATAGCTGGGATGTGTCAATAAAAGTGTGACGCATGTTTACACATCACAGAAAAAAATCAAATACACATTTTTATGTGTTTTTCAGGTCATTAGGAGGAGGAGACTGACTGTTAGGTGCATAAAAAATAGTCAGTCGAGTTTTTTAATCACTTCTAGCACCCCCAATAACAACAGTTTCCCCCCTTCCTGCCCCCCAATACTGGGCACTTTCCCCCCTCTTCCTGCCCCCAATACCGGGCACTTCTCCTCTTCCTGCCCCCCCCCATACCGTGCACTTTCACTCCCTCTTCCTGCCCCCCCAATATCGGCACTTTCCCCCCTTCCTGCCCATGCCAATACCGGGCACTTCCCCCCCTTCCTGCCCCCCCAATATGAGCACTTCCCCCCTTTCTGCCCCCCAATACCGGGCACTTTTCCCCCTTCCTGCCCCCCCATTACCGGGCACTTCCCCCTTCCTACCCCCAATACTGGGCACTCCCCCTTCCTGCCGCCCAATACTGGGCACTTTCCCCCCTTTCTGCCCCCCAATACTGGGCACTTTCACCCCCTTTCTGCCCCCCCAATACTGGGCACTTCTCCTCTTCCTGCCCCCCCCATACCGCGCACTTTCACTCCCTCTTCCTGCCCCCCCAATATCGGCACTTTCCCCCCTTCCTGCCCATGCCAATACCGGGCACTTCCCCCCCTTCCTGCCCCCCCAATATGAGCACTTCCCCCCTTTCTGCCCACCAATACCGGGCACTTTTCCCCCTTCCTGCCCCCCCATTACCGGGCACTTCCCCCTTCCTACCCCCAATACTGGGCACTCCCCCCTTCCTGCCGCCCAATACTGGGCACTTTCCCCCCTTTCTGCCCCCCAATACTGGGCACTTTCACCCCCTTTCTGCCCCCCCCAATACTGGGCACTTTCTCCCCCTTCCTGCCCCCACCAATACCGGGCACTTTCTTCCCTTCCTGCCCCACCAATACTGGGCACTTACCCCCTGCCCCCTCAATAACGGAATGTCCCCCCCCTTTCTGCCCGCCAATACCGGGCACTTTCCCCCTTCCTCCCCCCCAATATCAGGCACTTCCCTCCCAATACTGGGCACTCCCCCCCTTCCTGCCCCCCCAATACTGGACACTTTTTCCCCCTTCCTGCCCCCCAATACCGGGCACTTTCACCCCCTTCCTGCTCCCCCAATGCCGGGCACTTTCACCCCCTTTCCTCCCCCCCCCCCAATACTAGGCACTTCCCCCCTTCCTGACCAGGCCAATTTTCAGCAATTTTCAGCATTCAGTGCTGTCACACTTTGAATCACAATTCCGCGATCAAGTAACACTGAACACATATTGCATTTTTATCATTTTATTCACACAAAGAGAGCTTTCTTTCTTCACTGATGGGTACTGATGGGCAGCACTTATCGGCATTGATGGGCGGAACTAATAGGCAGCATTGATGGGCACTTGCAGGCATCTCTGATGGGCACTGATTGGCATCACTGGTGGGCACTGACAAGCACCACTGATGGGCACTGATTGGCATCACTGGTGGGCACTGACAAGCACCACTGATGGGCACTGAATGGCATCACTGGTGGGCACTGACAAGAATCACTGATGGGCACCAATAAGCATCATTGATGGGCTCTGAAAGGCATCACTGATGGGCATCACTAGTGGGCACTGACATGCAATACGGTGCAGATCTCCCTTGTGAGGAAAGCCGCTTATCAGCTCTCCTCTCTTTGCACGCTGTCAGTGTGAAGAGAGGAATGCTGATAACCAGCATTTCCTATCCACACAGTGATCAGCTGTGATTGGTGATGTGGTGTGCCTGAGGGACACACCACACCATGGATTGCCGGGCTGCATGTCCCTGAGGTTGCGCATGGAGGCCTTGTTCTAAATAACGTTGTACGCCGTCCCCTCAGGATAGGAAATCCCCCCGTCCGGCCATCATTCTGCTATAGGCCAGGAGGAAGGGGTTCAGTGTATGATGCCAATAAACCCCTATATACAACTATATAGACTGGACCAAAATGAGGGACATATGAGGAGGAAAGAGGGACAGAGGGACTTTGTTCTTAAAGAGGGACAGACCCTCCAAACCAGGTACAGTTGGGAGATATGCAGTATTACGCCTATGTGTTAGACCTAAGGTTCTAGCACCATCAGTCCACTACCTCAATACATTAGAGGGCTGGCAGAATGCCAAGATTCTGTTCTTGTGGAAAAAACACACTTCCTGTTTTGCAAGCTTTGAAAATGAATTTCTCCACACTGCCTATAGACACAGAGATAGATGAGAACTTGTTGTAAAGTGCTTTTACTGCTTGTTCGGAATATCAAAGTACTTTAGTGTGCATGATCTGGGCACAGGTTCACTTTAGTAAATATTTATATATCACTTTTTGAATGCTGAAATCTCCAGAAGTGCAGCTTACAAGTACATTGTCTTCTAAATCTGGTCCGCTGGCGGAAGGAGCGGTGTGGACAAGTGACCCCAAATGTCATATTTGTACCTTTGTACAATGGGTCGGAGGGATTCTGATTACACTGAAGTGCTGAATAACAGGACTCGCCTTATGGAGAAATTCTCTCTTTTTCATCTATTTACCTTGGAAAAAAACGATAAAAGGCCGCTCCTCTGAATAGAACTCGTTATATTTACACAGCTGTTCAATTTCAATAGATTCAAAGCGAATGTTGAATCCCATTTCTAGGGCAATCGCTCAGACCCGACAAAATATTTGACATTGCTCGGAGCCACCAGTCGCAGCACCGGCAGCAAAGTGGAACGTTTACACGGAGGGATTGTCATTTCCTTTGGAGTATTTCTGGGGAGTATTTGCATAAGTAAATAGCTGGACTCAGCAAGGCCTTTAAAGTGTATTTAGAGAGGACAACAGTTATGAGTTAAAATGATTTTACTGACCTTAAAATTTACAACAGTAAACATTAATAGAAGAAAGTTGGCACCAATGCTTCTTGGTGGAGAAACAGAAGCCAAACGCCAGGCAAATGTTTCTGTTGGTTTTTGATGAAATCGGGAACTTTTGTTTTAAAGGAGGTGGGGACGGGTTAGAACCTCTGTCAGGTATTACTGCCATGTCACCTGTGAAGAGTTCCCCTTACTTTCCCCCACAGTGACCGGGTCTGTGCCTTCCCATCCTGGTAACCCTCACTGGTGTCACAGAGATAAAAAGTGATGGGAGAGCGCCCCAAATAGGACACGGGCAAATAAGAAAAGCCTGATAGAAGTTCCCTACTCTATTCAAATGTCAAATCATTTAGTTGGTGATTAAATAAAAAAAAAAAAAAATCTTTTTATCCTTCATTCCATTCTTGTTCATTCTGCCTCCATTCTTTTTTCATCCCTTCCTCTATTTTTTCCACCTTCCTTCCTTCTGTCCTTTTATCCTTTCTTCCTCTATTACTATCTCATAATTGTTCTTTCTTTCTTTCATTTTCCTTTCCTTCCTCTCCCACTTCTACAGCTTCTTCCTTTCTTGCTCTTTTCTTTCCACATTCCTACTTTTATTTTCCTTTCTTTCTTTTTTCCACCCTTCCTCCCTCTGTTTTCTTTCCCTTTCTATTCCCTTCTGTCCTCTGTTCTTTTTTCACCTGCTCCCCCCCCCCCCCCCTTCATCTATTGACTTTTCTCTTTTCTTTCTTGTTTATTATTCTTCTATCCTTCATTTTTGTTCATTTTCTTCTTCTATCCTCAATTTTATTCTGTCTTACTTATTTCCTTCTTTTTCAACTTCCCTCCCTTTCTTCCTTCTATCTTCCCTCCCTCCTTTCTTACCCATTCTCTTCCTTCCTTCTCCTTTTCCTTCTCTTTTTTCTACATCTTCTTTCTTTCTCCTTCATCTGCCGATTTCTCTCTGTCCTTTCTTGTTTATTTTCCTTCTTTCCTCTATTTTAATTGATTTCATCATTTTTTTTTTTTACTTTCTTTCTTTCCTTTCTTTCAACCTCCTCCCGCCTTTATTTACCTTTCCTTTTCTTCCTTCCTCTATTACTTTATCCTTGTTCCTTCCTTTAATTTTCCTTTCCTTTTTTCCCTCTCATCTCCTTTCTTCAATTTTCCTTTCCTCCTTCCTCACCTTCCTTCCACTTTCCTTTCCTTCTTCCTTGCCTTCCTTCCATTTTCCTTTCCTTCTTCCTTTCTTTCCTTACATTTTCCTTTTCCTCTCCTCTTTCCTCACCTTCCTTCCATTTTCCTTTTCCTATCCTCCTTCCTCACCTTCCTTCCATTTTGCTTTCCTCCTTCCTCACATTCCTTCCATTTTCCTTAACTCCTTCATCACCTTCCTTCCATTTTCCTTTCCTCCTTCATCACCTTCCTTCCATTTTCCTTTCCTCCTTCCTCACCTTCATCCTTTTCCTTTCCCATTCCTCCTGCCTCACCTTCCTTCTATTTTCCTTTCCTCCTTACTCACCTTCCTTCCATTTACCTTTTCCATATCTCCTTCCACACCTTCCTTCCATTTTCCTTTTCCATATCGCCTTCCACACCGCCCTTCCATTTCCTTTTCCTCTCCTCCTCCCACACCTTCCTTCCATTTTCATTTTCCTTTCCTCCTTCCTCACCTTCCTTCCATTTTACTTTCCTCCTTCCTCACCTTCCTTCCATTTTCCTTTTCCTTTCCTCCTTACATTTTCCTTTTCTTTTCCTCCTTCCACACATTCCTTACATTTTCCTTTTCCTCTCCTCCTTCCACACCTTCCTTCCATTTTACTTTTCCTCTCCTCCTTCCACACCTTCCTTCCATTTTACTTTTCCTCTCCTCCTTCCAAACCTTCCTTCCATTTTCCTTTTCTTTTCCCCCTTCCTCACCTTCCTTCCATTTTCCTTTCCTCCTTCCTCACCTTGATTCCATTTTCCTTTCCTCCTTCCTCATCTGCCTTCCATTTTAATTTAATTTCTCTTTCCTACTTCCTCACCTTCCTTCCATTTTCCTTTCATCCTTCCTCGCCTTCGTTACATTTTTCTTTCCCTTTCAGACTTCCTCACCTTCCTTCCACTTTCCTTTCCTCCTCCCTCACCTTCCTTCCATTTTTCTTTCCCTTTCCTCCTTTCTCATTTTCCTTTCCTCCTTCCTCACCTTCCTTCCATTTCCCTTTCCTCCTTCCTCACCTTCCTTCCATTTTCCTTTCCTCCTTCCACAGCTTTCTTCCATTTTCCTTTCCTCCTTCCTTATTTTCCTTCCATTTTCCTTTCCTCCTTCCTCACCTTCATTCCATTTCCCTTTCCTCCTTCCTCACCTTCCTTCCATTTTCCTTTCCTCCTTCCTCATCTTCCTTCCATTTTCCTTTTCCTTTCCTCACCTTCCTTCCATTTTAATTTTCCTTTCCTCCTTCCTCACCTTCCTTACATTCTACTTTCTGTTCCTTGGTCATTAGTATCCCTCCTTTGCTCTTTTCCCTCCCATCCCCCACTGTCCTCCTTTTCCTCCGTCCCTCCAGCCTTCCACCTTCTTTATTTTATAAAGGAACTTCTAGAAATGTGAATTCCTTTCACCTTGTGAACCGGACTCCATCGCACCTTCTAAGTCGGCTGAAAATAATTAATCATCGTGAAAGGCGCCTCTAAATATAATTGGAACATAATTTCTATCTACGCCTAAACCGCGGCTTCTGGCGGAGGGAAGGAAAGAAAGAAAGTTTGACAATATCACGCAGGTCAACGCTCTCCACGGGGTCCTCCGCTCCACAGCCGTGTTTTTGGTTAACTGAACATAATCCATCCCCAGAGAAGTGATTCATTCCTTTAATTTTTGTACGTGCGCCAGGCGTCTGAGCGAGGAGGTTAGAGGAGGAGGCCATACTTCAAACCGGGAGGCCAAGGGCCCATTTATATCCGGTTGAATTATGAGCGTCTCCGGGATTCGGGGGGGAAAACTTTGATGATGAATTGTGTAATTTTGCTCAGGCTTTCACCCCCCCCATCAGCTCTTATTTCTAACAGATGATGTAATTACTTACATTTCTCACCTATCCGGAGCTCATCACCCCCGGGAGGATCGGCACTCAGTTTGGTAAACGTCATCTTATTGGAAAAGCCGGATTACGACGTCCGTTCTGCCTTCATTTATAAGGATTTACGTGAAAATTAAAGCTGTTTGTATCATTAGGATGATCTATAAAACGGGGTAAAGAAACATTCCTCACGTGTTATTGCAGCATGGCGTCAGCAAATAACCCACTTTATTAATTGCTTCATTAAGATTTTATGGTTTTACTCTTTTTTTTTATGTGGATAGTTCAGATTTGAGTTAATAATTTGATGTTTGAACATTTAGAAGGATAAATTAACATTCTAATAAAGGTCCAATGAATGTACCGGGGAAGGCTGATAATAGACACACACAATGGGGGAAATACAGGGCCCTCCTGTACCTTTTGTATTGTGCTGTAATTGTGTTGCCCCCCCCCCCCCCCCCCTATACATTGTAAAGTGCTGCATAAACTGTTGGCGCTATATAAATCGTATAATAATAACAATAATAATTATAATAATAAAAAATACGGATTGTCTCACCTGCAGATTGTGTAAGTTTTGCCCATTTACAAAGAAATTAAAAGTCTATCATTTATATTATAGGTGTATTTTATATGATAGAGACAGAATATCAACCAAAAATCCAGAAAAACACAAATGTTATAAATGGAGTTAAAGTTCAGTGAGTAAAATAAGTATTTGATCCCCAAGCAAAACATGACTTAGTAGTTGGTGGAGAAACCCTTGTTGGCGATCACAAAGGTCAGGCGTTTCTTGTAGGTGGTGATCAGGATTTGCACACATCTCAGGAGGGATTTTGGTCCTCTCTTCTTTACAGATCTTCTCTAAATCCTGAAGATTTCTTGGTTTTCTCTTGGCAACTCGAAGGTTCAGATCCCACCATAAATTTTCTATAGGATTAAGGTCTGGAGACTGGCTAGGCCACTCCATGACCTTAATGTGCTTCTTCTTGAGCCACTCTTTTTGTTGCCTTGGTGGTATGTTTTGGATCATTGTCATGCTGGAAGACCCATCCATGACCCATCTTCAGTGTTCTGGCTGAGGGAAGAAGGTTCTCATCCTAGTTTTTACAGTACACGGCCCGTCCATTGGACCCTCAATGCGGCAAAGTCAGCCTGTACCTTTAGTAAAGAAACATTCCCAAAGCATCATGTTTTTTTTTACCTCCGTGTGTGACTGTAGTGGCTGCGTTTGATGGGCACAATCACTGCGTTCGATGGGCACAGTGGCTGCGTTTGATGGCTACACAGTAGCGGAAATTGATGGGAACAGTGGCTGCATTTGATGGGCACAGTGGCTGCGTTTGATGGGCACAGTGGCTGCGTTTGATGGGCACAGTGGCTGCGTTTGATGGCGGTACAGTGGCTGCATTTGATGGGCACAGTGGCTGCATTTGATGGGCACAGTGGCTGCGTTTGATGGGCACAGTGGCTGCATTTGATGTGCACAGTGGCTGCATTTGATGGTGGTACAGTGGCTGCATTTGATGGGCACAGTAGCGGCAATTGATGGGCACAGTGGCTGCATTTGATGGGCACAGTGGCTGCATTTGATGGGCACAGTGGCTGCATTGGATGGCACAGTGGCTGCATTTGATGGCACAGTGGCTGCGTTTGATGGCACAGTGGCTGCATTTGATGGGCACAGTGGCTGCGTTTGATGGCACAGTGGCTGCATTTGATGGCACAGTGGCTGCGTTTGATGGGCACAGTGGCTGCATTTGATGGGCACAGTGGCTACGTTTGGTGGGCACAGTGGCTGTGTTTGATGGGCACAATGGCTGCATTTGATGGCGGTACAGTGGCTGCGTTTGATGGGCACAGTGACTGCATTTGATGGACAAAGTGGCTGCGTTTGATGGGCACAGTGGCTGTGTTTGATGGACACAGTGGCTGCATTTGATGGACACAGTGGCTGCGTTTGATGGCACAGTGGCTGCATTTGATGGGCACAGTGGCTGCGTTTGATGGACACAGTGGCTGCGTTTGATGGACACAGTGGCTCCGTTTGATGGCACAGTGGCTGCATTTGATGGGCACAGTGACTGTGTTTGATGGACACAGTGGCTCCGTTTGATGGCACAGTGGCTGCATTTGATGGGCACAGTGGCTGCGTTTGATGGACACAGTGGCTGCGTTTGATGGACACAGTGGCTCCGTTTGATGGCACAGTGGCTGCATTTGATGGGCACAGTGGCTGCGTTTGATGGCACAGTGGCTGTGATTGATGGTACAGTGAGGCTGAAATTAATGGGGGTTTTTTTGTGAATTTTTCAGCTTGTTTGTGCCCCCCTCCAAAAATTTTGAGCACCAGCCGCCACTGGGTCCCTCAGATGTACCAGATGGGACTTGGCAGAAGGGAGAACCAGAAGCAGGGTCAGGAGTAAGGCCAGTGGTCATGCACAGGATGTCAGGCAGCAAGTAGAGTCAGGAGGAAGCCAGGGTCATACACTGGTAATCAGGCAGTAGTGGAGTCAGGAGAGAAAGCCAGAGGTCATACAGGGGTCAGCAGAGAGAAGCAGAGTCACTGGAACAAGCAGGGAGGAGGGGGGGAGTCAAAGCCGGGAAAGGAGACAAGAGAGGTCAAAGGCACGCCGAGTCAGTAGCAGGAAATCCAAAAAGGTCAGGAACAGGAACTCAGGAACACACGGGGGAGCTGAAGATCATCCATCAACTTGTGGATCAGAGTGCTGGCTTTAAATAGGGCACCAAGATCTGTCACTCGATAAGAGCGTAATGGCGCACAAGCTTGTGCGATTGCTCATCGATATTTGCGACCGTTCGTGGCCACGTGAAACACTCACACTGGCAAACGCCCGAGTGCCTATAATCTACGAACCTGCTGGTTATTAACTGATGTGCCCATTCTTCTGTGAACCAATCTCTGACAAGAGGGCACACCAGCCCAGTGCGTTATTGAAAACACCATTTATTCATAGAATAAAAGTGGATAATTATAATCACAATCCAAACACCATAAAAGGCTCATCAGGAGCCGACACATTTCTAGGCTTGTCCCCTCTTCCTCATGGCTTCTTCGTGGAATAAACGACCAGGACTGTGGTTCATGCCCCCAGATGGGCTGGGATGTTGCTGCAACTGCCTGCAGACACTGGCGCGTTTTGAGGTGGTTCCCTCTTCCTCAGAGCCGTGAGGAGGAGGAGGCCACCCCCTCGAAACGCGTCAGTTTCTGGTGAACCTTTTCTAGTGTTTCGTTTGCGAGTATAATTTTTATCCACTTTTATAAATGGTGTTATAGGTAACAGACTAGGCTGGTGCACCCTCTCAGGATGTGGCTGCTTTATAAAGTAAATGAACTGTAAGATTTTGCGTCTCTTTTATTTGGATGCACCTGGAATTTATTTTGCTGAATTAAAATTACAGAAATACAGAAGTACAATCGAGTTTTTTAAAATATATTTGCTATTGGTAGACCTGCGTTGTTATCGGCGTGGATCGCGGCGCTCCGGCTAGGAATGAAATGACAAACGCCTGAACTCTCCGGACATCACCGGCACTCTCCGGCACACGACGGACGGCATTAATGGACGCCTTCTTCTAGACACCTCCAGTATTCATGAGGAGGAGACAACCGGTCAATCGCCATGAATGAGAGCGCCATAAAAGAAGAGACGTGCTGATCACCAGTTCCCAGGGCATTGATTGGCTGGGTTCTAATAAATATTCAGCGGCATTTATTATTGGTTCAGGCCATAAAATCAGTCATTTCCAAAGAGATCAATAAAAAAAAAACAAAAAACAAAAAAAAAAACAAACATGAAAAGATAAAAAGACAAATAATTCTCTTTTGGTCTAGGTGCACAAGTATGTGTTTTTTTAGTGCGTTTTGCAGTTTGCGTTGCTTTAATTGACAATTGCGCGGTGATGCGAAACTGTACCCTAACTAAATCCTTTTTTCCCCCACAAATAGAGCTTTATTTTGGTGGTATTTGATCACCTCTGCGGTTTTTAAAGAAAAAAAAACATTATTTTTTAATTTTTGCTACAATAAATATCCCGATTAAAAAAATAAAGAAAAAAAAAATCTTCATCAGTTTAGGCCGATATATATTCTTCAAAATATTTTTGGTAAAAAATATAAAATAAATCGCGATAAGCGTATATTGATTGGTTTGCGCAAAAGTTATAGCGTCTACAAAATAGGGAATAGATTCATGGCATTTTTGTTATACATTTTTTTTTTTTTTTTTACTTGTAATAGTGGTGATCAGAGATTTTTAATGGGAATGCGGCATTGCGGCGGACACATCGGACACTTTTGACACTTTTTTGGGACCAGTGACATTTATACAGTGATATATAAAAATGCACTGATTACTGTATAAATGACACTGGCAGGGAAGGGGGTTAAAACTAGGGGGCGATCAAGGGGTTGAATGTGTTCCCTGGGAGGGGTTTCTAACTGTGGGGGGAGGGGACTAACTAGGGTTGCCACCTTTTAACCTGAACACTTTAGCTGCCTGGGACATTCCAACGAGAGGGGTGTGGCCAAACTGCTGACTTCGTCACCCTGCCTCCCAGTGATGCCGAAACTGCTCCCAGACAGCAACATATTTGGGTGTGACTATCCTGGTTACTTGAGGAGCCAAAGCCCAGTCTGAAAAATGTGTCTGGGTTTCAGGTGGCCTGAAACCCAGACACATGTTTTAAAACCCGGACTGTCCGGGTTAATCCCTAGGTAGCAACCCTAGGACTGACTGGAGGAGGAAAGAGATTGCTGTTCCTGATCACTAGGAACAGCAGATCACTCTCTACTCCCCTGACAGAATGGGGATCTGTTTGTTTACATTGACAGATCCCTGTTCTGGCTCTCTGTGGAGCGATCGCGGATGGCCGGAGGACATCGCGGCCGCCGGCCAAGCACATCACCGTGCAGTGGGTGCACGCCTCTGCTTTAGCTGTTTAAGGGGCCGATGTAAAGCTATGGTGATTCGCCGGATCGAGCCGACCTGCCGCAGTATAATGACATCGGCTGGTTTCCTATGGTGCATGCTCACATCTATGCATTTTTTTCAGCGGGTGCATTTTTGGAAAGGGTCAGGAACTTTTTTTTCTTGTAGCAGATTGCGGACTTCAATGAACCCGCACCAAATATACGTGTTGCGTTTTTTGATAAGAATACCTTTAACTTCCTGTCCCAAAGCCAAACAGGAAATGAAAGGAAGGAAGCTGACACAAGGAAGGATTACAAATGAGCAGTTGAGCTGCATTTTTAGCACCCCCCGACCTCCTTCCTTAAGCTGCGAAGGGTGCTTACATACCATGGTCACAATACTTTGCAACTACGGCAAAAACTCTATCCAACATATTGTGATTGTTATCCTTAAAGTCAGGTCAGGACAGGCAGCAAGCAGGCAGCAAGCAAAAGAGTAGTCAAGCCTAGGCAGGGGTCAAGGCAGGCAGCAAGCAAGAGAGTACTCGGGTTCAGGCAGGCAGCAAACAAGAGAGTAGTCAGGTCCAGGCAGTGGTCAAGGCAGGCAGCAAGCAAGAGAGTAGTTAAGCTCAGGCTTGGGTCAAGGCAGACAGCAAACAAGAGAGTAGTCAGGTCCAGGCAAAGATCAAGGCAGGCAGCAAACAAGAGAGTAGTCAAGTCCAGGCAGGGGTCATAGCAGGCAGAAAGTACGAGAGTACTAATCAGGTCCAGGCAGGGGTCAAGGCCGGCAGCAAGCAAGAGAGTAGTCAAGCTCAGACAGAGATCAAGGCAGGCAACAAGCAAGACAGTAGTCAGGTTCAGGCAGGTAGCAAACAAGAGAGTAGTCAGGTCCAGGCAGGGATCATAGTAGGCAGCAAGAACGAGAGTACTAGTCAGGTTCAGGCAGGGGAAAAAGTGGGGGAAAACACTGCGCTATAACTGAATATAAAACAAAAAAGCAGCTGCCAACACTTAAAACAAACAAAGTTCCACAATCAAAAAGTAAAAAATAGTGTAGCGCTTCTGTAATAGTGAATGTGATCAACACATACACAAAAAATTCCAAATAAATGGTCACATGAGACAGTCCATATACATAAAACAAAGTCCAATGGAATAGGTATGAACTTCCGTGATGTAACTGGTGCAAGGATGGTTAGGCCATTACAAGGAAAGAGAGGGATCTTGCTAAACAGATATACCCATGTAAAACAGCTTGTCTGTAGACATTAGGGAAGTAGATAAATACTCTTACCAAGTGTGTTGGACTCACACGGTCATATGACAGTTGAGTCTGTAAAGCTTGGGGTCCCAATCTGGGGCCAGGGGGTGGATCGATGAGGGTCCGTCAAACTGGTGAGAGATCTCCAACCAACTGTGTGCCAGGTGATGTGTTTCACGAATGGAACATCAGGATGGTTTCTTATCCAACTCGGACGTAGCACGATCAACACCGATACTCCGATCACCCCAAAATAGGGTGAAAGATGTTAGAGGTTTTTTAGGCCAAAAAAGAGAAAGGAAAAAGAGAGCTCCACATGGTGCGGGTCAGACGGTATAAAACGGCAAATTTATTTAAAAGTCAAAAAATTATATAAAATATTTTATGACTTGGTGATCACAAAAAGATTAGATAAAAATGACATATGTGTCGAAACGCGTCGGGCTAGCTGTTGGCACCCTACATTGCTTTTATTTTCATTTTTATCTAATCTTTTTGTGATCACCAAGTCATAAAATATTTTATATAATTTTTTGACTTTTAAATAAATTTGCCGTTTTATACCGTCTGACCCGCACCATGTGGAGCTCTCTTTTTCCTTTCTCTTTTTTTGGCCTAAAAAACCTCTAACATCTTTCACCCTATTTTGGGGTGATCGGAGTATCGGTGTTGATCGTGCTACGTCCGAGTTGGATAAGAAACCATCCTGATGTTCCATCCGTGAAACACATCGCCTGGCACACAGTTGGTTGGAGTTCTCTCACCAGTTTGACGGACCCTCATCGATCCACCCCCTGGCCCCAGATTGGGACCCCAAGCTTTACAGACTCAACTGTCATATGACCGTGTGTATTTATCTACTTCCCTAATGTCTACAGACAAGCTGTTTTACATGGGTATATCTGTTTAGCAAGATCCCTCTCTTTCCTTGTAATGGCCTAACCATCCTTGCACCAGTTACATCACGGAAGTTCATACCTATTCCATTGGACTTTGTTTTATGTATATGGACTGTCTCATGTGACCATTTATTTGGAATTTTTTGTGTATGTGTTGATCACATTCACTATTACAGAAGCGCTACACTATTTTTTACTTTTAGGTTCAGGCAGGGGCCAAGACAGGCTGCCAGAGCAAGAGTAGTCAGGTCCAGGCAGGAGTCAAGGCAGGCAGCAAGCAAGAGATTGGTCAGGTCCAGGCAGGGCAGGCAGCAAACAAGAGAGTAGTCAGGTTCAGGCAGGCATAAAACAAGAGAGTAGTCAGGTCCAGGCAGGCAGCAAACAAGAGAGTGGTTAGATCCAGGCAGGGGTCAAGGCAGGCAGCAAGCAAGAGATTAGTCAGGTCCAGGCAGGGGGTTAAGCCAGCCAGCCGGAAACCTGTCAGCTCAACTTTTTTTTTATAGTGGTCAGGCAATCCCACAGGTAAGTATTAAGCCTCATGAACACTGGGCTTAAAAAAATTGGCATTTTTTTTTTCAGCCTGTAAAAGCACCTGTATGCTAGCCTAGGTCTCCATGCACACCTAGGTGTTTACAGGCATATTAGAAAAGGAGCATTTACAGATAGAAAAAGCGCGTGTTCAGGAAAGGAGCGGAAGAGCAGGAAAATGCTGAGCATGCCTAAATACTTCTATACGTTAGACGCATATAGGCACATTTGAGAAATAATACTTTTTATAATAATAATATTCTGGCCAGTGGAATCCACTCATGAATGGAAGCATACTCCTGAACTCTATACTCTGTAAGTACCCCCTTTTTAAACGCTGCACTCTGTTCATAGTGTACTCTTAAACTCTGCACTCTTTACATAGCACACTCCTGAACCATACACTCCATACACAGTGCACTCCTGAACCATACAATCTGTACATAGTATACTCCTAAACTCTGCACTCGGTATGTAGTGCATTACTGAACCATGCACTCTGTACATAGTCCATTTCTGTGTGTAGAACACTCCTGAACTCTGCATAGTGCACTCTTGAACTCTGCAGTCTTTACATAGCACACTCCTGAACCATACACTCTATACACAGCGCACTCCTGAACCATACACTCTATACACAGCGCACTCCTGAACCATACACTCTATACACAGCGCACTCCTGAACCATAAACTCTATACACAGAGCACTCCTGAACCATACAATCTATACACAGCGCACTCCTGAACCATACACTCTATACACAGCGCACTCCTGAACCGTATACTCTATACACAGCGCGCTCCTGAACCATACACTCTATACACAGCGCACTCCTGAACCGTACACTCTATACACAGCGCGCTCCTGAACCATACACTCTATACACAGCGCACTCCTGAACCGTACACTCTATACACAGCGCACTCCTAAACCGTACACTCTATAAACAGCGCACTCCTGAACCATACACCCTGTACATAGCGCACTTCTGAATTCTGCACATTTGAGAAATAATAATTTTTATAATAATAATATTCTGGCCAGTGGAATCCACTCATGAATGGAAGCATACTTCTGAACTCTATACTCTGTAAGTACCCCCCTTTTAAACGCTGCACTCTGTTCATAGTGCACTCTTAAACTCTGCACTCTTTACATAACACACTCCTGAACCATACACTCCATACACAGTGCACTCCTGAACCATACAATCTGTACATAGTATACTCCTAAACTCTGCACTCGGTATGTAGTGCATTACTGAACCATGCACTCTGTACATAGTTCATTTCTGTGTGTAGAACACTCCTGAACTCTGCATAGTGCACTCTTGAACTCTGCAGTCTTTACTTAGCACACTCTTGAACCATACACTCTATACACAGCGCACTCCTGAACCATACACTCTATACACAGCGCACTCCTGAACCATACACTCTATACACAGCGCACTCCTGAACCATACACTCTATACACAGCGCACTCCTGAACCATGCAAGCTATACACAGCGCACTCCTGAACCATACACCCTGTACATAGCGCACTTCTGAATTCTGCACATTTGAGAAATAATACTTTTTATAATAATAATATTCTGGCCAGTGGAATCCACTCATGAATGGAAGCATACTCCTGAACTCTATACTCTGTAAGTACCCCCCTTTTAAACGCTGCACTCTGTTCATAGTGCACTCTTAAACTCTGCACTCTTTACATAGCACACTCCTGAACCATACACTCCATACACAGTGCACTCCTGAACCATACAATCTGTACATAGTATACTCCTAAACTCTGCACTCGGTATGTAGTGCATTACTGAACCATGCACTCTGTACATAGTTCATTTCTGTGTGTAGAACACTCCTGAACTCTGCATAGTGCACTCTTGAACTCTGCAGTCTTTACATAGCACACTCCTGAACCATACACTCTATACACAGCGCACTCCTGAACCATACACTCTATACACAGCGCACTCCTGAACCATACACTCTATACACAGCGCACTCCTGAACCATGCAAGCTATACACAGCGCACTCCTGAACCATACACTCTATACACAGTGCGCTCCTGAACCATACACTCTATACACAGCATGCTCCTGAACCATACACTCTATACACAGCATGCTCCTTAACCATACACTCTATACACAGCACGCTCCTGAACCATACACTCTATACACGGCACACTCCTGGACCATACAATCTATACACAGTGCGCTCCTGAACCATACTCTCTATACACAGCACGCTCCTGAACCATACACTCTATACACAGCATGCTCCTGAACCATACACTCTATACACAGCACACTCCTGGACCACACAATCTATGCACAGCGCACTCCTGAACCATACACTCTATACACAGCGCACTCCTGAACCATGCAATCTATACACAGCGCACTCCTGAACCATACACTCTATACACAGTGCGCTCCTGAACCATACACTCTATACACAGCACGCTCCTGAACCATACACTCTATATACAGTGCACCCCTGAACCATGCAATCTATACACAGCGCACTCCTGAACCGTACACCCTGTACATAGCGCACTTCTGAATTCTGCACTGCACTCTTTGGACTCCTTTTAAGACCTTCTCACTCTTAGCCCTTGTACACACGGTCGGAGATTCCGACGGAATGTGTCCGATCGGAACGTTTTGTCGGATATTCCGACTGTGTGTGGTCTGCATCAGACGGACCAACTTTTCCAACTAGCCGGTAAAATTTTCAGACAAAATGCTCCGATAGGACATACTCCGATCATGTGTAGAGAATTCCGATCGGACAAAGTGCCACGCATGCTCAGATCAAATTCCTACACCAAAGTTATTGGCTACTAGCCTGAACGTAGTCCCGTCGTAAAGAAATAACGTTATCACGTCAGATTTTCCGACAACTTTGTCCGACCGTGTGTATGCAACAGTTTCGCACAAAATCCGTCAGATAAAATCCGATGGACAAAATCCGATGGATTTGGTTGTCAGAATCTCCGACCGTGTGTACAAGGGCTTAGTGTCATTTGGCCACACTGACCATTTGCCAGTTTTTTCAGGTGGACTTGATCGGAAGGGGCAAGCCGGTGTGTATATAGACCTGTGTCTGTGTACACCCACCTACCTCTGGATCCAATCCGGTCCCCTAAAAAAAGCAGGAGCGGATCCTTCCTCTTTTAGTTTAGGGAGATCAGTTCAGAGCATGGGCGTCCGCAGAACTTTTTCCAAGGGGGGGCATCATTTTAAGGCCACTCATGCTTCGCCCCTTTTCGACAATGATGAAAATCTTTCCACTGGTAATACATATGTGTTATATAACAGATAATTCATCTTCACTTTGTATTGGAAGTTACTCAGGCGGCTGTGTTCCATGCCCATATAGCCTAGAGAATGTACATCTTTTTGCATTGCAATACATCTGTCGTGGCCATATTTTGATCTCATACTGTCACTGTATTGGCTGTTTTCATCAAGATAAAAATATGGCCACAACAGATGTATTGCAATGTAAAAAGATGTACATTCTCTAGGCTATATGGGCATGGTACCCAGCCACCTGAGTAGCCTTGCGGACGCCCATGCTTTCAAAAACCAGCCCTGGATAAAATGTCATACCAGCCTCACAGCATTATTATACCAGCCCAACAGCATAACATCATTATTTTCTTGTTCATGAAAGGGAAAACCATACATTTTAAAGCACATTTGATGAAGAGAGTATTAGATATAGATATGAAATCACATAGGGCTTTATATATATATATATATATATATATATATATATATATATATTCAAATTCCAGTTATTAGTGGTAAGTGATCAATCATCAAGGGGGACCCCAGAAACTCAGAGCGTGGGGGGGGACCACCTTCTGCAGAAAGAATACTCTAAGGTAAGGGGGGTGGGTTACTAATATAAGGAGGAAACCCTTTATATCAGTGCCCCTTACATTATCGTATTCACTCCCCCCTTACATCAGTGACCCCCGACTGGCCTGGTGGTGCTTTCACTGACCTCCTCTCAGGTGCACTGTGCAGGGCTCAGTCAGTCGGCTCCAGCTTGGAGATTTTATCCTATAGTCTCCTGTCCACAGTCCACACAAGTCTGACTTCTCCCATGACCCCCATCCCGGCGGCGCTCCCACTCTTGACTCCTCTCCAGACTCCCTCAGAGACTGCAGACATGCTACAGGAGATGGACAGAGACTGCAGACTTGATGCGAGAGCTAAATGCAGCCTCACCAGTGCCCATCAAATTCAGCCTCACTGTGCCCACCAATGCAGCTCCACTGTGCCCACCAAATGTAGACTCACTGTGTCCATCAAATGCAGCCTCACTGTGCCCACCAATGCAGCCTCACTGTGCCCACCAATGCAGCCTCACTGTGCCCACCAAATGCAGCCTCACTGTGCCCACCAAATGCAGCCTCACTGTGTCTATCAAATGCAGCCTCACTGTGTCCATCAAATGCAGCCTCACTGTGTCCATCAAATGCAGCCTCACTGTGCCGTGAATGCAGTCTCACTGTGCCCATCATTGCAGCCCCTCCTGTGCCCCATGTCCCAGTCTGCAGTCCATGTCTGTGGGAAGGTGTGTTGTTGATGCTCGGTACAGTACCTTGCATGCCAGCAGGATATCCATGATGGCCAGCGGCAGGCAGGGTCTGTTCTCATTTTGGATGGGGACGGTGCTCCTTCCAGAGGATCTGTCTGCTGTGAGATGGAGTGGTCCCTGGCCACCTGCACCTTCAGCCGTCCTCATTTTCCGGCCCCAGTCAGCCTGCCCTCTGGTCCTGGGGAATTGGAGAGCACTGAGTGGGAGCTGGAGAGAAGGGGGAGCAAAGAGTACTGGTGGGGTTGGAGAACATATGGGTGGGGGCAAAGAGCGAGGGGGAGTGGAGATCACAGGGGTGGGGAGCGGAGAGTGCCGGGGGGGAACTTGAGAGCACTGGGGGGGGGGCAACAAGAACAGGGGTAGAGAGCACGGTAGGCTGAGAGCACTGGGGGGGCTAAGAGTGTGGGGTCGTGGAGAGCACTGGGGGGGCTAAGAGTGTGCGGTGGTGAAGAGCACTGGGGGGCAGAAAAACAGGGGTGGAGAGCACGGGGGCTGGAGAGTACTGGGGGGTACAAAGAGCAGGGGGGAGTGGAGAGCAATGGGGGGGCTTGAGAGCACCAGTGGGGGCCAGAAAGAACAGGGGTGGAAAGCATGGGGGACTGGAGAGCACTATGGGGGCAGGAGAGCACATGGGTGGGGGCAAAATGCAGGGGGAGTGGAGAGTACAGGGGTGGGGAGTGGAGAGTGCTGGGGGGGGAGCCAGAAAGAACAGGGGTGGAGAGCACGGAGGGTAGAGAGCACTGGGGGGGCTGGAGAGCACCAGGGGGGCAGAAAGAACAGGGGTGGGGAGAATGGGGGGCTGGAGAGCACTGGGGTGGGGGCTGGAGAGTGATGGGGAGAGCTGAAGAGTACTGGGGGGAGAAAGAACAGGGAGGAGAGCAAAACTAAACTCTGCACTCTGGATTCCAGGGGGGGGCACTTGACCCCCCTTGCCCCCTGCTGCGGACGCCCATGGTTCAGAGGGTAGTTGGGTGTAAACAGACGGCGGAGTCCGTCTACTCCTGTCCAATGTCCCAGATCAGAAGGGAATCTGCCCCAGGTGAAAGGGACCTTGGACTACATTCATATTACAGTATACGTGGGTGCAAGAGTGCATGTAAATCGCACACTATACGTGCAATTCGTTTTGTTCCGAATTTGTTTAACAAATTTTGACAAATTCGTTAATTTCAAAATTTCCAATTTCCGAAATTCAAAAATTCTAAATCCGGAAATTCAAAAATTCAAAAACGAGAATAAAAATCCGAAAACCCAAAAATCTGAAATAATAACTAACTAATAATAACTATTAAATTATAAGGTATTGGAAAATCCTTTCAAATTTGTCTGTTAGTGAACGTAACGAGTACGAATTTATCCGAAGTTACCAATTATCTGAAATAACGAATGCCGCATCTAAACGAATGGAATGGTGCTGCACGGAAAACTCGTGGGGGTGCCAATACTCTCAATGGCACCCCCATACACTAAAAAATGCTGTGCGTTTCCCGCACACAGAAATCACACGGTCCAAAAGTGCGCGGACCATTTCCCATTCATTTGAAACGCAGCATGGAGAGCCGCACACATGTGAGATGGACCTTATGGTTCCGTAGGTCATGTGACACTCTGCGCCCCCCGGAATCCCCCTCCGGATCATTTTAGAGTGTTCCTCTTTTTTTTCCTCTCTCCAAATGATCGCGGCCCCCGGTGAGAAAGCAGACGGGAACAAACGATCGGACTTGGAAAGGTCTTTTCTCTGAAACATTCAATTAAAGAAAACATCCTGTCCTCTGCACTCGGTATGTAGTGCATTACTGAACCATGCACTCTGTACATAGTTCATTTCTGTGTGTAGAACACTCCTGAACTCTGCATAGTGCACTCTTGAACTCTGCAGTCTTTACATAGCACACTCCTGAACCATACACTCTATACACAGCGCACTCCTGAACCATACACTCTATACACAGCGCACTCCTGAACCATACACTCTATACACAGCGCACTCCTGAACCATGCAAGCTATACACAGCGCACTCCTGAACCATACACTCTATACACAGTGCGCTCCTGAACCATACACTCTATACACAGCATGCTCCTGAACCATACACTCTATACACAGCATGCTCCTTAACCATACACTCTATACACAGCACGCTCCTGAACCATACACTCTATACACGGCACACTCCTGGACCATACAATCTATACACAGTGCGCTCCTGAACCATACTCTCTATACACAGCACGCTCCTGAACCATACACTCTATACACAGCATGCTCCTGAACCATACACTCTATACACAGCACACTCCTGGACCACACAATCTATGCACAGCGCACTCCTGAACCATACACTCTATACACAGCGCACTCCTGAACCATGCAATCTATACACAGCGCACTCCTGAACCATACACTCTATACACAGTGCGCTCCTGAACCATACACTCTATACACAGCACGCTCCTGAACCATACACTCTATATACAGTGCACCCCTGAACCATGCAATCTATACACAGCGCACTCCTGAACCGTACACCCTGTACATAGCGCACTTCTGAATTCTGCACTGCACTCTTTGGACTCCTTTTAAGACCTTCTCACTCTTAGCCCTTGTACACACGGTCGGAGATTCCGACGGAATGTGTCCGATCGGAACGTTTTGTCGGATATTCCGACTGTGTGTGGTCTGCATCAGACGGACCAACTTTTCCAACTTGCCGGTAAAATTTTCAGACAAAATGCTCCGATAGGACATACTCCGATCATGTGTAGAGAATTCCGATCGGACAAAGTGCCACGCATGCTCAGATCAAATTCCTACACCAAAGTTATTGGCTACTAGCCTGAACGTAGTCCCGTCGTAAAGAAATAACGTTATCACGTCAGATTTTCCGACAACTTTGTCCGACCGTGTGTATGCAACAGTTTCGCACAAAATCCGTCAGATAAAATCCGATGGACAAAATCCGATGGATTTGGTTGTCAGAATCTCCGACCGTGTGTACAAGGGCTTAGTGTCATTTGGCCACACTGACCATTTGCCAGTTTTTTCAGGTGGACTTGATCGGAAGGGGCAAGCCGGTGTGTATATAGACCTGTGTCTGTGTACACCCACCTACCTCTGGATCCAATCCGGTCCCCTAAAAAAAGCAGGAGCGGATCCTTCCTCTTTTAGTTTAGGGAGATCGGTTCAGAGCATGGGCGTCCGCAGAACTTTTTCCAAGGGGGGGCATCATTTCAAGGCCACTCATGCTTCGCCCCTTTTCGACAATGATGAAAATCTTTCCACTGGTAATACATATGTGTTATATAACAGATAATTCATCTTCACTTTGTATTGGAAGTTACTCAGGCGGCTGTGTTCCATGCCCATATAGCCTAGAGAATGTACATCTTTTTGCATTGCAATACATCTGTCGTGGCCATATTTTGATCTCATACTGTCACTGTATTGGCTGTTTTCATCAAGATAAAAATATGGCCACAACAGATGTATTGCAATGTAAAAAGATGTACATTCTCTAGGCTATATGGGCATGGTACCCAGCCACCTGAGTAGCCTTGCGGACGCCCATGCTTTCAAAAACCAGCCCTGGATAAAATGTCATACCAGCCTCACAGCATTATTATACCAGCCCAACAGCATAACATCATTATTTTCTTGTTCATGAAAGGGAAAACCATACATTTTAAAGCACATTTGATGAAGAGAGTATTAGATATAGATATGAAATCACATAGGGCTTTATATATATATATATATATATATATATATATATATATATATTCAAATTCCAGTTATTAGTGGTAAGTGATCAATCATCAAGGGGGACCCCAGAAACTCAGAGCGTGGGGGGGGACCACCTTCTGCAGAAAGAATACTCTAAGGTAAGGGGGGTGGGTTACTAATATAAGGAGGAAACCCTTTATATCAGTGCCCCTTACATTATCGTATTCACTCCCCCCTTACATCAGTGACCCCCGACTGGCCTGGTGGTGCTTTCACTGACCTCCTCTCAGGTGCACTGTGCAGGGCTCAGTCAGTCGGCTCCAGCTTGGAGATTTTATCCTATAGTCTCCTGTCCACAGTCCACACAAGTCTGACTTCTCCCATGACCCCCATCCCGGCGGCGCTCCCACTCTTGACTCCTCTCCAGACTCCCTCAGAGACTGCAGACATGCTACAGGAGATGGACAGAGACTGCAGACTTGATGCGAGAGCTAAATGCAGCCTCACCAGTGCCCATCAAATTCAGCCTCACTGTGCCCACCAATGCAGCTCCACTGTGCCCACCAAATGTAGACTCACTGTGTCCATCAAATGCAGCCTCACTGTGCCCACCAATGCAGCCTCACTGTGCCCACCAATGCAGCCTCACTGTGCCCACCAAATGCAGCCTCACTGTGCCCACCAAATGCAGCCTCACTGTGTCTATCAAATGCGGCCTCACTGTGTCCATCAAATGCAGCCTCACTGTGTCCATCAAATGCAGCCTCACTGTGCCGTGAATGCAGTCTCACTGTGCCCATCATTGCAGCCCCTCCTGTGCCCCATGTCCCAGTCTGCAGTCCATGTCTGTGGGAAGGTGTGTTGTTGATGCTCGGTACAGTACCTTGCATGCCAGCAGGATATCCATGATGGCCAGCGGCAGGCAGGGTCTGTTCTCATTTTGGATGGGGACGGTGCTCCTTCCAGAGGATCTGTCTGCTGTGAGATGGAGTGGTCCCTGGCCACCTGCACCTTCAGCCGTCCTCATTTTCCGGCCCCAGTCAGCCTGCCCTCTGGTCCTGGGGAATTGGAGAGCACTGAGTGGGAGCTGGAGAGAAGGGGGAGCAAAGAGTACTGGTGGGGTTGGAGAACATATGGGTGGGGGCAAAGAGCGAGGGGGAGTGGAGATCACAGGGGTGGGGAGCGGAGAGTGCCGGGGGGGAACTTGAGAGCACTGGGGGGGGGGCAACAAGAACAGGGGTAGAGAGCACGGTAGGCTGAGAGCACTGGGGGGGCTAAGAGTGTGGGGTCGTGGAGAGCACTGGGGGGGCTAAGAGTGTGCGGTGGTGAAGAGCACTGGGGGGCAGAAAAACAGGGGTGGAGAGCACGGGGGCTGGAGAGTACTGGGGGGTACAAAGAGCAGGGGGGAGTGGAGAGCAATGGGGGGGCTTGAGAGCACCAGTGGGGGCCAGAAAGAACAGGGGTGGAAAGCATGGGGGACTGGAGAGCACTATGGGGGCAGGAGAGCACATGGGTGGGGGCAAAATGCAGGGGGAGTGGAGAGTACAGGGGTGGGGAGTGGAGAGTGCTGGGGGGGGAGCCAGAAAGAACAGGGGTGGAGAGCACGGAGGGTAGAGAGCACTGGGGGGGCTGGAGAGCACCAGGGGGGCAGAAAGAACAGGGGTGGGGAGAATGGGGGGCTGGAGAGCACTGGGGTGGGGGCTGGAGAGTGATGGGGAGAGCTGAAGAGTACTGGGGGGAGAAAGAACAGGGAGGAGAGCACTGGGGGGAGTGGAGAGCACTGAGGGGAGAGCACTGGGGGGGGGGAAGAACAGGAGGAGAGAGGAGAGCACGGGGGGAGAAAGAACAGGGGGAGAGCACTGGGGGAGAGCACTGGGGGGAGTGGAGGGCACGGGGGGGGAGCACTGGAGGGAGTGGAGAGCACTGGGGGGGAAAGAACAGGGGGGAGAGCACTGGGGGGAGAACAGGGGGGAGAGCGCTGGGGAGGAGAACGGGGGGAGAGCACGGAGGGGAGAGGACTGGGGGGAGTGGAGAGCACTGGGCGGAGTGGATAGCACTGGGGGGAACGGGGGGAGAGCACTGGGGGGGAACAGGGGGGAGAGCACTGGGGGGGAGAGCACTGGGATGGTGGCTAGAGAAGGATGGGGAGAGCTGGAGAGCAGCAAGAACAGGGGAGGAGAAAACTAGGGGGGGCAGGAGAGTGTGGTGGTGGAGTAGAGCACTGTGGGGGGGGCAGGAGAGTGTGGTGGTGGAGGAGAGCACTGGAGGGGTGGCAGGAGAGTGTGGTGGTGGAGGAAAGCACTGGGGGGGGCAGGAGAGTGTCACGGTGGAGGAGAGCACTGGGGGGGGGGCAGGAGAGTGTGGCGGTGGAGGAGAGCACTGGGGGGGGGGGGCAGGAGAGTGTGGTGGTGGAGGAGAGCATGGGGGGCAGGAGAGTGTGGTGGGGGAGGAGAGCACTGTGGGGGGGGGGGCAGGAGAGTGTGGTGGTGGAGGAGACCACTGGGGGGGGCAGGAGAGTGTGGTGGAGGAGACCACTGGGGGGGCAGGAGAGTGTGGTGGTGGAAGAGAGCACTTGGGGGGGCAGGAGAGTGTGGTGGTGGAGGAGAGCACTGTGGGGGAGGGGGCAGGAGAGTGTGGTGGTGGAGGAGAGCACTGGAGGGGGTGGCAGGAGAGTGTGGTGGTGGAGAGGAGCACTGGAGGGGGGGCAGGAGAGTGTGGTGGTGGAAGAGAGCACTGGGGGCAGGAGAGTGTGGTGGTGGAGGAGACCACCGGGGGGGCAGGAGAGTGCGGTGGTGGAGGAGAGCACTGGGGGGGGGCAGGAGAGTGTGGTGGTGGAGGAGAGGACTGGGGGGGGGCAGGAGAGTGCAGTGGTGGAGGAGAGCACTGGGGAGGCCGGAGAGTGTGGTGGTGGAGGAGAGCACTGGGGGGGGGGTCAGGAGAGTGTGGTGGTGGAGGAGAGCACTGGGGGGGCAGGAGAGTGTGGTGGTGGAGGAGAGCACGGAGGGGGGGGGCAGGAGAGTGTGGTGGTGGAGGAGAGCACTAGGGGAGGGGCAGGAGAGTGCGTGGTGGAGGAGAGCAGGGGGGGCAGGAGAGTGTGGTGGTGGAGGAGAGCACTGCAGCCCCCCCCTCGATCCTCCTATCCAGGCACTGTGGCACGGACGGGCATCTACTCCTCTGGATCACATCGCTGGATGGCTGTGTTCAGCGGCCGCTCTGTAACACAGTCCCGCCCCCCAGACCGGCTCATGTGATAGGCGGAACGTGATTCTCTCTACTATCACATGAGCTGGTCTGGGGGGGGGGCGGGACTGTATTACAGAGAAGCCGCCAAACACAGCCATCCAGCGCTGTGATCCAGAGGAGAGCGCGGAGGATGCAGCCGCCAGCGGACTCAGAAAAAAAAATGCAGCATGGCGGTGGCAACACCTTGGGGATTCCAGGGGGGGGCACTTGACCCCCCTTGCCCCCTGCTGCGGACGCCCATGGTTCAGAGGGTAGTTGGGTGTAAACAGACGGCGGAGTCCGTCTACTCCTGTCCAATGTCCCAGATCAGAAGGGAATCTGCCCCAGGTGAAAGGGACCTTGGACTACATTCATATTACAGTATACGTGGGTGCAAGAGTGCATGTAAATCGCACACTATACGTGCAATTCGTTTTGTTCCGAATTTGTTTAACAAATTTTGACAAATTCGTTAATTTCAAAATTTCCAATTTCCGAAATTCAAAAATTCTAAATCCGGAAATTCAAAAATTCAAAAACGAGAATAAAAATCCGAAAACCCAAAAATCTGAAATAATAACTAACTAATAATAACTATTAAATTATAAGGTATTGGAAAATCCTTTCAAATTTGTCTGTTAGTGAACGTAACGAGTACGAATTTATCCGAAGTTACCAATTATCTGAAATAACGAATGCCGCATCTAAACGAATGGAATGGTGCTGCACGGAAAACTCGTGGGGGTGCCAATACTCTCAATGGCACCCCCATACACTAAAAAATGCTGTGCGTTTCCCGCACACAGAAATCACACGGTCCAAAAGTGCGCGGACCATTTCCCATTCATTTGAAACGCAGCATGGAGAGCCGCACACATGTGAGATGGACCTTATGGTTCCGTAGGTCATGTGACACTCTGCGCCCCCCGGAATCCCCCTCCGGATCATTTTAGAGTGTTCCTCTTTTTTTTCCTCTCTCCAAATGATCGCGGCCCCCGGTGAGAAAGCAGACGGGAACAAACGATCGGACTTGGAAAGGTCTTTTCTCGGAAACATTCAATTAAAGAAAACATCCTGTTTGGTAAATGGAGCGCACAGTCGGGGGGCGCTCTTTGGCTGTGCAGGGGCGTGCTGCTTGTCAATATGGAGGCCGCTGTCAGATATGTTATTCGCTCTAAACGATCTCGCATCCTGCGTTTAGTAATTGAACTCTTCCACTCTTGTCATTAGGTTACTCGCCCGCCGCACAGGTGTGGGCAACGTCTTCTCTGAATAATTCACCCAACATCTCCGTTCCATTCAAAGGATCATTTATCCCTCCCCATCAGATCATCATCGTTTCTTCTACACACTGTGTGTAACGGTCTCCAAACTGCGGCCTGTGTGCCATATGTGCCGCTTTGCTTGCCTTTATCCAGCCAATAGGGAACTATTCATCCCACTGACACCAAAAATGAGGCACCATTCCTCCCATTAATATCAATGATGGGGCACTATTCCTTCCACTGATACCAATGATGGGGCACTACTCCTCCCATTAATACCAACAATGGGGCACTATTCCTCCCATTAATACCAATGATGGGGCACTACTCCTCCTATTAATACCAACAATGGGGCACTATTCCTCCCATTAATACCAATGATGGGGCACTATTCCTCCCATTAATACCAATGATGGGGCACTATTCCTCCCATTAATACCAATGATGGGGCACTACTCCTCCCATTAATACCAACAATGGGGCACTATTCCTCCCATTAATACCAATGATGGGGCACTATTCCTCCCATTAATACCAATGATGGGGCACTATTCCTCCCATTAATACCAACAATGGGGCACTATTCCTCCCATTAATACCAATGATGGGGCACTATTCCTCCCATTAATACCAATGATGGGGCACTATTCCTCCCATTAATACCAATGATTGGGCCCTATTCCTCCCACATATTCCTCCCACTGACCCCAATGATGGGGCACTATTCCTCCCACTGACACCAATGATTGGGCACTACTCCTCCCACTTATTCCTCCCACTGACACCAATGATGAGGCACTATTCCTCCCACTGACACCAATGATGGGGCACTATTCCTCCCACTGATACCAAAGATGGGGCACTATTCTTCCCACTGACACCAATGATGGGGCACTATTCCTATCACTGACCCCAATGATGGGGCACTATTCCTCCCACTGATACCAAAGATGGGGCACTATTCTTCCCACTGACACCAATGATGGGGCACTATTCCTCCCACTGACACCAATGATGGGGCACTATTCCTCCCACTGATACCAAAGATGGGGCACTATTCTTCCCACTGACACCAATGATGGGGCACTATTCCTATCACTGACCCCAATGATGGAACACTATTCCTCTCACTGATACCAATGATGGGGCACTATTCCCCCCACTGACACCAATGATGGGGTACTATTCCTCCCACTGACACCAATGATGGGGTACTATTCCTCCCACTGACACCAATGATGGGGTACTATTCCTCCCACTGACACCAATGATGGGGCACTATTTCTCCCACTGATACCAATGATGGGGCACTATTCCTCCCACTGATACCAATGATGGGGCACTATTCCTCCCACTGACACCAGTGATGGGGCACTATTCCCCCCACTGATACCAATGATGGGGCACTATTCCTCCTCCCAATGACTACAGGTCTTTTGTGATTTTGTTCGCTCACTGATGCTGAGAAATGTTCTTCTTTCCCTGGCCCCAGCCCCACCCCTCTGAAATCTAAAAGACTTGGCCCAATGTTGTGATGTCACTGCTATCCCCGCCCCTTTACCAATAAGGAGGGGGGATTCCCTAGGACAGTGATGGCAAACCTTGGCACCCCAGATGTTTTGGAACTACATTTCCCATGATGCTCATGCACTCTGCATTGTAGCTGAGCATCATGGGAAATGTAGTTCCAAAACATCTGGGGTGCCAAGGTTTGCCATCACTGCCCTAGGACCTCCGTGGTTCCAAGGGATGCTTCCAGTGACAGCGCTGCAGATAAAAAGGGAGCCAAATGGGCTAATGTTCGGAATTGGCTCAATCCATTGGCTCATCCCTAATAGTGAGGAAGATAATTTCCCCTTTCCCTCCAGGATGCTGCTGATCTCCTGCAGCCATGTTACTGCCGCTTCCTCCCCACATGTACTCCAGTGACGGTGCCATTTCTCCAGCCCATGCAATGTGTGATGAAGCTGACGCTCACCGCCTCCAATGAAAGTCGCAGATTTTAAAATATTAAAAATGACTTTTAGAATAAAATCAACACGCTGAAGCTTGAAGGCCAACTGAACTTTCTGACTTCAGCACAGCTGCAGCACTTACTGTATATCATTAGCGAATTCCTTCTAGGTTTTTTTTCGTCAATTTTATATCACCGAACAAAGAAGAAGATCGAATTCTCCTCTCTCTATAAGACTGAAAACCCCTTGTGATTCGTACAAGCTGGAAATAAGAGCTGTACTAAAGGATGGGGGGAAGGGGCATCATTTACTTTTTATTTTATTGTAAAGAGATCTGAGTAGAAGAAGTTCGATTTACAAAGACTATTCACACCAAGATAGCAAATGAGCTAACAGAATGGAAGGGCAACAACCTTGAGCAGGCCAACTGCAGTGTGCAAGTCAACAATTCTTCATATTTACCTGACTGTGTAAAAAAAAAAAGGAACATTTGAGAAATAAAAAAAATATTTTCAAACACTCAGTAATCAAAAAGATAATACATGAAACATTTTCCTGGCTTAAAAAAAAAAAAAAAAAAAAAAATATATATATATATATATATATATATATATATATATATATATATATATATATATATATATATATTATCAATAATAATTTTTATTTTTATTATTAATAATAATAATAATAATAATAATAATAATAACAATAATAATAATGTTATTATTATTGATAATAATAATAATTATATATATATATATATATATATATATATATATATATATATATATATATATATATATATATTATTATCAATAATAATAACATTATTATTATAATTATTAAGAATAATAATAATAACAACATTATTATTATTATTATTATTATTATTATTATTAATAATAATAATAAAAAATGTATTATTATTGATAATAATCATAGCGATATATATATATATATATATATATATATATATATATATATATGTATATATCTTATTATTATTATCAATAATAATAACATTATTATTATTATTATTATTATTATTATTAATAATAAAAAATGTATTATTATTAATAATAATAATAATAAGATATATATATATATATATATCGCTATCTATCTATCTATCTATCTATCTATCTATCTATCTATCTATCTATATATATATATATATATATATATATATATATATATATATATATAATTTTTTTTTTAAGCCAAGAAAATGTTTCATGTATTATCTAATAATAATAATAATAATAATAATAATAACAACAACATTATTATTAACAATAACATTATTATTATTATTATTAATAATAAAAATGTTATTATTATTGATAAGATATATATATATATATATATATATATATATATATATATATATATATATATATATATATTTATTTATTTATTTTTTAAGCCAAGAACATGTTTCCTGTATTATCTAATAATAATAATAACAACAACATTATTATTATTATTAGTATTATTATCATCATGGATGCACCAATACCATTTTTTTTTTTTACGTGTACCAATACTTTTTTTTTTTTTGTACCCGCAATACCAATTACCGAAACCTACCGCAACTTTTTTGTTTACACTTCAACTGTCTGCAATGGTACAAAGATGAACTGAACTGTT
This sequence comes from Lithobates pipiens, assembly GCF_037356315.1. Lineage (NCBI taxonomy): Eukaryota > Metazoa > Chordata > Amphibia > Anura > Ranidae > Lithobates > Lithobates pipiens. The sequence continues at coordinate 219,526,110 of NW_027507788.1, forward strand.
ATTTACAAATGAAATATATCATTTTTTTCACATTTTGCTCTTTTTTCAACGTGAAACATGTAAATATATGTTAACCGCTTCCCGACCGGCTCACGCAGGTTAACTGCGGTAAAATGGCTCTCCTGGGCACAATCCCGTATGGGTACATCCTTCCCTTTAGCGGCCACCAGAGGGCGGACGCCCGCGCCCTCTGCACGGCGAGTGACCCGAAGCGCGTGGCCAGTGGGCACAATCGCCGGTCGGTCCACGCGCGATCATGGGCACGAGCGCCAGCACGGGGATTTGCGTGTGAAAACACACAAATTCCTGTGCTGTCAGGGGAGAGGAGACATATCGTTTGTTCCTAGTAAGTAGGAACAACGATATGTCTCCTCCCTTACTCAGTCCTATCCCCACACAGTTAGAACACACTGAGAGAACACTCATTTAAACCCTTGATCGCCCCCTAGTGTTAACCCCTTCCCTGCCAGTGACATTTACACAGTAATCAGTGCATTTTTATAGCTGTATAAATGTCAATGGTCCCAAAAATGTGTCAAAAGTGTCCAATCTGTCCGCCGCAATGTCGCAATATCACTAAAAATCACAGATCACCGCCAATACTAGTAAAAAAAATAAAAATGCCATAAACCCTTCGTATAGTTTGTAGACACTATAACCTTTGCATAAACCAATCACTTATTGTGATTTGTTTTTTTACCAAAAATATGTAGAAGAATATATATCAGCCTAAACTGAGGAAAATTTTTTATTTTTTTTTTAAATTGGGGGATATTTATTATAGCAAAAAAGTAAAAAAAAAATTTTTTTGTTTATAGCGCAAAAAATTAAAAACTTCAGAGATGATCAAATAGCACCAAAAGAAAGCTCTATTTGTGGGGAAAAAGGACGCAAATTGTGATTGGGTACAGCATCACACGACCGCGCAATTGTCAGTTAAATGGACGCAAGTCCCACCATGCCTCTGCCTCTGGGTGTCATGCTTGTGGCTGTCAGAGTCTTGCTATGCCTCATGGGACTTGTAGTTCTGCAACAGCTGGAGGTCCGCTAATTGCATATCCCTGGCATAGTATTACATAGTATTACAGAGTATTGCAGAGTATTACATAGTATTGCAGAGTATTGCAGAGTATTGCAGAGTATTACATAGTATTGCAGAGTATTGCACAGTATTGCAGAGTATTACAGTATTACACAGTATTGCAGAGTATTGCACAATATTGCAGAGTATTGCAGAGTATTGCAGAGTATTACATAGTATTGCAGAGTTTTGCAGAGTATTACATAGTATTGCAGAGTATTGCAGAGTATTACATAGTATTGCAGAGTATTGCAGAGTATTACAGAATATTGCATAGTATTGCAGAGTATTACATAGTATTGCAGAGTATTACATAGTATTTCAGAGTATTGCAGAGTATTACATAGTATTGCAGAGTATTGCAGAGTATTACAGAGTATTGCATAGTATTGCAGAGTATTACACAGTATTGCAGAGTATTGCAGAGTATTACATAGTATTGCAGAGTATTGCAGAGTATTACATAGTATTGCAGAGTATTGCAGAGTATAACATAGTATTGCAGAGTATTGCAGAGTATTACATAGTATCGCAGAGTATTGCAGAGTATTACATAGTATTGCAGAGTATTACAGAGTATTGCAGAGTATTACATAGTATTGCAGAGTATTGCACAGTATTGCAGAGTATTGCAGAGTATTGCATAGTATTGCAGAGTATTGCAGAGTATTGCATAGTATTACATAGTATTACACAGTATTGCAGAGTATTGCAGAGTATTGCATAGTATTGCAGAGTATTACATAGTATTGCATAGTATTGCAGAGTATTACATAGTATTGCAGAGTATTGCAGAGTATTACATAGTATTGCAGAGTATTGCAGAGTATTGCAGAGTATTACATAGTATGGCAGAGTATCGCAGAGTATCGCAGAGTATTACATAGTATTGCAGAGTATTACATAGTATGGCAGAGTATGGCAGAGTATTACATAGTATTGCAGAGTATTACATAGTATTGTAGAGTATTACATAGTATTGCAGAGTATTACATAGTATTGTAGAGTATTACATAGTATGGCAGAGTATTGCAGAGTATTACATAGTATTGCAGAGTATTACATAGTATTGCAGAGTATTACATAGTATTGTAGAGTATTACATAGTATTGCAGAGTATTACATAGTATTGCAGAGTATTACATAGTATTTTAGAGTATTACATAGTATTGCAGAGTATTACATAGTATTGTAGAGTATTACATAGTATGGCAGAGTATTGCAGAGTATTACATAGTATTGCAGAGTATTACATAGTATGGCAGAGTATTACATAGAATGGCAGAGTATTGCAGAGTATTACATAGTATTGCAGAGTATTACATAGTATGGCAGAGTATTGCAGAGTATTACATAGTATGGCAGAGTATTACATAGAATGGCAGAGTATTGCAGAGTATTACATAGTATTGCAGAGTATTACATAGTATTGCAGAGTATTACATAGTATTGCAGAGTATTACATAGTATGGCAGAGTATTACATAGAATGGCAGAGTATTGCAGAGTATTACATAGTATTGCAGAGTATTACATAGTATGGCAGAGTATTGCAGAGTATTACATAGTATGGCAGAGTATTACATAGTATGGCAGAGTATTACATAGTATGGCAGAGTATTACATAGAATGGCAGAGTATTGCAGAGTATTACATAGTATTGCAGAGTATTGCAGAGTATTACATAGTATTGCAGAGTATTACATAGTAATGCAGATTATTGCATGGTATTGCAGAGTACTGGCAGAATATGGGCACTGAGCAGCGCTGTGGGTTGGATCTGTAGTGCCCACAGCGCTGCAAACGATCTCTCCCTCTTTCCTCTCACACTGTACCGACCGGTACAGAGAGGGGAGGGAGGACCCGGCGTCTTGATATGATGCCGGTTTGTTTACAAGTGATCGCTCCGTCATTATCAGCGGCCATTTACCGTGATCCGTGATGTGGATCCGGCGGTCATGGATGTTACCGGGTGCGCGCCCCAGGGGGGCGCACGGGAGCGTGCTTCTGTGAGGACGTCCACCCAGAATAAGCCGACCGCGCTGTAACCATCTTTTGGCTATGGCCCGGTCGGCATGTGGTTAAATGAACACAGGCAAAGAATAAAATCGTTTTCATTAATAATAGTTTATAAAACAGAAGTAAACAAAAGAATAAAAAAAAAATCAGCAGGAAAATAATAATTAGAAAAAGGAGAAAAAGGAGTTAATAATGGGTAAGTAGAGTTATTTAAGGGTTAATAAGGGGCTAAACAAAGGAACATTTAATGAAAAAACAACAAAAAAAAAAAAAGTTTTTACTTGACAGGTTGCTTTAAACTGACTAAATCCGCAGATTGAAGTTCATTCCTTTGATCTGTAGATGAAGAAACAGAAAGCTACAAAATGAAACAATGGGGTTTATTTACTAAACGCAAACCCACTTTGCACTACAAGTGCAGTCGCTGTAGACATGCAAGGAAGATAAAAAACAGCAATTTTTGCTTGTACATGATTGAATGATAAAATCAGCAGAGCTTCCCCTCAGATCTACAGTGAAGTGCACTTGCAGTGCAGAGTGTATTTGTCTTTAGTAAATAAACCCCGGTGTTTCATTTTGTATCTTTCTGTTTCTTCATCTACAGATCAAAGGAATGAACTTTAATCTGTAGATTTTTTTTCTTTTTTATTAAATGTTCCCCTGTTTAGCCCCAATGTTTCCGCTGAGCAAAGTGTTAATAAACATTACCCGGCTGTTTTTTTTTTTTTACAGCTCCAATTGTCGGTGTTCTATCGATTTGTGCCCTCTGTCGAAAAGTGCAGAACGGAAGGGCACTCCAGCTGATTTGGCGATCAGCTGCAGTGACGTCACCATGGCGCATGCGCACATCGTAAGAGGTTTTTTTTCAATGGGAGTTACCATTTCACGGGCACAACTGAAAGCTATGTAAAAAGTGGAGGGACACCATAGATGTCAGATCGTGCCTCGCTGTAAACCCACCGTGCAACAGCAAGGCACAATATGACAAATGCGGCATCCCGCCGCTGTTTGCATAGCAGTAAATTGTGCCAGAGAAATGGTATCTTCTGTCGAAAAAAGGCTCCTTCGATGTGCGCATGCGCTATGGTGACTTCACTTCAGCTGATCGGGAAATCAGCTGCAGTGCTGTCCCATTCTGCGCATGCGTGGGCAATTTTTGATGGCGGGCAAATATGGACAGAACACCGGGACTTGGTTTACACTTCAGCTGTAAACAGGGGAACCCCACTGACAGGCGAATAATTCATCGGTTGTTAAGGACGCAGTGGCCCCGCTCCTTAACCAGTTCCCGTCCGGCGCACGATGATGTACATCGGCAGAATGGCATGGGCAGGCAAATTGGCATACAGGTACGTCCATTTGTATTTGCCGCCCTGCCGGCACGTGCCGGTCGGGACTCCCGTGAGTTCGGTCGCGGCTCCCGCAAACTCAATTGCCACGGGGATACCCGCGATCGTCTCACGGGGAGGCTGAACAGGGAGATGCCGATGTAAACAGCATCTCCCCGTTCTGCCTAGCAACAAGTGACACTGATCTCTGCTCCATGTGATTGGAGCACAGATCAGTGTTCACTAACACACAGCCCAGCCCCCCACAGTTAGTAACACTCCCCTAGGACACACTTAATCCCTACACTGCCACCCCCTGGTTAACCCCATCACTGCCAGTGTCATTTACACAGGAATTAGTGCATTTGTATAGCACTGATTTCTGTATAAATGACAAAAATGTGTCAAAAATGTCCGATGTGTCCGCCATAATGTCGCAGTCACAATAAAAATCTCTGATCGCCGACATTACTAGAGCATAAAAAAACTATTAATAAAAATGCCATAAAACTATCCCCTATTTTGTAAACGTTATACATTTTGCGCAAACCAATCAATAATTGCTTATTGCGATTTTTTTTTACCAAAAATATGTAGAAGAATACGTGTCGGCCTAAACTGAGGAAAAAAATGTTTTTTTTTATATGTTTTTGGATGATATTTATTATAGCAAAAAGTAAAAAATAATAATTTTTTTTTCAAAATTGACGATCTTTTTTTGTTTATAGCGCAAAAAATAAAAACCGCAGGGGTGATCAAATACCACCAAAAGAAAGCTCTATTTGTGGGGAAAAAAGGACTTCAATTTTGTTTGGGAGCCACGCCGCACGACCGCGCAATTGTCAGTTAAAGCGACGCAGTGCCGAATCACAAAAAGTGGTCTGGTCTTAAGCCAGCAAAATGTTGCGGGGCTGAAAGTGGTTAACAACCAATAATGGGCAGCTTTTTTTTGTACATTTCAGCTGTCAGTGGGGGGAATCCCGCTGACAGCAGGAAGAACCGAGCCTGAAAGTATCGGTTTCAGGTATCGGAGAATTGGTACCGATATTCGTGCTAATGCTTAGTATCGGCACCGATTCCGGTATCGGTGCAACCCTAATTGTTATGATTAATAATAATAATATTACATATATTATTATTAATCTTAATACTATTATTGTATTATTATTATCATGCAATTCTAATTTAGAATTTGTACTTATTGAAAACACAATATAATCTCAGTTTAAAAGAGAATACATTTTGGGAGCTATTGAAAAACCTTTGCTGTGTGAATGTCTTAGCAAATAATCCCTGTAATGTGCCTAATATGAGTATTTCCTTCGATTGCCAGCTCCATCTAGTGGCCATAATGCATATATATATATTTTTTTTTCCTAATCGCGATATCTCAGGAAAATACCACATTATGACCACTAGATGGAGCGGAGGATTATAGGAAATACAGAAATTGGACACATTATGGGGATTATTTGCAAAGGCCGAGACCTTCACGCGGCAAATTTGTTATAAATAGACCGCAAAATGAATTCCAATTAAATTGAAACAATATTGTATGTTCGGTAGGTAAAGATTCAAAGGTATTATTATCTTAAAGGGGAATTCAAGTCAAGAACAAAATGTTATTATATTGCAGCTGGTCCTTGGATGTGGTGGCTGCATTGGTCCTCTTTTTTTTTTTTTTTTCAGCTTTTTTTAAACTTTTGTTTCCTTTATTTTTTTTTTACCTGCTGATCCTGCCAGTAACACACTTCCTATCCTAGGGTGACAACACTTGCTCACTATACCATATCAGTGAAGAAACAGGGTTGTTAAAGCTACAGAACACCCCCCCCCCCTTCTTGTTTAAATAAAATGTGTGTGGGGGGAGGGGGGAGTTCTGTAGTCTAAAGAGAGAACTGGCAATGGTGCTGTGTTCTGTGCCTGTATATATTATCAGCTCCTCTAGAATTCTGGCAGAATCTACAGGGATTTTATTGCACTTTTTGAACAGATAGAACACAGTATTTTCAGCTGTATATTTAACAGATTATCAGCTCCATCTAGTGGCCATAATGTGTTTTTTTTTCCTCATTAAAGCGTATCAGGAAAATACTGCATTATGGCCACTAGATGGAGCTGACGATCATAGGAAATGCACATATTAGACACATCACCGTGATAATTCATGATGACCGTTTGAACGCTGAGATAAATTAACATGGCAAATTTGTTATAAGTAGAAACCCAAAATTAATTCCCTTAAAAATTTTAAGTTTTATTGTATTCTCAGCAAGTACAGATTCTAAATGATTATTTATAGTGTTATATTTAACAGACCAAAAAGAGAGCAAATAAGAGACGTCCATTGTTGGGGGTTTATATTCACTTTTTACTTTGTTTTATTCACTTGCATTTATGTTATTTATGTTATTAAATGTAATTTTTGTAAACAATGTGATTCCAATTTATTCCGCATTGTTACATTCATTTGGTAATTAATTCTTTTATAAACTACAGAGATCAATTTATTTATCGTGGCAATAAGTGAAGCGAAATGGTGACTCAAAGTCAATACTTTCCTAATAAAAAAATGTAATTAACTAAGAGCCCTCGGAGGGCGCGATGATGCGGAGTGCGCAGTCTGTAGGTTCATAAAGAGGGAACTCGGGAACGGCTCCCTTTTGTAACATTTAAAGCTGTTTTTTTTTTTTATTATTATATTCTAACTTTATTAGCTAACAAAGTCTCCGGACTTTGATTATTAGCTGAAGACTTAATGCCGCTATAGAGTCTAATCACTCCTAGCTTATTGGCTTCAGCCTATTAGTGGGCAATTGAAGATTGGCTTTGCGTAAAATAAAAAAAAAAAAGAACGCAGAGAAAAGGGAAAAGCAATTTCGTTTATAGGAACTTGATGGAATCGTAAATGAGAGCTCCGGTCAAAGCCCAATGAGCTGTTTTAAAGGAAAACTCCACTTCTATTACAAGCCTTATATAAGGTGTAATTACTAAGCAAATAATTCGTTTTTTGAGGCTTTGAAAATTTTATTTTTATTTTTTATTTTTTTATTTTAGTCTGCAGTTAGCTTCACTGAAAATACTAAATTAGAATTCCAGTTCCTGGCAACCAGTGCAAAAGTACTTTACAGCAGCTCACGTAAATTGCCATTTCTCCTCTCAGTTTATTTCAATGTATCATTTACTTATCGGCTGCATTATTGTATCCCATAATAATATTTACAATATCTACTATCATTTTCTTCTTATTTTTTATTTATTTCTGCTATTTTTAACTCCAATTACGCGTGAAAGCGTGTTGCCTTTTCCTAAAAACCTTGGAATTTGTAAAATGTTGTGTCTCTCTCATTTCATATAAAAAAATGTGACAGCACACAAACGAAAATATATATTTTTTAAATAATAATAATAATAATAAAAAAATTATATATATATATATATATATATATATATATATATATATATATATATACACGCATATTTTTTAAATAATAATAATAATGAAAAAAAAAAAATATATATATATATATATATATGCACAAAAAATTATATATATAAACTAAAAACTATATATATGTATATATATATATATTTATTTATTTATATATTTTTTATTATTATTTTATATAAATGCACAAAAAATTATATATATATATATATATATACACACACAATTATATATATATATATATATATATATATATATATATATATATATATATAAATTTATATATATATATATATATATATATATATATATATATATATAAAAACTAAAAACATTATTTATATATATATATATATATATATATATATATATATATATATATATATATATATATATATATATATATATATAAATATATATATATATATTTTTTTATTATTATTTTAAAAAAAGAAAAATTTTCGTTTGTGTGCTGTCACATTTTATATAATATATATCACATATATATAAACGCACAAAAAATTATTTATATATATATGTATACTTTTTTTTGTTTATATATATATATATATATATATATATATATATATACACCCTGGCAGAATTTATGATTTCTTGGCTATTTTTCAGAGAATATGAATGATAACACAAAAACTTTTCTCTCACTCATGGTTAGTGTTTGGCTAAAGCCATTTATTATCAATCAACGGTGTTGACTCTTTTTATATCATAATGGCAACAGAAACTACCCAAATGACCCTGATTAAAAGTTTACATACCCCGGTGATTTTGGCCTGATAACATGCACACAGGTTGACACAAAGGGGGTTGAATGGCTATTAAAGGTCACCGTCCTCACCTGTGATCTGTTTGCTTGTAATTAGTGTGTGTGTATAAAAGGTCAATGAGTTTCTGGACTCCTGACAGACCCTTGCATCTTTCATCTGGATTCTGAGTCATGGGGAAAGCAAAAGAATTGTCAAAGGATCTGTGGGAAAAGGTAGTTGAACTGTATAAAAGGGATATAAAAAGATATCCAAGGAACTGAGAATGCCAATCGGCAGTGTTCAAACTCTAATCAAGAAGTGTAAAATGAGGGGTTCTGCTGAAACCAAACCACGGTCAGGTAGACCAACTAAAATTTCAGCCACAACTGCCAGGAAAATTGTTCAGGATGCAAAGAAAAACCCCACAAATAACTTCAAGTGAAATACAGGACTCTCTGAAAACATGTGGTGTGGATGTTTCAAGATGCACAATAAGGAGGCACTTGAAGAAAGATGGGCTGCATGGTCGAGTCTCCAGAAGAAAGTCATTACTACGCAAATGTCACAAAGTATTCCGCTTACAATACACCAAACAGCTCAGAGACAAGCCTCAAACCTTCTGCCACAAAGTCATTTGGAGTGATGAGACCAAGGGTTAAAAATAGTTTATTGCACAGCTCCGGGGGTCTTCTTCCGTCTTGGGGGGTCTTCTCGCCGGACTCCTCCGCTATCTTCTGCTCTTTTACTAGCGGAGGAGCCCGGCTTTCTTCTTCGCCACTGTCCGTAGGTCTTCTTCCAACTTTGGGGGTCTTGTCCCCCTCTTCGGTTCTTCTTGCCGGGCCTCCACGCTTTCTTCTAGCTCTTTTACAAGCGGTGGCCCGGTCTTCTATCGCCGCTGTCGCCGCCTTCTGTTCTTCTCCTCTTCTCTTCTTGAGCTGTTGACTCGTCGCTGTCTCTGGCCATAATGACAGGGACGCGGCATGCTGCGGCTTATATAGGGACATCGCCGGGTGATGTCCCCGCCCATTATGATGTCACAGTCTTAGAGTCTGATCGTCTGTAAAGTGGCAGATCTGTACCGTGTATAGAAGCTGCTGCAGCAATAATTGCATTTATAAAGCCCAAAAAATTACATTTGCCCTGCAAGCATTGAACTTGTAAAAAATTGCAATGATTTGAACCTGTCAGACAGGTGCAGAAAAATGACTCTTTGGGTGTTGAGGGCGCCTTCCCACCATAACTGGAAATGTTGCTACGATGGATTATCCTGCAGCTGCTTGGGCTGGGGACACCATCGTTAAAGTTGGGAAGAAATATGGGACAAATTCTTTTTAACCTGTCATAAAATTGGGGACTTTTTTTTCACAGGGACGACCCCCCAAAAACCTGGACTGTCCCTGCAAACCGGGACGGCTGGCTTCTCTACCTATGACTTTGTATTCCAGTAGGCATGCCAAGCTGTCTGTGCCTACTTCTATGGCTTTCGCCACCATCTGCCCAGCTGCTACCACCAAACCCTGGTCAGCCACTCTGCCCCCTAGTGGGTTCGAAACCCATGACAACCGCTCTTGCAACGATATTTCAATGATGGCCAACGTCCATCACGCTACCGATGTCCCGGATATTACAAAATATCTTAATATTTTCTTTTCGTTATGAACAGGTTCTAAACCTCCCAGTCCTGTCGGGTCAATATAATCCTCCACCATTTAGGAGGAAAATCAAAACATCAGCAACCTTTTATAAAACATGCGCTTGATTCATGCTTTCCAATAAAGGCGGCTGAGACGGCCGATGGTAAAGGAAGGCGCTGACAGGACGTGCCTATCTTCTGGGGATTTGTCTGATTTAGATGTATTGCTTTTCGTCTGCTGGACCATCAAGCAAGCATTCGGTAAAGGTTTAATGGAGATTGATGCATCTATTGGGTGACATTTAAACTTTTCGGAAACTACTCTGGAAGGATTTGCTTTTGATCCTTTACTTTAATAAAGAAATATATTTGAAAAAAAAAAAAAAAGTGCTTATGTGTCAATGCTGAGATTTCCTTCTCCCTCGGGCTGAGCGAAAGCGGGGTAATTAAAGGGGCAGCGTACTGGTGATATTTCTCTTCTCAAAAAATCTTGTCTGCTAATAGTGAATGATGGAGCCGATATGTCTCGGTGACAAACTCACTGACGTACACATGGCCTGCCATGGTTAAAGTGATTGTAAACCCCAGAAATGAAAAATGAACAAAGCAAATCCTTCTCTAGTGTGTACTTGCCTCAATCCTAAGCACCTAGTGTGATTTCTGTCTGCTCTCATATTCCTCTGCTATCAGCATGCAGGGATGCTGTTGGAAACCATGAGGCTCTATACAGAAAACCTGGCTTGCGTCCTCACACAGAGAACCTGACACAGGGCCCTATACCGCCAATGCTTCAGTTGTGAATGAACACAGTGAGTGATCGGCACTGAATATGACATATTTACCAGACTCATCCCCAACTCTCAATCTTAAAGGATCCTATTGTGTGCTTGCAGCTGCCAGTGGGAAGAAGGGGAGACAAGGCAGTAGCGCTATGGGGATAGGGGGGCTTGGTCTGCAGCTGAAAGGTATGGTGCACAGGGAGGGTGATCAGTAGACTCCCAAGTGGACAGGAACTTGGTGAACACCCAGGTAAACAGGAACTTGGAAAACTCTTAGGTGGACAGGAACTTGGTAGACTCCCAAGTGGACAGAAACTCAGTAATCACCCAGGTGGACAGGAACTCGGTAAACTCCCAGTTGGAAAGGAACTGGGTAAACTCACAGGTGGAAGGAACTGGGTAAACTCCCAGGTGGACAGGAACTCGCTAAACTCCCAGGTTATGGGGGAACTCTAAAATGTTGTGGCGTAGTCTGTAGAGAGGGAACTCTAATAAAGGGGGTGCTCTGTGATGGGGGACTGGTATAATGGAAGGGAGCTCTGGTAAATTTGGTAAGGTCACAAGTGGACAGGAACTCAGTAAACACCCAAGTGAAAAGAACTCGGTAAACTCCCAGGTGGACAGGAACTCTGAACTCTCTGATGATGACACTCTGATATGTTGCAGGTACTATGTAGAGAGGGAAATCTAATAAAGGGGGTTCCCTGTGATGGGGGACTGATGTAACGAAGTGCACAGCAAATCGGTAAACACCCAAGTGGACAGGAAGTCTGTGAACTCCCAGGTGGACAAACAAACACCCAAGTGGACGAGAAACTCTTTGAAAGCCAAGGTGGACAGGAACTCGTGAACTCTCAGGTTGACAGGAACTCGGTAGACTCCCAGGTGGACAGGAACTCTGTGAACTCCCAGGTGGACAGGAACTTGGTGAACTCCCAGGTGGACAGGAACTTGGTGAACTCCCAGGTGGACAGGAACTTGGTGAACTCCCAGGTGGACAGGAACTTGGTGAATTCCCAGGTGGACAGGAACTTGGTGAATTCCCAGGTGGACAGGAACTTGGTGAACTCCCAGGTGGACAGGAACTTGGTGAATTCCCAGGTGGACAGGAACTCGGTGAATTCCCAGGTGGACAGGAACTTGGTGAACTCCCAGGTGGACGGGAACTTGGTGAACTCCCAAGTGGAGAGGAACTTGGTGAACTCCCAGGTGGACAGGAACTCAGTGAACTCTCAGGTGGACAGGAAATCAGTAAACTCCCAGGTGGAGAGGAACTCAGTAAACTCCGAGGTGGACAGGAACTCAGTGAACTCCAAGGTGGACAGGAACTTGGTGAATTCCCAGGTGGACAGGAACTCAGTGAACTCCCAGGTAGACAGGAACTCGGTGAATTCCCAGGTGAACAGGAACTCAGTGAACTCCCAGGTGGACAGGAACTTGGTGAATTCCCAGGTGGACAGGAACTCAGTGAACTCCCAGGTGGACAAGAACTTGGTGAACTCCCAGGTGGACAGGAACTTGGTGAATTCCCAGGTGGACAGGAACTCAGTAAACTCCCAGGTGGACAGGAACTTGGTGAACTCCCAGGTGGACAGGAACTTGGTGAATTCCCAGGTGGACAGGAACTTGGTGAATTCCCAGGTGGACAGGAACTCGGTGAATTCCCAGGTGGACAGGTACTCGGTAGACTCCCAGGCAGTGGTGGCCAGTGGTAATTTTTTTGGGGGAGCGGCATCTGGAGCCCACCCTATTTTGAACCCTTTTAGAGCCTCTCGCTCTAATCAGATGTTTAAAAAAAAACACCTGCCGCTATAATTCATGTGCCCGGCATCCTGAAAGGGACCGGACACATGAATAGGGGGTGGTGGCCGTGGATAGAGGGGGCGGCGCCTGGGCGCCACTAATGAACAGGCCGCCACTGCTCCCAGGTGGACAGGAACTCCGTGAACTCTCAGGTGGACAGGAACTGGGTAAACTCCCAGGGGGACAGGAACTCGGTGGATTCTTAAGTAGACAGGAACAGGGTTGGAAATCTGGCAGACAGATATGAGCCCTTCTCCACCCATCCCTAACGTATAATTTTGCGTCTGAGAACCGACCCTTTTATAGTAAAGTTTTTGCCACAAAATGTCTTTTTTCAAAAACTTCTGAGCAGATTGTTCCATTAAACACATCCATCGCCGTCCCTGGATTCTATCGTTTATATGACATTAAATCTGAAGATAGCGGAGACAAGGAATCGTACAAAGCAAATCACAAATTCTCTTCTGTGTTCAGACACTGCTATGAATTTTAGCGATTCTTCAAATATGTCAGACATCAGCGGGGAAGTTGCCAGTGGGCATTATTTAGAGACGGCACCGCGCTGCTGAAATCCTAACTTACTCTTCACTAAACACATGACATGAATATTTCCTTTAAAGAGTTTGGAAACGAATCCCAGCGGCTCGAGAGTTTGGAGACAAGTTTATAAGTTGGGAGTAAAGATGGCTGAAATGCAGACCTGGAAAAGGACCTTTTAAAGTTGTTGTATCAGGATCATTTAAGTGCTCTTGCTCCTCATTCCACCATCCGGGTGTTGGCCTATTGCATTCCCCCTGTCTGTGTTCACCTGGAAAGTGATTGATGGTGTCAGTCACCTGATATAAGCAAACCGAACACTCTATTCTTTACTTGTGATAGAGACAGTACACCTGCATTGTTCCTGATCAAGCCTCCTGTTTGTCTGCCCTGCTTTGCTGTTGGATTTCCTTGTGTATGACCTTAATCGGATATTGGACTATTCCCTGAACTCAGCCTGCCTATTACCTGGACTGTCACAGAACCACGCTATCTGTCTGCTAAATTGCAAGTATCCGTTTGCTTTGCTTAGTTCAAATCTGCCTTGGCGTGGTGGCCAGACACTATAACATTGAGTATAAGTCCTGGGGGTAACCAAGTACCAGTAGGCCTGCTTGTCTTAAGGGAAAGGGGGCTGCTATAGGTGAAGCACACAGCAGATAGCTATAGTGTCTGACCACCTGCATTGACGTGACATTCGTGACAAGTTGTAAACCCTCCATATCCCCAGTGACGTGACTGGCCTCAGGTTATAACCAGAGAAGAAACAAATACTCCTGCAAAAGTTGTACCTATTAATCTGCAGCCTTCTATCCTCTACATCCATTCAAAGTCCAGAATTTATAAAGCTTGTGTGAGCTGTCAGAAAAAAGGGGTGGAGAGATGAAGTTACACTCTGCAGAGCTCAGTGAGAAGAGCTCTGAGAACTCATTGGAGGGAAAGGAAACACCCCTCTGCCCACAGCACACAGGAACAGAGCTGAGGCTGTCAATCAGTTGGAGCTCCATCCCCTGTCACCATTTATCTCTTGGTGTCAGGAAAACTTGTCAGAAGAGACTCATGCTGATAACAGAGGAAGGAGGCAGCAGACATAAATGACACATAGTCTGGATTGAGACAAGTACAAACTATAGACGGATGTGCTTTGTTCATATTTTATTTCTGCGGTTTACAGCCACTTTAAGGAACTATTTGCTTGCGTGGTGCGTTAAAGCTTGTGTGTTAATACGCACTTATGATTATCTTATGTCACACATTAAAAAGTTGCATCAAAGTGGAAGATTGGAATACTCGTCTCTTCTCCAATGGTCCAGCACCCACAAGGTTCCTTGTCAGCAACAGTTTTCAAATGGAAGCTGGTCTTTGGTTGTCTTTATTGGCTGGTGCAGGATGGCGTCACCCGTGTGCATGCATGGGAGTCATTCATCTTGGGATACTGGCACTGTGCTGTAAGCGGAGCTACACATGCACAGCTCTATGTACGTTTTGTAGAAGATTGCGAACCGGCAGGTAATTAATTGTATTTAATTGCAGAAGAGACATTCCATGGTGCAGCCAACTATGTTACGACAATACAAGGTGTATAGGGGTTAATATATTATTATATTGATTAAACATTATGAAAACGGAACTCAGGGCACAAAAACCTGATCTTTTGCTCTAAAAGAGAAAAAAAAAAAAAAGTCTGTCCAGTCCTCCAAAACCATAGAGGAGATCAGAGACAATCTAGTCTCTGGCAACCTCTATGGACAGCCACGCAAACCATTGGATCATTTCTCTGGCGCTCCAGTAAAAACGGTAAGCCAGAGAAACACCAAGTGGCGGGAATGAGGAGACAACCCCTCCCGCTGCTTTTGAAAGTGATCTAGCAGCTAATTAGCCAATCGGATAACTGCGAAAGCCATTGGCTGGCTGAAAAAAATAAAACAAGGCTCATGGCTCATATCTTCAACCATAACCGTGGTAAATCACTTCCAAGCCTCAACACATGTATATGTATTGTGGTCCACGCGCTCCTCCGCCACATACAGTGGGGAAAATAGGTATTTGATCCCTTGAAAATTGTTTAAGTTTGCCAACTTACAAAGAAATAAAGGGTCTATAATTTTTATCAAAGGTGTACAGATTATCAGAATATCAACCAAAAATCCAGAAAAAACACGTGATACAAATGTTATAAATGGAATTGCAGTTCAGTGAATAAAATAAGATTGATCCCCTACCAACCAACAATAATTCTGCCCCCCACAGACTGGCTACATTAGGTGCTCATGTGGTACACAGATTAGTCCTGTCGATATAAGAAGGTTCTCCTAATGACAACTCATTATGTGTATAAAAGACACCTGTCCACAGAATCTCTTTCTTTCATTCAAACCCTCACCATCATGGGCAAGACCAAAGAGCTGGACAAAGGTCAAAGGACATCAGGGACAAGATTGTAGACCTACACAAGGCTGGAATGGGCTACAGGACCATCAGCAAGAAGCTTGGTGAGAAGGAGACAACTGTTAGAGCAAGTATTCAAAAATATAAATACAAAAACCATCAATCGCCCTCAGTCTGGAGCTCCATGCAAGATTTCTCCTCATGGGGTGAGGATGGTCATGAGAAAAGTGAGGGATCAGCCCAGAACTACACGGGAGGAGCTTGTGAAGGATCTCAAGGCAGTTGGGCCCACAGTCACCAAACAAACCATTGGTAACACAATACACCGCCATGGATTGAAATCCTGCAGCACCCGCAAGGTCCTCTTCCTCAAGAAGACACATGTACTGGTCCGCCTCCTCAGGAAGACACATGTACAGTCATGCCAATGAACATCTAAATAATTCAGAGAGGGATTGGTAGAAAGTGTTGTGGTCGGATGAGACCACAATTGAGCTCTTTGGCATTAAAGTGACTCTCCTTGTTTAGAGGAAAAAAAATGCTGACTATGATCCTAATTACACCATCCCTACAGTCACACACGGAGGTGGAAACATGATGCTTTGGGGCTGTTTCTCTGCTAAAGGAACAGGCCTACTTTGCCGCATTAAGGGTCCAATGGACAGGACCATGTATTGTAAAATCTTGGATGAGAACCTTTTTCCCTCAGCCAGAACACTGAAGATGGGTTGGAGCATGACCATGACCCAAAACATACCGCCAAGCCAACAAAGGAGCGACTCAAGAAGAAGCACATTAAGAAGGTCATGGAGTGGCCTAGCCAGTCTCCAGACCTTAAAGGGGTTGTAAAGGCAAATGTTTTTTCACCTTAATGCATTCTATGCATTAAGGTGAAAAAACATCTGACAGTGCCGGCCCCCCCAGTCCCCCCGTTTTACTTACCTCACCCCTCGAAAGTCCCGCGCTCCTCCTCCGACGTCCTTTCCACCGTTCAGCCTGGCCGCTGATTGGCTGGAGTGGATGGATGGAAAGCAGCGCAGCCTGTGGCTCGCGCTGCTGTCAATCACATCCACTGACGCGGAGCGCTGGGGGGCGGGGCCGTGTGATACAGCAAGCGGATATAGCCGCTGGCTGTATCACGGGAGCGCGCCCACAGATGCTTCTCACCATGCGAGGGAGCTCACATGAACGTGAGAAGCACCTGCGGGAGGAAGCAGAGACAGCCGCCGAGGGACCCCAGAATACAAGGTTCGGGGCCCCTCTGTGCAAAATGAGCTGCACAGTGGAGGTAAGTATAACATGTTTGTTATTTTTATTTATTTTTTAAATTCACTTTACAATCCCTTTAATCCTATAGAACATTTATGGAGGGAGCTGAAACTTCGAGTTGCCAAGAGGTAGTCAAGAAACCTTAAGGATTTAGAGAAGATCTGTTAAGAAGAGTGGACCAAAATCCCTCCTGAGTCCTGAGATGTGTGAAAACCTGATCACCACCTACAAGAAACATCTGACCTCTGTGATCTCCAACAAGGGTTTCTCCACCAACTACTCATCATGTTTTACTTGGGGATCAAATACTAATTTTACTCACTGAACTGCAACTCCTTTTATAACATTTGTGTTTTTTTCTGGATTTTTGGTTGATATTCTGTCTCTATCATATAAAATACACCTATGATAAAAATGATAGACCCTTCATTTCTTTGTAAGTGGGCAAAACTTACACAATCTGCAGGGGAGACGATCATTATTTTCCCCGCAAACAAATGGGCTAAACAGCATTTTTTTTTATTTTACATCCGCCCTGAAATCAGATTTAACTCCCAATGAACATAAACGCATCTTAAGAGTTACGTCTTTGTGATAGTGACTCACCTTGAATGAATAAAAGTCATCAGACAATAAAAAGCGCCCTCCACATTGTTAGCATTTTTTACGGCATGAAAGATAAACGCGCCGCGACCAGAATAGAACTTTAATAAACACTTAAAACAATTTTCGGTCCAGGTGATCCAATATTCTTTTGAATATGGAAAATGGCTGATCGAGCGCTTCAGTGATATTCCGCAGGCCACGCTCCGATGTGCAATATACAAAACTTTGTGCTGAGTTGGGACTTTGCGATCTATATTTAAACCTTTCTATTTTCTCCCCACTTGTGATGGAAGCTCATCACAGCCGCCGAGCCGTTTTTTTTTTTTTAAAAGATATTTCCTTGCCGCCTCTGTATGCCGTTCGCCACGCTGCCGCCGTTTCCCAGAATCCTCACGGCGCTGGTTTTGACGAAGCAAACACAAGCATAATGAGGAAATTAGCGAGTACGTCGGATATGAATGGCTCTTAATGAAAAGCGCCATGAAACATGTAATTATTCAAACTCCAGTCAAAAGATCTTTTTTTGAAGGTTTTGATTATTGGCGGTGTCTGCGTCCCTCCTCTGACCCCGTACTTAACACCACCTTGTCGGAGCCGCTGCCGGGGACATAATGAGCCGTATTGCTGTCTACGCTTTAATTATGTTTGCCTATATTGCCGATGTTGTGTAACTTCTCATGTCTTTTTTTTTTCAGTAACAGAAAAAGAAACGGAAAGCGTCAAGGTAACGTGATCAGAATAATGACGTTCTTTGTGCCGCAGTCACTTCTGATTATACTTCTCCAAGCTGCACCACCGCTAATCTATTCATTCTGTAAGTTTCAGTGCCTACAAATCATTTCTGACTGTCAATAAAAAAGGAAAAGAATAAGAAAAGGGAAATTTATAACAGTGATTGTAATGATCCCAGAGCCTGGGAATGGGACCTTTACTCCTTTGCTTCCCAAAGTAAAATCAATTAGGTTGTAGGCAGGTGCAGTTAGCCATCCAGCCTGTAGGTGGCTCTGTGATAATATTGTATGGTAAAGGGAGTCTCATAAGAGAATTGATCCCTTAGAGCTGGGGTCAGCAACCTGTTGATTGAGATCTACCTGTTGAGTGTGGAAACCAACAAGCAGATCGCAAACGTCATCGTCCCCCCAGCCTCCAACACTCTCCTCTTCACTGCAGAGCCGAGAGTGGGATAGGCAGCACAGTACTGGACGGAGGGCAGGAGAGGCAGCACAGTACTGGACGGAGGGCGGGAGAGGCAGCACAGTACTGGACGGAGGGCGGGAGAGGCAGCACAGTACTGGACGGAGGGTGGGAGAGGCAGCACAGTACTGGACGGAGGGCGGGAGAGGCAGCACAGTACTGGACAGAGGGCGGGAGAGGCAGCACAGTACTGGACGGAGGGTGGGAGAGGCAGCACAGTACTGGACGGAGGGCAGGAGAGGCAGCACAGTACTGGACGGAGGGTGGAAGAGGCAGCACAGTACTGGACGGAGGGCGGGAGAGGCAGCACAGTACTGGACGGAGGTTGGGAGAGGCAGCACAGTACTGGACAGAGGGCGGGAGAGGCAGCACAGTACTGGACGGAGGGCTGGAGGGGCAGCACAGTACTGGACAGAGGGCGGGAGAGGCAGCACAGTACTGGATGGAGGGTGGGAGAGGCAGCACAGTACTGGACGGAGGGCAGGAGAGGCAGCACAGTACTGGACGGAGGGCGGGAGAGACAGCACAGTACTAGAAAGAGGGTGGAAGAGACAGCACAGTACTGGAAGGAGGGCGGGAGAGGCAGCACAGTACTGAATGGAGGGCAGTGGAGGCCGCACAGTACTGGAAGGAGGGCGGGAGAGGCAGAACAGTACTGGACAGAGGGTGGGAGAGGCAGCACAGTACTGGACGGAGGTTGGGAGAGGCAGCACAGTACTGGACAAAGGGTGGGAGAAGCAGTACAGTACTGGACGGAGGGTGGAAGAGGCAGTACAGTACTGGACGGAGGTTGGGAGAGGCAGCACAGTACTGGACGGAGGGTGGGAGAGGCAGCACAGTACTGGACGGAGGGTGGGAGAGGCAGCACAGTACTTTACGGAGGGCAGGAGAGGCAGCACAGTACTGGACGGAGGTTGGGAGAGGCAGCACAGTACTGGACAGAGGGCGGAAGAAGCAGTACAGTACTGGACGGAGGGTGGGAGAGGCAGCACAGTACTGGACGGAGGGCGGGAGAGGCAGCACAGTACTGGACGGAGGGCAGGAGAGGCAGCACAGTACTGGACGGAGGGTGGAAGAGGCAGCACAGTACTGGACGGAGGGCGGGAGAGGCAGCACAGTACTGGACGGAGGTTGGGAGAGGCAGCACAGTACTGGACAGAGGGCGGGAGAGGCAGCACAGTACTGGACGGAGGGCTGGAGGGGCAGCACAGTACTGGACAGAGGGCGGGAGAGGCAGCACAGTACTGGATGGAGGGTGGGAGAGGCAGCACAGTACTGGACGGAGGGCAGGAGAGGCAGCACAGTACTGGACGGAGGGCGGGAGAGACAGCACAGTACTAGAAAGAGGGTGGAAGAGACAGCACAGTACTGGAAGGAGGGCGGGAGAGGCAGCACAGTACTGAATGGAGGGCAGTGGAGGCCGCACAGTACTGGAAGGAGGGCGGGAGAGGCAGAACAGTACTGGACAGAGGGTGGGAGAGGCAGCACAGTACTGGACGGAGGTTGGGAGAGGCAGCACAGTACTGGACAAAGGGTGGGAGAAGCAGTACAGTACTGGACGGAGGGTGGAAGAGGCAGTACAGTACTGGACGGAGGTTGGGAGAGGCAGCACAGTACTGGACGGAGGGTGGGAGAGGCAGCACAGTACTGGACGGAGGGTGGGAGAGGCAGCACAGTACTTTACGGAGGGCAGGAGAGGCAGCACAGTACTGGACGGAGGTTGGGAGAGGCAGCACAGTACTGGACAGAGGGCGGGAGAAGCAGTACAGTACTGGACGGAGGGTGGGAGAGGCAGCACAGTACTGGACGGAGGGCGGGAGAGGCAGCACAGTACTGGACGGAGGTTGGGAGAGGCAGCACAGTACTGGACAGAGGGCGGGAGAGGCAGCACAGTACTGGACGGAGGGCAGGAGGGGCAGCACATTACTGGACAGAGGGCGGGAGAGGCAGCACAGTACTGGATGGAGGGTGAGAGAGGCAGCACAGTACTGGACGGAGGGCAGGAGAGGCAGCACAGTACTGGACGGAGGGCGGGAGAGGCAGCACAGAACTGGACGGAGGGCGGGAGAGACAGCACAGTACTAGAAAGAGGGTGGAAGAGACAGCACAGTACTGGAAGGAGGGCGGGAGAGGCAGCACAGTACTGAATGGAGGGCAGGGGAGGCCGCACAGTACTGGAAGGAGGGCGGGAGAGGCAGAACAGTACTGGACAGAGGGTGGGAGAGGCAGCACAGTACTGGACGGAGGTTGGGAGAGGCAGCACAGTACTGGACAGAGGGTGGGAGAGGAAGCACAGTACTGGACGGAGGGTGAGAGAGGCAGCACAGTACTGGACAGAGGGTGGGAGAGGCAGCACAGTACTGGACGGAGGTTGGGAGAGGCAGCACAGTACTGGATGGAGGGCGGGAGAGGCAGCACAGTGTGTGGAGGACACTACTGTGTGTAGAAGCGCAGAGGACATTACTGTGTGTAGGGGGGAGAGGACACTACTGTGTGTAGGGGGGAGAGGACACTACTGTGTGTAGGGGGAGAGGACACTACTGTGTGTAGGGGGGAGAGGACACTACTGTGTGTAGGGGGGAGGACACTACTGTGTGTGGGGGGAGGACACTACTGTGTGTTGGGGCAGAGGACACTATTATGTGTAGGGGGCAGAGGACACTATTATGTGTAGGGGGAGGACACTATTGTGTGTGGGGGGAGAAGACACTACTGTGTGTGTGTGTGTGTGTGTATGGGTGGGGGGGCAGAGGACACCATTGTGTGAAGGGGGGCAAAAGACACTACTATGTGTGTGTGTGTAGGGGGGCAGAGGACACTTCTGCGTGTAGGGGGGCAGAGGACACTACTGCGTGTAGGGGGGCAGAGGACACTACTGCATGTAGGGGGGCAGAGGACACTATTATGTGTAGGGGGGCAGAGGACACTACTGTGTGTAGGGGGGCAGAGGACACTACTGTGTGTAGGGGGGCAGAGGACACTATTGCGTGTAGGGGGGCAGAAGACACTACTGTGTGTAGAGGGGGCAGAAGACACTACTGTGTGTAGAGGGGGCAGAAGACACTACTGTGTGTAGGGGGGAGAGGACACTACTGTGTGTGTAGGGAGAGAAGACACTACTGTGTGTAGGGGGGAGAAGATACTACTGTGTGTGTGTGTGTGTCGAAGGGGGGGAGAGGACACCATTGTATGTGTGCGTGCATGTTTTTGTGTATAGGGGCCAGAGGGCACTACTGTGTGGAGGGCAGAGGACACTACTGTGTGTAGGGGGGCAGAGGACACCACTGTGGGGGGGAGGGGGTGAGGGCGCAGAGGACACTACTATGTGTAGGGGCACAGAGGACACTACTGTGTGTGGGTGTGGGGGGAGGGGGCAGAGGACACTACTGTGTATGGGGGGGGGGGGGGGGGCAGAGGACACAACTGTAGGGGGAGGCAAGGAACACTACAATGTGTGTGTGTGTGTGTGTGTGTGTGTGTGTGTGTGTGTGGGGGGGGGGGGTGTAGAGAACACTGTTTATTTTTAAAAATAGTTAAAAAAAGCAATATAGAGAGCAAGCATAGCGTACCCTTGCTTGCTCTCTACGTTGCTTTTTTATCTATTTTTATCTATTTTGTGATGACTAGTATTTGTACTCATTGATTTGATGTATCGTCTTTTTAAATGAATGCCTTCCGGGTTTTTTCGACCTACACCATATGGAGCCCTTCCATTTTCCCTTGCTTTTATCCCGGTTCGATTGAGTCCTTTTTTGTGCAACAACTACCTCCAGACGGCTCCCCTGTGTGGTGGAAGTCCTTTACCACGTTGGAGAACCATAATAAAACAAGAGCCTGTCCATCATGGACGAGGAGTGCCACCATCCCTCATAGAGTGACCGCTTTCCAGCCAACTGTAAACCTGTGGCACTTGGTCCACATAAGCCCGCTTGACTCATTACCAACGGTAAGTGGGTCCACCATATCTGGTAAGAATAACCAACTTCTTTTTCACATGATTTCTTTACAATTGCCCAGTTATTTGCACACTGTTTGTATTGTCCGTGTCCAATTGAAGATTTGCTATCAAGCATGGGATGGACGTATTGTTGGGATTTTCATGAATCTCTCAGTCCCCTGCAGTGAACATTGGACTATTCATGTGTTTATTTATCACTACTTTATAGGACACCGCAGTCCATTGTTTTTTCTTTTGTAGCGCTACACTGTATATATTTTTATTTTGTTTGAACTTTGTTTGCGTGTTAGTTGCTTTTTGTTTCTTGACACTATTGTGGTTTAGCACAGTAATTTCCCCTTTATTTGTGTAGTACTGACCCCCAAAGGAGCAGCTGGTTTTGCTGGGCTTACCGTTTACCTTCTCCACCTCGTCGTTCTTGTCTAGGGGTTCCTGAGGTTGATGGCCCAATAAACTGTAGAGACCGAAACTTGAATCCCTTTTTAGGAATTTTTATTTGCATAAAACGTTGAACAAAACACGAGAATGTGGATTTACTTGGTGTCCTTTCAGCTCAGCTTCCAGGCTCTTACTGAGCAGTAGGGATGGTTCGTACCAGAACCTTCGAACGGACCTAAAATTCGTACGAACTTTAGAACCCTATTAAAGTCTATGGGACTTGAACGTTCCAAATCCAAATCCAAATCAAAAGTACTAATTTTAAAGGCTAATATGCAAGCTATGCAACAGACAACACCAGCAACACAGGGGTATCTTCGGGTGTATACTGTGCTGGAGGCACACAACACCCACTTTAACTCCTGCAGATGCCTGTATTAGAGAACACCAGCAATAAAGGGTAGATACAGGTGTATATTGTGCTGTGCTGGAGGCACACAACACCCACTAACTCCTGCAGATGGCTATATTAGAGAACGCCAGCAATAAAGGGTAGATACAGGTGTATACTGTGCCGGAGGCACACAACACCCACTTTAACTAATACAGATGGCTGTATTAGAGAACACCAGCAATAAAGGGTAGATACAGGTGTATACTGTGCTGGAGGCACACAACACCCACTTTAACTAATACAGATGGCTGTATTAGAGAACACCAGCAATAAAGGGTAGATACAGGTGTATACTGTGCTGTGCTGGAGGCACACAACACCCACTAACTCCTGCAGATGGCTGTATTAGAGAACACCAGCAATAAAGGGTAGATACAGGTGTATACTGCGCTGGAGGCACACAACACCCACTAGCTCATGCAGATGGCTGAGAAAAGAACACACTGTCCCTGCCTATCTAGCTCTTTCCCTGCACGCCAACACACTACACAAGGCCGCCACGCTGGTGGCCTTATATAGTGTGGGGCGCGTACTAAACCCCCTGAGCTATAATTGGCCACAGGCAATTATGGCTCTCCTCGCTGCCGGCGCTGTGATTGGCCAAGCATGCGGTGTCACAATGCATGCTTGGCCAATCATGAGCCAGCAATGCACTGCGATGGCGCAGTGCATTGTGGGCCGTGAGCACCACGCGAATTTGGTGCGAACGGTCCACATAGTTCTGAATTTGCTGAACAGACGGATGGCTGATGTTCGAGTCGAACACCGAGCTCATCCCTACTGAGCAGCCAGCCTCGTGCGTGGCCTTCTTCTGAAGAGTCCTCCCCTGGTTGCGTTTTGATTTGCTGGGCCTCTCCAAACCCGAGACAGCACCGGACCACCTTGAAATCCTCCTTCCAGTTACTACGCCTCGGACTAGCCAGTTCCGAGACTCAGAAATGGATGGATCCGCGCCCCAGGCCATGAGGACCAGGACCGTGGAGTCAGAACATACTTCTGGACCGGAACCCAGAACCACATGACCTCAGCACCTTAAGTACCCTCTCCCGGAATACACAGCGAGACAACGCACCCACTGATTGGCTCAGAGAGAGACATTGGTACCCAATGCGTCCAACCAGACTGCGTTCCAATGCCTGTCAGAGATGATACACGCACCTATGACCAGGCAAAACATAGTACAGTCCAGCCAAACTGATGCCAAGACCACAATTTAGATAATTTAACCCCAAGAACCAACTATGGTCTTAGAAAAGCTAAATTTACAAAACATAGTGCGTGCTCTTCAGGAGTACCGGCGCTACATTTGCAAATTAGCAAAGCATACATTTATTTGAGTAAGTGCGGCCCCGTTGCGTTTTAGAACCGCTTTTGTGGGGTTTACACTTTGCCATCTGCATCTGTCAAATCATGAAGATTGTGGGTAATCCGGTGGGTGAGGGTGGGAGCGCGTTCCTGGGAAAAGAAAACTGAAATGGGAATTCCTCGCAGCTGGAAAATAAAGTCTGCAGCCGGTAGTCAATGGTGACCGGGGTTAATGAAGAGAACTTGTAACAAAGGATGAAGAAATCACGAGATCTGAAGGAGAAGATTCTGAAGGTCTCTCCTGTGTGTCCCTTCATTAACCCCTCGCCTGCCGGGGCAATTTTTTACATTTCCTATACACATGCTAAAATCTGCATTTTTTTTTGGGCTGGAAATGACTAAAAAAAGTATATATTTTCTGAAAGCAGAGACCCCAGAGAATGAAATGGTGGTAGTTACAATTTTTTTTATGCTGCATGATATTTGCGCAGCTATTTATCAGACAAATTTTTTGCTGATCACAAATCGGGGTAAAGGGCCAATCACAGCAGCCCTTTACCATGTGATCAGCTGAGTCCAATCACAGCCGGTCACATGTATGTAGACTTGCCAGTTATCGGCATTCATTTCCTCACATGCTGTGTCTGTGTGAGGAAAGGAGAGCCGATAACCGTCAAGTCTGACAGGGCACAGTGTGTTCATTGTTTACATTTATTATCAGTGCAACTTATCAGTGTACATCAGTGCACCGTCATCAATGCCCATCAGTGCTACCACATCAGTGCCCAATGGTGCCATATTGTCAGTGCCTATCAGGGCAGCCTCATCAGTGTCCATCACTGCAGCCTCATCAGTGTCCATCACTGCAGCCTCATCAGTGCCTATCAGTGCAGCCTCATCAGTGTCCATCAGGGCAGCTTCATCAGTGTCCATCACTGCAGCCTCATCAGTGCCCATCAGTACCGCCTCATCAGTGTACATCAATGCAGCTTCATTAGTGCATAACAGTGCAGCCTCGTCAGCGTCCATCAGTGCAGCCTCATCAGTGCACATTAGTGCAGCCTCATTAGTGCCAACTCATCAGTGCACATCATGCAGCCTCATCAGTGCATCCTCATCAGTGTACATCAGTGCACATCATGCAGCCTCATCAGTGTCTATTAGTGCAGCCTCACCAGTGCAGCCTCATCAGTGCACATCATGCAGCCTCATCAGTATCTATTAGTGTAGCCTCATCAGTGTCTATTAGTGCAGCCACATCAGTGCAGCCTCATCAGTGTACATCGGTGCACATCATGCAGCATCATCAGTGTACATCAGTGCACATCATTCAGCCTCATCAGTGTCTATTAGTGCAGCCTCATCAGTGCAGCCTCATCTGTGTCTATCAGTGCAGCCACATCAGTGTCTATTAGTGCATCCTCATCAGTGCAGCCTCATCAGTGTCTATCAGTGCAGTCTCATCAGTGCCCATCGGTGCCGCCTCATCAGTGTACATCAATGCAGCCTCATTAGTGCATAACAGTGCAGCCTCATCCGTGTCCATCAGTGCAGCCTCATCAGTGCACATTAGTGCAGCCTCATTAGGGCCAACTCATCAGTGCACATCAGTGCAGCCCATCGGTGCCTATTAGTGCACATCATGCAGCCTCATCAGTATCTATTAGTGCAGCCTCATCAGTGCAGCCCCATCAGTGCACATCATGCAGCCTCACCAGTGTACATCAGTGCACATCATGCAGCCTCATCAGTGTCTATTAGTGCAGCCTCATCAGTGCAGCCTCATCAGTGTCCATCAGGGCAGCTTCATCAGTGTCCATCACTGCAGCCTCATCAGTGCCCATCAGTACCGCCTCATCAGTGTACATCAATGCAGCTTCATTAGTGCATAACAGTACAGCCTCGTCAGCGCCCATCAGTGCAGCCTCATCAGTGCACATTAGTGCAGCCTCATTAGTGCCAACTCATCAGTGCACATCAGTGCACATCATGCAGCCTCATCAGTGCAGCCTCATCAGTGTACATCAATGCACATCATGCAGCCTCATTAGTGTCTCTTAGTGCAGCCTAATCAGTGCAGCCTCATCAGTGTCTATTAGGGCAGCCTCATCAGTGCAGCCTCATCAGTGTACATCATGCAGCCTCATCAGTATCTATTAGTGCAGCCTCATCAGTGTCTATTAGTGCAGCCACATCAGTGCAGCCTCATCAGTGTACATCAGTGCACATCATGCAGCCTCATCGGTGTCTATCAGTGCAGCCACATCAGTGTCTATTAGTGCATCCTCATCAGTGCAGCCTCATCAGTGTCTATCAGTGCAGTCACATCAGTTCCAATCAATGCTGCCTCATCAGTGCCCTTCAGTAAAGAAGAAAAATTACTTACAGTATTTGCTAAATTTTATAACAGAAACTAAGAAAAACATTTTTCGGTGGTGATTAAATACCACCAAAAAAAAGCTCTATTTGTGAGAATAAAATGACGATAATGTCACATGTGTACAATGTTACATGACCGCGCAATTGTCATTCAAAATGTGAGAGAGCCGAAATATGAAAGTTGACCTGGGCAGTTGGGGGGGGGGGGGGGGGGAAGTGTCTGGTACTGAAGGGGTTAACCTGATTGGCCTATTTGCTGCAGATAACTGATATATAATGGAGAACATCGATGCGCCCCTCTTATATAATAATCCACATTCTATACCCTCGATATATACAGAACGTTCGCCCGCGTTTCAGGACTCGGCAGTCACACTCCTCGCGCTCCAAGCTCTCCCTCTTCATGTGTATTATTTAAAGGATTTGCTTTGACATTTATGCATTTTCTGTTCGGTACACAAAATAAAATCGTCACATAAATAATTCCGACTTACAAGTTTACTGCCATCCACAAATGGGCGCGTTATGTGTCTCTACAATTTACAAGAAGATATAAAAGAAAGTTTATAAGGAAGCTTATAACCGACTCATGTGTGATTAAAAAAAGAAAGTCCCGGTCATCGTCACCCGAGGGTCGTCATTAAAGCTGAACTCCGGGGAAATGACAAAACCACTTTTCCCCCCCACACTGCAAGGGTTAAATGCACAATTTTTTGTGTACGATACCCTAACCTCCCGCCAACCACATACAATATATTTACTGCGAGCAGGCGGCAGGTGCAGGCGCAGTCACTTATATGTGCATGACCGGCCTTCTTCTGGGTTTGGGGGTGTGCATGCACATGCAGCACTGATGGGAAGGCACTGATAAGCAGCACTGATAGGTGGCACTGATGGACATTGATAGGGGACACTTATAGGCATGGTTAGGTGGCCTGGATAGGCGGCATTTATGGGCACTGATTGGTGGAACTGATAGGCACTGATTAGTGGAACTTATGGGCACTGATTGGTGGAACTGATGGGCACTGATTAGTGGAACTTATGGGCACTGATTGGTGGAACTGATGGACACTAATTTATGGAACTGATGGGCACTGATTGGTGGAACTGATGGACACTAATTTATGGAACTGATGGGCACTGATTGATGGAACTGATGGGCACTAATTTATGGAACTGATGGGCACTGATTGATGGAACTGATGGGCAATGATTGATGGAACTGATGGGCACTGATTGTTGGAACTGATGGGCAATGATTGGTGGAAATAATGGGCACTGATTAATGGAACCGATGGGCAAAGATTGGTGGAACTGATGGGCACTGATTGATGAAACTGATGGGCACTGATCAATGAAACTGATGGGCACTGATTGGTGGAACTGATGGGCACTGATTGATGGAACTGATGGGCACTGATTGGTGGAACTGATGGGCACTGATTGATGGAACTGATAGGCACTGATTGTTGGAACTGATGGGCACTGATTGATGGAACTGATGGGCACTGATTGGTGGAACTGATGGGCACTGATTGATGGAACTGATGGGCAATGATTGGTGGAACTGATGGGCACTGATTGATGGAACTGATGGGCAATGATTGGTGGAACTGATGGAACTGATGGGCACTGATTGCTGGAACTAATGGTCACTTATTAAGTGAAACCCACCCACCTGGGTGGAGAGAGTTGATGCTAGCTCAAAATATGATTCATTAGAAAAAATGCTCTCAAGGGCCTATAGACAGCTAAAAAATATTGGACTGAATAGAATAAATTTTAAAAAGTTCTTTATTGCGTACCCATATATGAAAAAAAAACATACAAATTAAAAAATACATGCGCTCTGGTATGCATGGTATTCAAACATGAGATGTCAATGTTACAAATGTAAATAGCACAAAAGAGTATCTTAACACTAAATGCTATTGTTCAGAGAAGAGCCCCAACGCGTTTCGATCGTATATTGTTCTGATCTTCGTCAGGGGGATGAAGACATCTTCAAATTTAAATATTGTGCATGACCAGAGTCGATTAAAATCATATGGGGGGGGGGGGGGGTAGTTTCCAGGTGGTAATCTGTCCACTATCCCATGGGAAGTCACACCAAATGA
Organism: Lithobates pipiens; assembly: GCF_037356315.1. Taxonomy (NCBI): domain Eukaryota; kingdom Metazoa; phylum Chordata; class Amphibia; order Anura; family Ranidae; genus Lithobates; species Lithobates pipiens. The sequence continues at coordinate 219,555,555 of NW_027507788.1, forward strand.
CACCAAATGTGAGACAAAGGGAAAGGGAGCACAGGGATACCCTTAAGTAGCCTTAGATGGTAAGTAACATTCAAATCACAGCTGACACTGATGGGAATTCTTTCAACTGTATATATGTATTAATGTGTATATGTGTGTGTGTGTGTGTGTGTGTGTGTATATATATATATATATATATATATATATATATATATATATATATATATATATATCTATATATATATCCTACTTGATTGTATAATAAATTCAAATCCAATGTAGTTTGTCTCTACAGGTCCTCTGTTTACAGGGGTATATATATAATATCCAAGTTTAAAGAGTCAGGGATTCATGCGAGGAATACTGGGAATTCCTCACATATCCAGGTAGGTGCAAGTATTATTGTCTAGCAGCCATTCCCACCCTGCAACTGATCACTCACTGCAAGGAATAAGGTGTGTCAGTGTAGAGATTGATGGGCACTGATTGGTGGCACTGATGGGCACTGGTGAGCAGGCACTGATGGGCACTGAAAGGCAGCACTGACTGGCATCACTGACGGGCACTTCATTGGTGGAACTGATGGGCACTGAACGGCAGCACTGACTGGCATCACTGACGAGCACTTGATTGGGTGAACTGATGGGCAGGCACTGATGGGCACTGAAAGGCAGCACTGACTGGCATCACTGATGGGCACTTGATTGGTGGAACTGATGGGCACTGATAAGCAGGCACTGAAAGGCAGCACTGACTGGCATCACTGACGGGCACTTGATTGGTGGAACTGATGGGCAATGATAAGCAGGCACTGATGGGCACTGAAAGCAGCACTGACTGGCACCACTGACGGGCACTTGATTGGTGGAACTGATGGGCACTGATAAGCAGGCACTGATGGGCACTGAAAGGCAGCACTGACTGGCATCACTGACAGGCACTTGATTGGGTGAACTGATGGGCACTGAAAGGCAGCACTGACTGGCATCACTGACGGGCACTTGATTGGTGGAACTGATGGGCACTGATAAGCAGGCACCGATGAGCACTGAAAGGCAGCACTGACTGGCATCACTGATCAGCACTGATTGGCATCACTGCAGGGCCCTGTTGGGGCTGCAATGAGAATAAGTGCCCTGATTATCTGTGCATATCTCCTCTGTTAGGAAATGCTGCTGTCAATGTGAGGAGAGGAATGCCGATAACTGACATTTCCTTGCTTACATGTGATTGGCTGTGATTGGCACAGCTGATCACATGGGTAAAGAGCCTCATCATCGGCTCTTTACTGAGATTGGTGATGCGCTGCGTCCCATGGACAGAGCACACCACCGATTTCCATGCCACGCCCCCCGATTGCCATGCCACGCCCCCTCCCCTGAGAGAGTGGCCTG